>NC_090450.1:172307493-172612771 GCF_031143425.1 Pleurodeles waltl
CTGCTCCCTCTCAATTAAGAGATCCAGAGACAACTCCACTGGGCTTCTCTCACAAATAAAGGTGATGCTACTAGTGGAATGGTGGGTAAAAAACACACTGAGGCTGAATCAGACATATATAGTGTTTGTAAATAAATGGAATTGCACTGCTAGAGCAACAGGCGGCCCCCCTCTGTCTCCTTCGGCCTGGATAAGGTCCCCTCTTTAAATATAGTGGGTGGACTCCATACAGCCGCGCCAAACCCCGCCCTGTGCTCTGGACAGACATCCTCACTTTATGGTACTCATATTATTGAGTGAAAAGGATGCACGGTGGTTGAGCCTGTAGGTTACAGACTGTCTCATTCACTGAGTTATCTGCCCGCATGTTTAACCCACTGCAATACGTTACAGCATGTATGTCATCCAGAAGTCCATATGATGAACATAGCGAAGAAACCTATCCAGAAAAATGAACAACGGAGGCACTGGGACAACATACTAATGACACGTTTTCCAAAATAATGTAGGAAAGTATGAAATACGACACCACTGACAACAGACCCCATTTGAAGTAAAGAACAAGAAGCATGGAGGCAGGAGAGGGCTATGCTAGGGTGGCGAAGGAACGCGATATGCAGAAAATGAGCTAGGGTAGTGGTTCTTAACTGTTTGACTTCTGTGGGCCAGTGCTCTAAATGGGCCGGTACTCTCCGGTACTGAGTACCGGCACTTTTTTTTTTTGAGAGGGAGAGTACCGGCACATCTCAAGAAAAACGCAATACCTTTAATTGGAGAGCACCGGCACTTCTCAGAAACAAGCAGGTACTCTGGTACAGAGTACCCGCACTTCTATTGTTCCATTTAAAGCACTGCTGTGGGCCCCCCTCTTAATCATTACTGGAACCCCTGCATCCCCACCAAATCATTGTTGGAATCCAGGGAACCCCACTGAGTCATTACTGGAAGCTGAGGACCCTGGCCTGAGCGTTTTTCGATGACTTGAACTGTAAAACAATACACAAAAAATAAAACAAACATTCTGCAAATACACAAATTATTAATTACTTCATTTAATTTACAAACAAATATGTACAAAAATCCTAATTCTTCATTTTAATGGGAAGGTTGGAGCTTGTCTAAATTCAGTTCAGGCCATCATCCACACAGTTTTTTGTCTGATGTACTTGTGATGCTCCAACAACTCAATCTGAGGATACTTACTTAATTTTTAACCACCAGTTTCAAATTCCTATACATCTAGAGAACACTTTAAAAACCTTAGCTTTACATTTTGCTAACATTAGTTAATTTCCTAAACGGTTGCGTACCCCCTGAGTAGGCTTCAAGGAACCTTAGGAGTCCCCAGACCACAGGTTAAGAACCACTGAGCTAGGGCTCTAAGCTCCTGTAGTGGCAGTCAGGAGATTTTGGATGACAGTACTGTCTCTCATACTCTCAGGGCCGAACTGGGAACCACAAGCATCCCTAGAAAAAATGTTCAAACCAGCCCTGCTCCCTTCCTCCTTGTCCCGTCTGCCTCCTGCAATTACGTGGGAAGCTGGAGTAAACGACAGAGGCACCAGAAGAGGTTCACTCCCCCAAATGCATTTGTTTAGGTTCTTCTAATGCTCAGACACTATCCTAAGATAGGATTTAATGTAAAAGTGTCTACTTCATTTTTAACGTGGCTTTGCAGTCTTTGTTTACTTTACCTATCAGTTAGAGACCATAAAGGTAGCTCCAGAACACATTTTAAAAGGCTTCCTATTTGTAGTTGCTATTTTAAGTATGTTACATATGAGAGGAAAAATACCAGCGTTTATTTGATATTTCTACTTTTTGTACCAGCTGGGACATTAAAATACTGGTCATGCAGGAAAAAAACAGACAGGTGGTAACCCTGCTGGCAGCCACTGTGATCCCAGTGAAGACCTGAGGTGTTTTCCTTGCCCTTCCTATAACACCCATGATGTGCTGTTGCAGTTGGCAGAAAATCGGGAATTGTGACGTTAGGATGTCTAAGCAGGACTGAATTTTATCTGGTGGTTGCCAGTGGACACCACTGGCTCTTATTTTAGGGGACCAAGACACTTCTGTTTGTATTGAGGCTCTATTATTCTTCTGGCACCGCCCTGTAGCAGAATTATAAATATCAGCAAGTAATGCTACAGATGAAGCTTTAGCCATTGATAGGAAATGTAATATATTGTGACCAAAATGGAGTTGTGACTTGTGGACCTGGGCCTTTCTACAAGTTCATCACCAGACTTTTTGCTTTCCTCCTTTTTTTGCTGAATTCGTTTTTGTTGGCCCCAGGACTCTGTAGTGCATTTTACTACTGATAATCAGTGCTATAGTGCTTGTGCTCTGTCCCTGAAACAGGTAGAAGTGGCTGAAACCCAACTTACACATTTAATTTACTTGTACGTCCCTACTAAAGTGGCAGTACCTGTGCCCAGGGCCTGTAAACCAATGCTACTATTGGGCTTTCAGCACTGATTGTGCTACCCACTTAAGTAGCACTTTAAACATGTCTGTGTCCTGCCATTACAGAGCCTAATTGTGCAGTTTTAACCTGCCATGTCGCCTGGAAAAATAAACCCTTTGCCATGCCCAAACCATTCTTTTTAATGCATACAAGTCACCCCTAAGGTAGGCCCTAGACAGCCTCAAGGGCAGAGTGCAGTGAATTTAAAAAGTTGGAACATACTTTTAAGTAAGTAAGTAAGTACATTATATTAGCATAGCTAATTAAATCTTACGCCAATTTAGAACTCGTCACATAATCGCGCCAAATAAACACTTGCACACGCTCTCAAATTGGCCATTAAATACACATAAATACAATAAAAACAGTAAAAAAAAGTCCCCGGTTGTATTAATTGGTTTTACCATTTGATGAGACACTATGCACCTGGGTTGAAACCACCTGATTGTCATAACTATAAAAACATTTCTTAAGAATAAGCTAAAAGCGGTGACTTGAAACCAAGCACTCGTTTGTGACCGTATGTATAAAGTGCCAGTGCAACCTAGTTTGATTATAATAAAGTGCAGTCAGTGTCAGAGTGACAGGGAGCATATAAATTCAAGTTCCTCAATCCAAAGTACTTGAGTACTCCTCAGACGTAGATGTTGACCCTCCTAACTCTAAAAAGGATTTTGGTTTTACTCCACCCACCTGGGTTTACTATGGTATACCAATTAAGTACCCATCAACATGGACCCATAAACATTTGGAACAACAGTTCTACATTACTCAATTGTTTTCAACAGTTTTTTGAAAGTCTGCACCATAAATTTTGTTCCCCTCACAGGCGAGGAAATTGAGGTGCCACTTAACCAACTAATAACGGCTGGCCTACATGAGCATACAACCTGAACCCTAAGAATACGTTTCAAGCACATTTTCTTTTGTTCTGCCAGCATCGGACACACACAGAAAATATGAACAAGTGACTCTTGTTTATGCCCACAGAGGCGACAAGCTTGTACCATTGAATGCTGTTTCTATGAAGGAACCGTGTCTTTGGTTTCAATCATACCAAAACGAGGTAGCATAAATTGGTGTTTCAGAGATTGGGTGAAGAACACTGATAAGTATTCCTGGGCCCGTAATATTTTATATGATGATAATACGGTCCAGGCATGTTGTCTAGTAGTGAGCGTGTTTTTGTCTGTTGTTAGCAACTGTAGCCAAGTGGCAGCATTTGCCATCCGGTAAAACTCCGCTTTACCCAAGCTAATGCTTCATACGTCTTGCAAGCTTAGTTCCTTAATAGAGTTATTTAGATAGTGTCCCCATGAGCCTTTTGCATTGCAGTGCTGTTGCTTCTCGATTTCATTTCAACATAGATTGCTGATGGTCCCAGTCTCTGCTGCTCGCAGTCTCATAAATGCATTTTTGCTTTGAGATTTATAGTTTTTCAGTCCAAATTCTAAGCGTACCTGGGCTGCTGATACTGAATTTGGAACACTGTTTTGTAGGCCTTCGTTTGAATTTGGTTTAAAGTTACAATTTCCTCGCCCAGCTTTGTTTTCGCCCCATATGTGACTGTTGGCGTTAGCTGTGCTGACATTACAGACAGCAGATGATTATATGATGGGCAGATCAATTTTTGTTTTCATTTTTATTTTAATATCTTGAATCCATAGGTCAAGGATTGTGCCTTTGCTTGAGCAGCAGCAAGCTGTGGTTTAAAGGTCAGGTGTTGATCCACTATGAAACCTAAGTATTTGTATGATGGAGCAACCTCCACCAGAGTTCCGTTAATCAACCACGTGAAAGATTTGAATTTCGAATCCATCAATCGGACCAATTTGGTTTTGATCAAGCCCTGGCTTAACTATATAGCCAGTGAATGCATCAATACTGTGCTGCAGTCCAATCGGTATTTGACTGAGTAATACAATGTCATCTGCATACTACCATGCAATTGCTTCCAAGGCCAGAATGGGCGGGAGACTGTTAACAGGAGAAAGCACGTTGGCTAAGTTTGCAAGGCATAAGTTAAACAGCGTGGGGGCTAGAACACATCCTTTCTTTAGACCATTGAAAGTTTGAATTTTGTTAGTGACCTGGCCACCTTCTCTGATTCTAACTTGCGCCTAACTGCCCGAATATAGTTCCCTCATTGCGCTCAGCAGGCTACTGGGGAGGCCCCACCCTTTCAATTTTTCCCATAGGCAAGATCTTGGAACACGGTCGAAGGCCGACTTGAGATCAATAAAACAAGCAAATAATCAACTTTGCTTGAGCATAGCCTTTATACCTAACAGAGCCAATGCAGCCAGATTGGTTGAAGTCCCCCTGCTTACTCTAAAGCCTGTCTAACTTCATGGTAGAAGCTGTTTCTCTTGTATCCATACTGATAGTTGTTGCAAAAAATACGATGCAAAACGCTTTGTTTCAACATCAATCAAGGCTATTAGACTGTAATTTAGCGGGGAAGCAGGATTACCAGTCTTGTAAATCGGATGGAAGATGTTGCCTTTCCATTTCTGGCAGCCGCTTTGTGCTGTGGAGATCGTTGAAAAGAAGCGCCATATAGTAAGCCCAATATGATGCATCTCCTCTAAAAAGGGCGTTTGGGATTCCACTCTAGCCAGCAGCTCCTTCCGTTTTGGGCTTCTTTATGATACCTATCAGCTGTTCAATATCTATATCCATAGGAGCATGGTCTTGATCAAGATCATGCTGGGAGGTGTCTGTTAGCTTCACTCTAAAGCCAAAGTTGGCCAAACTTGAAGTACAATGACTTACAGCCAAAGAGTCCTCACCCTTCACCTTTTGCTCTGAGGACGAATACAATGCTAAACCACGGGCTTCCCAAGTGGCAGCATCCATACCTGCATTAGAATGTCGATTTTCTTCCTGGACCAGCCCATTCACCAACTGGCAGAACTTTCTATTATCCTTCTGTTTAGTAGACATCAGGAGCTTAGGCCACAGGTCTTCATAATACCGCCTTTTTCCATTGAGCAGTCTTGTATTGTGATCTCAGTTTAAGGAACCTTGTTTTATCAGGGTTCTTGTCCCATCGTGCTTCGTTTGCCACTTTTTTTGCTTCACATGAGATTTGTATTTTTTATTTATTTGTGCAGCATTCTATTATACCATGGATGCCCTTCAATACCACCCTTAGTATTTTTGTTTGCCTCAAATGGAGTAATTGAAAGATGTTTTTATAGGAAATGTATCCAATAATGAGTCACATAAATGCTTCCATGCCTTCACCCGTTCTCCTGTCCTCAATGCTGCTTCTTCCTGCTTTCCAAATGCTTTCTTGAGCTCTTCTATTGGCCCTGCACAGCGGTACAACTTCTTCCATCACTTTCTCAATTCCCAGCCCCTGCCATTTCAACTTTTTTATATTATGAGTTTATGAGTCGTCGAGGCCACAATGATAATATTTGCAGATGGTAACCACTTCAATTCCAGTCATATCTTTATAGATTGTGGAAAGTGCTTGCTCTCTTGGGGTACATGAATGTTGTAGGCGGTGACTAATGGGAGTGCTGCTTCACTTATTAACGTGAAGTCTATTGTTGATTTTTTTTGTTCTACTAGAGAAAGGTACAGGTGTAAAGGGGTCTGCCCCTGAGTGGGTCATCAAGTGACAGAGGGCAAGATTTTTTAATCTATTATTCAAATCCATTCCATTTAGTCCCTATTTTGTAAAGCCTTTACTCAAGTCAGCATCGAAGTCACCAGACACAATGTGGATGGCCTCCTTATACTGCATCTGCAACATTTTTAGAATGCTTAACAGTGTTTCCATATTTTCCCTCTTTTGATCCTTGTTTGGGTGGATATATACATTGATTAGCAGCAAAGATGTATTAGCACCAGAGGGCTCCTGGGATTCCAACTTAATTGGCTACATTCGGTCTATTTCAAGGTCAATTTGTTTAATGACCCACCTTTAGGGTGTCAATATTTTTTAGACTTTACTGCAGAGACATGCTTACCGAAGCAGCCTGAGACTTGAATTGGCTCCATACACCAGGTTTCATTGAACATAACAATATCAAACTGCTGTAGGAACATCAGAGCCTCCAAATCTGTTGCCATTTTTTTCAGACTATGAGAGTTCCAAGAGCATATATAAATACTAACGTCGGCTGCTGTTTGTCATCTAGATTTTTCATCACAACCAATTTGTACTTTGGACATTTAAAGATTGCTGCTCTGTCTGTTTCCAGGTCAGAGGCCTGCCAATATAAACTTGTTGGCTCCTACCCTGACGTAGCTAGCTTTGACACTTTACTATGTGATTTTCTCATCTGTTTGTGGTGGTATCCACTCTGACTGCTCCTTTTATCACTGAGCCCCCCCCCCCCTTCTCATTTTCCAGGAGCAAGGGGCTGGGATATCAAAGATGTTCTAGTCTTTGTAACACAATGCCCCATGAGTTAAAGATGTCTTGCTGTGCCAGGATTTGAGCAACAATGGCTGGAGAGGCCCAGGATGATAGTGTTGTCTCTTTGACCCTGTTGTTTGGATGGGGGATAAACTCCACTATTCGCAGCTTTGTCATAGTGATGTAGGCCAGGGACTGAATTTCATTTATAAGTTTAATGGTTGTTCCTCTATTTAAAATATCAAAGGTCCGCTTCAAACTATACCAAGGGATTAAGAGAAGTTTGTTGTCACTCGAATCAACTGTATGCTGCCGAATCTGGCGGTTTTATTAGTGCCAGCAGTTTTAAATAATTATCTGGCCTTGTGTGTTGTTCCTGGCTAATGGCCAGCATGGTGGTTCCCTCAGGGTGATATAGTGAATTCAGGCAATTTTGGGTTGCTGCAGATTTTTGGTTGTTTTCGCAATGTTTTCCGGCTTCCAGCCCAGCGTTGCCCCATCGATTCCCTTGGTCAGTGCTCTTCCATGGGTTTGCTTACCACCACCTCCCGCCGATCCGGGCTTCCACCCCTGCAGCCACTCGTTGTTGATCTTATTTCCTTGAGTGACTGGTTTTGCTGTTTTGATTGACTTCTACATACAGAAACTGCAAACGTGGGGTTATCATGGCTATCCTTCTGCCTTTCCATCTGCTGTGTGACAATTGTGCTGCTTTCCACCATGTCTCCCTTGTCTATACCCTCTGGGTCTTTGCCCTGCCTGCCAATGGATTTAGCAAATGACTTTCATGTGCTGGGCCACCTTAACCTTCTTCTGTGGTTTTCTTTGCTGTTTCTTTTCCCTTTTGGTAAGTGAGGTCTCATTTGCTGCAGGGACGTTAGAAGCTTCTCCTGCGATCTCATCCCAGGCAGGACTTGTTACTTGAGTACTGGAGCCTTTCCTGCACTCAAATGAACTCTGATTCATCTCCTGCCAGGAAAAGTGAATAGCCTGTGAATGTTTACTTTCTTGAAGTTGGACAACTTCACAGTCAGCATCTTTCTAGTCTACACAGTTTTCATGCACCATCTCTTCCCTGCTGCAGAGCCTATCCTTGGTTCTGAGTGCCTGGGCCCTTACTTCTGTCGGGATGCCATTTAAAATTTCTGTAGCCTTGGGTGAGTTGTCTCCTAAAGAGGTGCATTGTCATGACACATGCTGAGTATAATAATGGGTTTGGGCCCTTCTTATCAAGTCGTTCAATGCTTGGAGCTTCTTATCAGTACTCACTATGTGCCCTGCCAAGATATTGAGTAGATCCACCTGTATTTCCTGTTTGTCAGCTTGATAATGAATGGCCGCAGACATCGTGTCCATGGTCGATAAAAGGGCCCGCCACAAGGCCCCTGACTCTCCACATTTTAACTTCCAATGGTGGGTCCGCTGGGACATTTGTTATCTCTGGACAGACCAACATGATGCCCATTGCATTTTCCTGCTTGTCTGAGTTCCTTGGAAGCCTTGGGTTGAAGGAGAAGTGTGATTTCATCGGTGTGCTACTACTGCAGATGGTGCGCTGAATCAAGTTGGCTTTTAGGTTTTCCAAAAACCTCTCCTCTCCTTGCGTGGCATGGGTATTCAATGGCTGGTCTGCGTTTATAAGTCCCTCGCAGGCGACCTGCTTACTTAAAAATGCATCTGAGCAAGTATCTGAAAGGTCAATTAAAGGTGGGTCCTGCGTCATTATGCAGTTGTTATTGCTTCCCCCCTGCCATGAATGTAAGGTATATGGGGTATGTATAGGGGAGTTCTGGCTTCAATTGTTCCAGTTACCGAGATTTAAAGTAGAAAATGAGTTGAATTGGTCGCAATTGTGCACTTCTACCATAATCATTACGCTTGGGGTACTGAGGTGCAGGATCAGTAAGCTACTCACTGCCAGGTCAGATCGTGGGCTTTCCCTGTCCTGGGGTGATTTCTCTGCCGCTGCGGGAGTTGTTCCGGTGTCGATATCCATCCGTGGGGATGATGACACTATACCATTCAGAGCCGTGATGGGATTGTCAGCCATCTTAATTATCAGAAAGTCAGTGATTTTGTATCCCTTTTTCTTGTCGTGCCCAGATGATTTAGTAGTAATTCTGTTGGTTTTCTTAACAACTGCCTTATTTGAGGGGGATTTCCTCCCAGTAGATTCACTCTGTTGGTCAACCCGCTCTGTTGACCCTAGGGAGCATTGCCTTTGCCTCTTTCCTGCTTTTTTCCTCCCCTGAGTTAATGTCGTTCTTACTTGTCTTACCGGTGATTGTTCACCCAATGCTGTGATTTCTGTGCCGTAGTGAGGTGCTATGGCAGCTTCCCTTTAGGCACAAGCCGCACCGGTCTATTACTGGCCGCTTCCGCACAAAAAAGATGGGGTGCGGCCTAATGCCCTGAAAAACCTGCACCCTAAAACTTCCAGCACAAGGCACCCAAATACTGTCTCATCACTTGTAGTGTACGGTTTCTTGCAGTCACTCCCTACAAACTTAGACCCTCTTTCAAGTCTCTGCTAAGGCCATTGCTGCTGGTAAAATTATGGGTTAATGCTTACTTGCTTTTTTGCTTCTCGCTTCTTGCTGAATGTTCCTACTAAAAGCTCCTGGATCTGGACTCCGAGCTTCTGAGCCCAGATAGGCCCTGATTGGGTTGCACCGGCACCAGCAAAAGTGCCACCACCACCACGTCCGCCCATGCAAAGGACCTGGCCTTCCGGAACCCAATGCCAGCGCCTAGTGCCAGCCTGCCTCCGGAACGTCTCCTGCCTTTGATGTCTTGAAGTGCAGAGTCATAGGGCCACAAGCTGGATGTGGGACCAGACTTCAATTTCCTCCGACTTCCTCTAGGCCTTGCCCAGGCCTCAGTCGACTTGGGGGAGGGCAGGGCAGCACCTCGCACCTCACAGTCTCTCCCTACAGCTCCTTATGATGACCTCCTCACGCCCAGCTCCTCCCTCCCTGCCGGCACCTGGCAGCCTTTGATGTGCGGGGTCACACAGGACAGGACGCTTTGCAGCTGCCTCCTGCCCTCTTCAGTTCTGGCCAAACTCTGACCCCTCTGGTCTGGCCTGGTAGGGCCGGGTCAAGGTGGGCCCTCAACCCTCCTCAATTCGGGGACAGCACCACACCAAACTGCTGCTGCCTTCCCTAGCGCCTTCACTTCTCTCTGCCGGCAGCCACCCAGCAACGTCGTCAATGTCTACTCGCATCAGAATCAAACCTGTTCTGGCAGTGAAAAACTCTTACATTTGTTTTTCACTACTAAAAGGCCTATCTCTCCCATTGGATAACTTTTGACTTGCCCCATTATATTTTATAAGTGTACTTTCTAATTGTGAAGCACTAATTAGGTCATGTTCGGTGTCTCTGGAATCACAATTTAAAATCAATGGTCAAGTCAGACTTTGAATTACAATTCTGATAATACCACTTTTAGAAAGTTAGCATTTCTTGACTTAGCCATTTGGTGCCTGCAGCCTTTCTGTGGGTCACATGACTGGGTGTAGTTGACAGTTTGGCTTTGTGTATTCCTCCTAGACAGCCTCACAATGGGAGCTTATGGGTGACTGGATTGGCCATCACTGGCAGGATGGGAGGGAGAAGCTGGGCACAGCCATACTTATAGTTGAAGAGGCAGTGTCTTGTCTCCACACACAGGGGATGCATACCACCTGTAGCTAGTCTGGAACAAGGACAGGGATTGCAGAGCATCTGTGCACTGCAAAGGCATGCCCTTAGAAGCTTCTTCCCACTTCAAAGGTAGAACTCTGTATTAAAGAAGGACCTCAAACTCCAACCCTTCAATACATTTCTGGACCTCTGGATAATCTTGCAGGAACAACTGCTGTGTCACTACAAGGACTGGCCCTCTGCTGGACTGCTGCTCTAAAAGAACAGTTCCAAGGCTAATCTGGTGGCCTCCAGATCTGTGCCTCGGGAATATAAAAGGCTCCCCAACAGCTCCTGGAACCATCTTCAGCAAGTCCCTGACCCCCAATTGGTGCCTTTCAGGTCCTGGACCCTTGGTGTGCTCTTGAGCTCTTCAAATCAAGCTGTTGGGCTATCCTTGACTGTGAACAAGCCAGGTCGCATCAGAACAGTGCCACTTGCTCTAAAAATCAGCGCATGCCAGCACTAGTCCATCTCTTTGTACAGCAAGCATTGATCGCCCATGGAGGACCGTCACCATGAAGCTCCAGCCTGCCAGTCCGCGACCCTCTCCAATGTGAATGAGACTCTTGGCACAGAACTTGAGAAAGTAAAACTTCAGCTGGACTATTCTATGTATCCAACCCACCCTCCATCGTGGTCGGCCTGAACTTTTGACTTTGACCTGGTCCAGTGTGACTAAGATAGCTGTGGTTGGTGCTTTATGCTTTCAGGTGCTATTTTTCAGTTTGTTCTTTAAAAATTCATAACTTTGATTCTGCCGATTGGATTTTTGTTGTTTTCATCTTGTTTCATTTATAAAATTCAGCTCTATTTGTCTAACTTGGTGCAGGATTTTTAGTGTGGTGTTTTCACTCTTTTACTTTATGAAGTGTTGCACAAATGCTTTACACATTGTCTCTATGTTATGCTTGATTAGCCTTTGCCAGGTTACTAGGGAAGGAGCGCAGGTTATTTTGGAATTTGCTTGTGGCTTACTCTGACTAGGATTGTGGTTGCCATTTGAGTAGGGCTCACACCCCAGTCAGGCAGTAACCCAATTTCTAACATGGCTGATTAAATTAGGTAAAGAACAATGGGTCATTACATACAAACCCAACATACAGCAAATATGTAACTGTAAAAATTGAATATTGAACAGCATTTAACTCACACATCATGTGTATGGTATTTAATTTTATTTGTACAGGACAAGAAGCTAAGATATATTGTAATTTCTTTAAAAAAAATAGAGGGCAACTTCAGTGTTCATATGTCCCACAGGCTTTGCAACTTCAGTGTTCATTTGTCCCTTAGGCTTACTATGCGCTCTTTGCTCTAAATGCTCATTAGCAATTTGAGTGTTTGTATGATCCTATGGGTTACTATGTACCTTACCCTTTAATGTTCATATCAACAAATCTCCAAATACACAGAGTTTTATATATGTGAACTTTTTCTCTTAAGTCTAAGAGCAGAATCATGATCTATGTAAACAAACTTTTCTGGATGTCGAGTTTGTATGTAATTTCTAACTACCTACAACTCCTTGTTCTTTGGTTAAACATATGTGTCAGAAAGATACCTGACACAGTGGGTGAGCGATCAGGGCCAGGACTCAGATTATCCATTGATGCTTTTGGTTGTATTAAACTCCCTGAGATGAGCTATGACCAGACGACTGCTTTAGTCACAATATATGGGGTCACTATGTAAGGCACCGGTGGTGAAACTGGGCCAAACCAGTGGTATAAAGAGGGCAGCAGGCCTGCTAAAAATGTTCTGGACACCTGAACTCATTATTACTATTATTATTATTGTTATTAATATTATTATTATTATTATGATTACTACTATAGTTGTTGTTGTTATTATTATTATCATTTTACAAATTAGGCACTGGGTGTAGGGGTCGCATATAGCAAGTAAATGTTCAACCCATCTATCTGCCATGGCAAAGACAATACTCAAAAACTGCCTCTTTGATGACCCCATGTCTGTGTGTGGTCCCTGCAATATGGAAACAGACAGAAGTAAGGGAATTATGTGTGAAAACCAGCTTCACATTTCTGTTGAGTCTGGATGTGTATTTATTTAAAGAACTGTGAGTCACAGGAAACTGATGCTGCATCTGCTTAGGGGACGAGGTGACAAGGCCGGGTGAAGCACACATTTATATCCTAATGCAGACGCTTCGAAAATCAGTCACGTCTGAGAGGTTTTACTCCTACAACGAGCAGGTGCATGAATGGGATCATGAGACTAGGAGCAGAGGACCTTCCAAAGTATCAACGTTTGAGCGCCATTTCTACAGAAGCATCACTTTAAAAAAAAATCACTACCATATTTCTGTGGCAACTCTGTGTCTTGGCTTTGAGACTGGAACTACCTGGTACCAGGGATTAATATAACTGAACAAAATGACTGTTACTGGGTACAATAATCAGACGTTTATATAGGACAATTCATTTAATTCAACAGTAAACCTCCTTTTGCCCCTCAAAGTGGTGGTAGATAATAGAGATTTGCAGGTAATGTACATTTCAAGAAGTGAAATTAAACTCACCAGTATACATCGAGTAATGTGTTGCAAAAATGTATGAAATGCAGTTCAGTGTAGATCAGTTTAAAAAAAGCGCTACAGTTCATGAACTGCAGCCCTGCAAACAATAAACATGCTGGCATCAATGGCTAAAGACAGATCGGAGGATGTATGTCATTTTGTTACTGCATATGACCTTCATGTCACAATTAGACTATAAACTGGTATTTGGGGGCTTGTGTTCCGGGTCAGGGAGGTCTCTGGCCTGGCAGTTTAGGCTGGTCTATTCCTAATGCGGCAGGGACAAGATGACTTGCATATGGCTGGGTCCTGAGGTGGCATGGTGTCCAAAATAACAATGGATTGGGATACGGCTCCAGATACTTACCAGTAGCTGAGATTAACACTATATAGCAATATAACATTTAACAAGACTAGGGACAACTTTTTAAATAGGGATTGCAGCTTGAGGGCATGCAGAGAGTGTATCAAGGATGTTGGCTAAGACTTACCCATCACACATGTCTGTTCTTTCAAACATAAACATTACATTGGATTAGTCTACACAAATAAGTGAATACGGTTTTATTGCATCTTTTTATTGTGATAATTAGCCTATAAGTGTTTAAGCTCCTCTCGAATTCTTTCAAGGAAGGATCTAGATGAATATGAGCCGGAAGAGATGACAACAATGGGTTGGGAGAGAGTTCCAAACCTTGGGGGTGATACCTAAAAACTCTTCAAGAAGCAGGTTTTCCTAAGCTTGGGAGTCTCTAGTCAAAGGAAAGGTTTAATTCTTGAGGCTCTGTATCCTGGAGGTTTCTGCTACTTTGATTTTTTTTCCTGTTAAACAATCTTTTACTCTGTGGAGGGTTTGTTCTTTAGATTCACTGTCTCAATCTGTGGCTTAGCCGTTCTTAGTTGACCTGTGGCTTGGATGAGGTAGACATTCTGGCTACATAAAGGGAATAGTAGATTCTGAGTACCCTCTAGTGCGCTCTGCTCTATTTAAAGCTCTTTAAGTTCCAGAGTGAGCCATTGTTTCATGTGGGTGCCACAGCATCGTGCTGTGGCCAGTGCTTAATTTGTCAATAAAAACGTGTCGGTGCCCAAAGCCCTCCTCTTAAACATGAGGCTGCTGCACATAAATGTGGGAACTCGGAACACTGAGGCAGCGTAATCCTGAAGCCTTCTCGAGCTTCTTCAATTCATATAATTCCCCTTCAGCTCACTCTTGCAGCTTTCTACTTTCTCCCTGTGTGACGCTTTTTTGTTTTTCCCTTCCTCCGTCCTTCCCATATGTGTCTTTTGCTCGCAGCAAATGCTTGAGGCAGAAAAATTAGCCCTGGCCCTCAAAAATAAGTGCTGGTGCTCAGCACCGGAAACAACAACACAAATTAAGCACTGGATGTGACACATAGAATGTATGTCCACTAAAATATAAATATCTAGAAAGAACCACCAAAATTGTCCTGTGTACTTCCATGCAGCAGGCTCCTTAAGCTGCTTAGTTTGATATTTGTCTTCATTCATGCATCTTAAGCCTCTGTAAATTCTTGATTGTCAAGAAGAAATTCAATATTGGGTTTAAATTGTGCAAATATCATTAATTTGTGGCACTCTATTGTCATACATCAGTTAATGTGTGTGCTGACATATACAAACAGTGTTGCTAATTGTGTTTTGCACATCTCCTGCGCTTCATCAGGAGTATATGTCCATAAATTGGATTGCACATCGTCTGCCCTCCATCAGAAGTATACATAAATAGATTGGAAGACTTGCAACGAAGGGACTACCTTCAGCGTTCAACAGCTGAGATATCCGTTTCTTGGACAAATGTTTAGTAACTGATCTGAGTAGAAAGATATGAATGCAAGTAACTTCACTGTGTTAGTTATGCAAAATAGTCGAATGCACTTGACACATCTTGTAAATCATACCTAGGGTGCTATGTTGGAAAATGTAATTGTTGAGAGAACTTCCCCTAAATTTTAAAGTTTACCTGTAGATATAATATTAGAAATTGTATTATCATCACTAAGAATAGTTAGAACATTGGAATGTTGGGAGTACCATTGAAGACAATGGAGTGCTCCGGGCTTCTAATGGACAGTAGAAGCTTGGAGCTCCAATATTCCAATGTTGTTGTTCACAACTGTTCCTGTGAATAAAGGCCTGACGGAGCCCGAGGGGGGTTTAACCCCCTCAGGCTCCTTGAGGCCTTTGTTTTAGCACTTGAACATTCTGTCCTCTAAGGGCGGAATGTTGTAATAGCTTTATAGCCCGCTATAGCAGGCCATACCGGCCTTTAAAGGCCTGCTCCTTTGTTAAAAGCCCTCACCTTTGGCTCCGGTTTTTAAAACTGGAGCAGGCCTTCAATAGCCGGTATAGCCCGCTGTGGTGTGCTATACGGCTATAGTACAAATCTGTATGTTCTATTGTGTTTAACATCTATCAACCAATTAATCTAACCAAACATGTCACATATGCCAATGTGATACATTGTTGTATTTTTAGAGATCTTCATTTTTCTACTTTAGGGGCGTATTTAGTAGCTTACCATGATGACCTATGCCTGTAGGTTTCAGCGATGTACATGGTGCTGTGTCTGGACTTTGTGAAGTCCAGCATCCTGAGTCTGAAATTAAATGAATATTTTATAATTTCTCATGGAAGTTCCACCTATATGTTGGATGTTGATAATTCCTCTGTATTCAGTTACCCATTGACTGTGACTTGACTCCTTAATTCTACCTGTGTGTTGTGTCCACATCAGTATGCACTGGCCCTACACATGGCCAAATCCACCCAAGGTCTTTCACTTTTTTTGTTGTTCTGATAGCAGTTATTTGCAATTTTGTAGGCTAAGAAATATTTAGTCAGAGTTGAAATTTACTTCTTGATGTTCTATACAGCATATGCTCCCGTGGTCTGACATTAAGAGGATCTGCCTTGGTGATGTTTGGCCATGTCGCTGGTCCTTGGTTGAGAGTTATTTTGTTGAGGCACAATTAGTCACAGGCTCTGAGCTGTGTCTCTGCAGACAGAGTACAATGCCTTCTGACAGTATGAGCTATAACAGCCTATGTAAAAGAAAACAGAAGCAGACCAGAGACTTAGAATCCGAGAGCTTCAGAGCCTTCCTGATTGCATGGAGTGTTCTGATGCAAAGTCTTGCTTATAGCAATTGTTCATCAGGAGAGAAACCTAGCACTCACTAATATGCTTCATGGTGCTGAAATCATTTTGCTTTGATACTGTGTAACCATTAGGTCTCCATTGCCTCCTTTGTCACTGATTGTTGTTCCCTTGATGTTTTTTGCTGTGAAATAATAATGATTTCTTACTGCTGGCTTCCTCCTTGTCATTTAATTCCGCTTGGTCTCGAGCCTATTGGAGGTCAGATATCTAGGAAACTATTGGAATATATTTGCTGCACTTCACGCCATTCCACAGCACAGGTGCTGTGCTACCTGGGTTAACTGTCAGAAAAACCCCAATAATACAAACATAGGGCCATATTTACAGGAAAGTGGTGCATTAGCTTTGATGCACCACTTTTCTTGTGCCCCCTCTAACAACCCCATGTGTGCATCTTATTTACAATATGGGGCACTACGCGCACGTTAGGACAATAGTGTCAAAAATTTAGACAACGCTATTGTGGTACTTTGCAGGAATAGCACAACAAATTGTGGCGCTAATCCTGCAAAGTAAAGAGAGGCCCATTGAAAGTAATGGGCATGTCATTTTAATTCCTGCCTTAAGAAGGCGTTAAAAATGACACAAAAAATGGCGCAGTGAAATGTTGTAATGGGGTCATACTATTAACTCCATGTGAAGAAAAGGAAGAGGGAAGATGTTCCATGGTATATCCGGCAATGAATTATAACGGAAGTGAAACGAACAGGCAGTTTTAAACATGTCTGATCATGAGTGATGTTAAAACAGGCAGGCAGAATGTTTATATACATAATACCTGTGCTAACAATCGAGTGCCAAATTATGTAGAAATAAAGTTTATGAAACTAAACTAAAGCACCCCGAAGACTGCGCATGATGGTAAGTTGAAGTATCAGCGCGGGGCTCAGAGTACAAGGGGGTAATTGCAGGTAACCAAGAGGGCCCGGGCTGATATACACTGTGCTTTTTCTTTCAAATAAGGGAGACTGCTTAAACATCAATAAAATGGCAATATTTAAGGTGGAGCAAGCGGTGGGAAAGAGAGTGACAACATTATAATACTTGCCCAAAGGGGGAGTGGATGTGCGCACAGTTCAGGGGTGGCATTAAAGAAAAGTGTATTGTGCTACAGAATTGTATTTCATTTATTAATTTAGCAACAATAACATTTTGGGCAGAGGCAGACAACCAGTTGAGTGAACACCGATATCTAATGAGACTTGCAGGCATAAATAGGCAAATTTAGAAAACTTTTGGGAATTGTGGGCAGTAATGGCAGATGTGCACATAGCAAGATATGATATTTTAATGCTTGTTTGTATTCCTAGAGAGAGGGGCCTTCAAAATTCAGAGGGGCAGAGAATTCTGACAAAGAAAGTTGCAGGATGAAACAAACCCCTAAATACTTAAATGTAGTTCAAAACAGATGTACACAGTTGTTAGTTTGCTATCACATAAATTAACTTTTCACCACAGACACTGCAGTCAAAGCAGGAATTATTTCAAGTTGGCCCTCAGATGTCAGAATAATCCGGATCATGCTGCATCTCTTCTAGAAGTTAGCTGCATTGAAAACTACAATACCTCCTCCTCAGACAAGTACACTATAAATATGAATGCACTTCATTGGGCTGCAAGGCTGTTTCTTCCAAAGGTCTTGTATTGCGAACAAAATTCAAATCTTGAAACCCAAGAAATAGTTTTAGAATATAACTAGTATGTACTAAATAAATGAGGCTTATTACAAGAAGTGTGCACAATGGGCAATGTTGCACGCTTTTGCGAAATCTAATCTACTCTTAGAGTTATATAGGACAGTGTTAATAAAACAGTGTTTGTGTGCTCCCATGGTAGACAAAGTGATCCGTTGATGGCAAGCATTACATTTGAAATAGCTAGGAAATAATGAACTCAGATGTACTGCACACTGGGTTAATGTGTGGCCAACAGAAATGTAGAAAGGCAAGAATGATGCATTAGTTATAAAGAGGAAAACAACAAACGGGCCCACATCACTGCCCACCTCAGAGGCCTCCACAGGCTCCCAGTCCAGAAAATATGCCAGTTCGAGATCCTAAAACACGCCTTCAAGGCCTTACATGATCAAGGACCAGTCCATGTCAACCACCGACTGAGCTTCTGTCAACCAGCCAGACAGCTGCGTTCCTCTTCACTCTCCCTTGCGCACACACCCTGAATCTGTCGCAGTGGTGGCCGCTCCTTCTCCTACATCGCCATCAAGGCCTGGAACAACCTGCCCCCCCACCTCCGAACAGCACCTCCCTAGTGGACCTCAGGAAGAAACTCTAGACCTGCCTCTTTGATGGGTACCTTGCACCCAAGGCCCAGATACCCCCATGGGTGACAGTGCTGCAGTCTACAAATGTAGTGATTGATTAGCAAAATCAGTATGTCTAGCCTTGACTGCAATATTTTTTTATATTTTTATTTTTTGTAAGATATGCTATCGACATTAAAAATAATTAAGAAGTAAAAAAAGTAAAAGCTGCTTGACCCACACAAAACAAAATAGAGAAAAATTGGAAAAGCCAAAAAAAGTTAGTTCAAAATAAATGATATGTGAGACTAGCTCACCAGCCCTGAAACGGATGGACACCAGGTTTTAGGTGGATTTACCTGTGATCAAAGAAAATGCTGGCATAGTTCAAGAGAGCCAGTGGCTGAAGTGGGCTGATATAGTCCCCTATGTTGCATCTGTGGTATGTTGAAGTAAACTGTGGCTGACAATTCAACAGAAGGAATGGAGAGGGCTGGTAAAAGCCTCTCTCTGTACCTATACATAAATGTATGTCATTTATCTAGACCAGACCTATAAAGGGGACATATAGAAGGAAGTTGGTATAAAAAAGGATATATGCGGTCCTATTTTATGAAATATGGTGGGGGCACATTTTGCAGATGAGGCTACACACTTACTTGTGCGTTTCCTAGGAGCATTGCCTTATTTCAAAGAGAATGCACCCAAGCAAATGAAGAGTCTTCATTGCTCCAATACAAGAGATTATGTGATGATAAACCTGCTCCCAACAAGGGCAACAGGAAAAGGAAAAGGAAAAGATGGTGCAAGTCCCCCCAACCCTCTAATTGAGGTCTTACTCCCCTTGCGATTCTCAGACAGGATTGGAGTATTCTTTGACTATTTTGAAAAGTTCCTTCGTGCGTTGTCAATGGGGGCTGTGATGGCTGCTGTCTTGGCTTCCTTGGTTTGCCAGTGGTAGTTATGGTCTGCTTTGTGGAAGGCTCTGCCGTAGGGGTTCCTGGAGGCACGCTATTGTTTCTCAAGTCAGTAGTAGTTGCGCTTGATGGTTCTGAGCTCAGGGGTGTATCAGTTGGCTTGTGTTGCGGTTTTGCTGATTCAGGCTGGCTTCTTTGGGGTGAAGCTGTCATCCCATTCAGTGATCCAGGTGGAGAAGTTCTGGGCAGCATGTTCTAGGTCTGACCTCTGGGGGTGGTGGGTGCTGTGTTCAGAAATAAAACAGGATTAAAATGCACCTACTGCAGCATTCCTTGTGTGCGCAGAACTTTTCAGACAACAATAAAAATATCAGATAACTTTGGTGATTGTTGTTACAGTGGGAGAGAGATTGGAGTTTTGTCTAGGGGCATTTTCGTTCATTATAAAGTCGCACAGAGGGTTGCCTGCTGCAGATAACATGTACAACGCAATTCACTGAACCATATTTTATGTTGTTGCTTTTGTCGTACAGATCCTTCTGTTACTTGCAGTTCTTATGTTACAACCCTAATATAGCATAGTGAGCTATGAATAGCATCAAAGACGTGTCAAACTGCATGGTATAGGTTAGAACGTAATGTTTTTTACCCAGGTTTTCATTATTCTACAGTTGCTAAAAAGGGTTCGTTTGGGTAGAGAGTGGCTGTACCCACCTGCAGAGAGATATCTGCGGGAGTCCATGGGCCCCTCTTTCTCCCCCTCAGAGGGCCGCTGTTAGGGGACTCACTGAAAGTGCGTCACTTTTTTGCAGCGCACTTTCAATGCATCTCCTATAGGCATGTCTGCCTCTGCCCTCATTTTGGCAATATGGCACATGTGCAGAGCAAAAGTGATTTCCTCATTTGCATGGGGCCACCCACCATGCAAATGAGAGAATGCCCTCTCATGATAACGCTAGTGCTACATGTGTGCCAGCACTATCAGTATTACAGAAGGGGACGCACCAGCGTCTGGGGCCCCTTTTGTGATACCGTTGTGCCCCAGGGGCGGTCAAGGCAGGTGAACACGCCTATTGTGCCCCCAGAGCACAACATGCCTTTTCCTTCCTGCTTCCTGGATTTGAGTCTGGTGATGGTACTGATGCATTTCTTGTGAGGCCCTGCATATGTTTTGACTTTGGTTACTCGGTAAAGTGGGATATCATTGCTGGTTGCCTTTCATATTATGTAGAAGTTAATAAAGGTTATGCAGGAAGACGGGGGCAAAGTAGAGATGGTGGACAATGTTGGTAGACTGCTGAAATTCTGGGGAACTTAAAAAAGGTATGTTAATAAATGCTCCCTTCTTTCATACAGCCACTCATTTGGTGGTCCTGTGGTAGGTTATTGTTGCTGAGTTACAAGGATGCAGTGCTCTACTTTGTTGAAGATATACTTCAGCACCTTTCTTTGGATGTTTTTGTGGGTGAGGCTGATGGTCGTGAAGGTGACATGGATGCTGATGGGAAGAAGGGACAGTGATTGCATGCTGATAGCAATATAGTTATTCCAGCTACCGGTTTGAGGTATACAACTTACAATTGATCAGTGACATGGTCCGAATAAGTCCCAAAAATTTAAATCGATCATTATTAGAACAAAAATGCCATGTAAAATGCGGCACAGAGTTGCAGCATCCACGGGGAGCCTATATTTTAATTTTAATATGTGTTCCAACTTTCCTTACCTTTGCTTCCTGATTCTCCAATTGTGCCTTCACTCTAACCTTCCTTCTCTACTTCTCACCTGTCACCGTTGGAATAGTAAGAAATGGAGATCCCTCTGACAGCTATGTACAGTGTCTGTAGAGATTCCTGGGCAGCTGGTGTGACACCATGCTGAAGTAACACTGGATTATGTTTCTGTACTTGGAATAAAGTTCTTCTCTACCCACACCTGGAAGGAGCAGTTATTTCAACATTGGCGGCAAAGATGAGATTCAAACTCTCATGTGTATATTCAAGTTGACTATTTTTCTTTGGAACAAGGTGGGGATGATGGTTTATAGACAACTACACAGATTCCAGAGGAAAACATATATGAGGAAGTCACAAATTATAAGTGAAAATGGGGGCTGCTCCCAAAAGCGAGGTTCACGGTGGGTACAAGGAATTGACAGCATGTTTTGAGCAGCCCGCTATTTAAATGTTTCAAGGTAGTAATCCACTTAGTAAAACAAAATATGCTGCAAGGCAATAATCATGGAAACAACTGTGTGTGTCAAAAGTTCCAAATGTAACACAGTAACCCATTTCAAAAGAAGTAATTGTATTCCTAAGAGCCGATGTAAGGTGGGCAGTGTGAACGCTGGCAGAATACGTAAACTCCATGTCTCAGACCCCACTGCCTGCTAACTTGATGCAAAAGCTTCTTGTATGGATTTTTACGACAGCTCGTCCATCAATCTATCTATTTATCAATACTCTTATTACTGAACATGGTCGAAAATATAAATAACAATGGACCCTACCGACAATTACAAATTCCCTTGTTTGACTGATGCAGAAGGATTATGGATTGTATTGGAAACGTGGGCCATTGCTGTGTCTTAAATTATAGGGCCAAATATCAGTGTATCTTCAGGGTGGCTGTCTCTGTTTGTGCCTCTTGTATATGAAAACAGATTGGCAGCTCAAACAAGTGTTTTCTCAACTTGCAAGATATGGACTAAACACAGAATAATCAGATAATCCAATTATTTCTAGAGTAACTAACATAAGTGAAGGTAGGGGCCTCAGGTTTAGGGTAAACACCCATTCTTTTTACCCCCAGCAGAAGGGTGCAACCAGGAAGCAGAACGCCATTCTATCATTCTCTGCAGTTGTATTAATCTGTCAGTGCTTAATTTGTGCCTGCAGTGGGCATCAGCAAACATTTTTGTGGACCACAATCTATTTTTCATCATCAGAACCTGGCCTGTCATAAGAGAAAGAAAGGAGGACGAAGAGAAAGACAGAAAATAGTCACAAAGGGAGGCAGCATGGGTAAAAAGGCAACCTGAAAAAGTAGTGACAGGCAATGCAGGGAGGTGCAGGAAGGTGGAAGAAAGACTAGACAGCGTTGGTTTGGCAACACAGAAGCCGCCTGCTGGTAAAACCATTAGGGTCACTGCATTTTTTCATTTTTGCTAAATAAGCACTGTCAAGTGGTAATTGAGTGAAGACCCGAAAAATAATATGTCCTGCTGCTTTTCAGTATGTCCTGAAGAGCAGTTCGTCATTGTTATAGGCATAGTTGCCAGGCAGCAACAGTGTGAGTCCAAACATGGTTTATCTTGGCTTGACCTCCACTGGGACTAGTCAATCTTGCAAAACCATTCGCGGAAATATATATTACTGATAACCTTCCACATACTATAACTCTGCTCTGGGAACTGCTGCTTGACAAATGCAGACACAGCAGTCTTCGGTACCCTTGGCTTAAACTACGGAATATTTCCGTTGGACTTCGAAAGATTGTAAGTAAAGATTTTTTTCCTGACACATCTACCCTCAGCTTCCAGTTTCACTTCATCAACTTGTTCCGTGCTTCGTAAAAGGGACAGGCCGAAAATGAAATAGTTAGACTTTAAATCAACAATATCAGAATGTGACATTTCTGAGTTACAATTCAAGCCTCACAATCGATTTGTTCCTAAATGATGAGACTATCAACCCCTGTAGATGGGCAGTGTTATTTATCAAAATAATATTTATAATTTCCTGTATAACATGCTTTTAACTTTGGATTATATATCGCTGTCGGTATTCAAAATGACTCTGAACCATCACTAACCCCATACGTTTGAGTTGAAGACATCTGTGATAACTTGAGGATAGAGTTAGCCGCGCAATAAAATACCCATTTAAAATGGCATTGTTCGGATGCCTTTTTTATTATTGCTCTTTCTGTATCATATTTTAAATATAAACTATATTTAAATTATATAACTACCATTTAAAGCAAAGTTCTCTCCTGCAATGTTATTGTTTTTTAAACAAAATTCTGCCCTTATCAAAACTACAAATATACTTACAAGAATATTTCTTTGCATATATTAGCTGACCGCCTATAACAGCGGTTCTTCTGAAACAAGTACGCTAGTGGGAATACTTACTAATATGGCACACAAAGCACAGCCGCAACTAATGTTGCTGAGCTGTGTTATTTGAAAGGGAGAGAGCAGGACATATCTACTAAGATATGGTGCTGTTGCTCTCTTCCCAAGCTCCGAGGCACAATTTAAGGCTGGCAGAGATACACACACCTTTGGACCATAGTGCAAATGTCTGTGCATGATGTGAACAATGAATTTTGTACTGGACGACTACTCTTTGTGTACAAAATACTATGCTCAGACATACTTTTTCCATTTTCCATGAGTGCTGTATAGTGTAGCACACATGCAACCTTTGAAACATTTGGTGAGAATTTTGCCTCCTGCATTGGGCATGCCTCATGAAGGCTGTGAAAAGTTGAGTGGGGTGTTAACCGATCTTATCCAACAGCCACAATCTCTGTTAGGAGGAACCACAAAAGTCACTAAATTAACCTGTGCTTAACCCCCTGGTAGCCTGGCACAGAAATGGGAATGTGTAAAGTATTTATGCAGCACACAAAAACAGAAATAAAGTGAAAACACAACAATTAAAATGCCACACCAACTTAGAAAAATAGAGTAAAATGTAATAAAATATTTGACACCAAAACGACAAAAAACTAATCAATAGATTCAGAGTAATAAATGTACATTTAGTTTAGTAAATATTACCATCTAAATGATCAAAGTGCAGTCTGTGGACATCTAGTCATGTGAGACTGGGTTGTAATAAAAAAATATGGCTTACTGCTATGGATAACAGGTCAGGCACAAGACATTGGGTCTGGTTGGTGCTTACCTTTGGACTTAGAAGCAATTTTGAAGAAAAAGTTTTGAGAAGATAAAGTTCAGCTGGACAAGGCTGCTTGCGGTGTCTGAGGAAGGTGTGTTGGCGGCGGCAAGCCGCTGGACGAAGTTGTGGTGAAGCTTTCTATGTTCAGACTCAATCACTTTTTTAGAAGTCAAAATTCTCCATCAGGATCAGGCAGGAGGCTGTAGATGCTTAGAGTTCCAGGAGACTAGATACTCCTTTGACGTAGGCATGCTGAACATGACTTGCTGTGGCATAGAAGAATTTAGCAGGAGCTACCACGAAGTCATGCCAACCAGCAATGCACCTTAGGTGGATAAAAAAGCAGGTTGGTCCTGGTCCTCAGAGCACTTTTTAACCAAATAATTTCTAAGTCCCAGGTGTTGGATTTTTGGCTATCTGGGCACCTTTAGCACCACCACCAAGGGTCCAGGACTGGAGGGGCACCACTTTGGGGGTTAAGACTCACTCAGGATGGGTTCAGATGAGGGTTCAAGATGGTGGGAGCCTGTTATGTCCTTGTGGCGATGAACAGGAGGCCAGCAAACTAGCCCTTGCAATCACTCTGATAGTCCTGGGTTCAGGTGATGAAGAAGGGCTCAAGCAGCAGGGGAGGCCTCTGAGGGTTAAAGGCAGGCTCCAGACAGCAAAGCAGCCCTTCTAAGTGAAGCAGAGCAGTTTTGTGAAGCACACAGAAGGCCACAGCAGCATGCAGTCCTCTGAGAGACCTTCCATAGGTCCAGAAAGAAAAGTGGGTCTGTGGGCCCTATTTTTATACATGTGTGTTCTTTGGACCACAGTAAGGTTCTTGAGGTTTCTCTTTGACGTGTTTGGTATTTCCTGAATGAAAGGTCCTTGTGTGAAGGCACAGCACAGTTTATTCTGTGCTTAGATCCCCCCATCCTGCCAGCAGATTGTCCATTGAGACAGACCAGACCCCTCTATTGTGTGATTGTCTGGGAGGAATTCACAAAGTCTGTCAACCACACCCAGTCATGTGACCCAGGACAGGCTGCAAGCACAAATTGCAGACAGCAAAAAAATGCTACCTTTCTAAAGGTGGCATTTTCAAAATTGTAATTTAAAATCTGACTTTATCATTGAAGAGGAGTTTTAATTATAATTTCATAGATACTAAACATGAAACACATATCTGTTCCCAATCAAACGTTAGCACTTATTAAATGGTTTATATATATGTTATCCTATGGGACAGATAGATTTCATGGTAGGCAAAAACATATTTAGGAGTTTTTCACTACCAAGAGACGTAAAATGTAAAAACATATGTCCATCCTCTTAGTTACAATGCACCTTGCCCTATGGAATACTTAGGATTCCCTTAGGGGTGACGTATATGTAATAAAAGAGGAGTTTAAGGCTTGGCAGTGAGTTATTTTGCCAAGTCAAGTTGGCTGTTAAAACTGCATTCAGGATGCAATGGCAGGCCTGGAAAATGTTTTAAGGTGCTACATAAGTGGGTGGCACAACAAGAGCTGCAGACCCACTAGGAGTATTTCATTTTATGGGCCCTGGGTACGTACTATACCACATCACAAGGGAATTATAAGTAAATAAATATGTAATTCAGGTGTAAAACAATGTTATCATGTTTAGGGGAGACAAGCACTTTAGAACTGGTTAGGAGTGGTAAAGTGCACAGAGTCTGAGACCAACAAAAACAAATTTCAGCAAAAATGGAGGGAAACAGGCACAAACGTTTAGGGGAAGGCTACCCTAAGGCTGGCCGGTCTAACAACCAACCAAAGATATATATATAAATATAGACTTTGCTATTCACAGCATAGGCACTTTTCTATCATAGATCCCTCAGTTGTGGAATTTCTGTCAGGTACCAGCAATTTCCTTCCTCTAATGTCTTTCCATCCACCACTCAAAACTTGTGAATTTTGATCAGTTTCTGTCTGCTTGAATTGGTTTAGTTTATAACCAAACGTAAGGATAGGAGACAGCAAAATCCTTCATTTTTACCTGGAAAGAAGTAATAAAGACATTTATACTTGGACCTTGAACTTTAGCCTGTTTCTGTATAACCATGGCCACTGGAATTATGCAAAAATGAAGGGTCAAATTACATGGCAGCGTCGACTAAATTATAGCACAAGAAAGGCCGCCCAGTGGAGAGTATTGCAGTAACTTTTGTGGTATAATTATTTAACTATTTTGTCATTGTAATAAATAAATTAATACTGTCATCCAAAAGCTTAACCTCATACTTACCACTTTAGCACTTGAAAATGATATTCTTCACCTAACGGTGACAGGTCACATTTACAAAGTTTCTACAACTATGTAACA
This sequence comes from Pleurodeles waltl, assembly GCF_031143425.1. Taxonomy (NCBI): domain Eukaryota; kingdom Metazoa; phylum Chordata; class Amphibia; order Caudata; family Salamandridae; genus Pleurodeles; species Pleurodeles waltl. The sequence continues at coordinate 172,334,174 of NC_090450.1, forward strand.
CCACGTGTGCTGTATTTTTTAGTACATTTTGATCTGTTATACATTTCTTCTTTATATAGGTGGTCTATCAGAAGATTTGGCTTGAATAAGGCAATCTAATCCCTGTTATACACTGAAGCAAAATAATAACAGCAATAAATATAACATGCATTACTGCTCTAACACTTAGTCTGAAAATCAGCCATTTCTAACGAAACACTCGCCTTTGTGAGGTGTCCAGACACATAAGGAAACTAGTGCAAGGGCAGACTGTGATTTGCCCATTATTGGTCTTGCTCCACCTGCTCTGGGTCTCCACTTTTCAAAGTGAAGCAGTGGAATGGATGATGACACTTTGCCAGACCACTCAACTCACCTGGTGCCACCAAGTGTTACACAATATTAGCTCCCTTTGCACAGTCACCAAGTATGAAGCCCATTAATTAGGGAAAATGAGCTGGAAACAGAGTCGGACTGGTAAAAAAAAATTAGGCCTGGTCCACAAAATAAAAGTGGCCTCCCTTACTGAATTAGGGGGCATGTTTATACTCCGTTTGCGCCGGAATTGCGTCGTTTTTTTTTACGCAATTCCGACGCAAAACTAACTCCATATTTATACTTTGGCGTTAGACGCGTCTAGCGCCAAAGTCCGTGGAGTTAGCGTAATTTTTTAGCGTGGACACCTACTTTGCGTTAAATATATGCAAGGTAGGCGTTCCCGTCTAAAAAATCGACTCCGAGGCATGTGCATCGGATTTATACTCCCGGGCAAAATTCACGCCCGGGAGTGGGCGGGTCAGAAAAAAATTACGTACGGCCGCTTTTGCGCCGTTTTTTAGCGCCTGCAAAAGGCAGGCGTTAAGGGACCTGTGGGCTCTGAAGGAGCCCACAGGGGCCCTCCCATGCCCCCAGGGACACCCCCTGTCACCCTTGCCCACCCCAGGAGGACACCCAAGGCTGGAGGGACCCATCCCAGGGACATTAAGGTAAGTTCAGGTAAGTTTAAAAAAAAAAAAAATTGTGGCATAGGGGGGCCTGATTTGTGCCCCCCTACATGCCACTATGCCCAATGACCATGCCCAGGGGACAGAAGTCCCCTGGGCATGGCCATTGGGCAAGGGGGCATGACTCCTGTCTTTGCTAAGACAGGAGTCATTTCTATGGGGGTTGGGAGTGAAAAAAAATGGCGCAAATCGGGTTGAGGCGAAAAAATTGCCTCAACCTGACTTGCCCCATTTCTTGACGCCCAAGCCCCATATCCCCCTACGCCGGCGCTGCCTGGTGTACGTCGTTTTTTTAACGCACACCAGACGGCGACGGCGGCTAACGCCGGCTAACGTCATTCAATAAATACGGCGCCCGCATGGCGCTTCAGAATGGCGTTAGCCGGCGCTAATTTTTTTGACGCAAAACTGCGTTAGCGCAGTTTTGCGTCAAAAAGTATAAATATGGGCCTTGATTCCTAAAAAAGTGGCCAATGTTTACAAATTGAAGAGATGCTATATACGTTTTTTGTAGGGTATAGAAGACGGCATGAATTTGAGCTAGATGCAGGTTATGTTTGTTTTAATCTCAGGGAAATCAAAAACAACTGGCCCAGCAGCTCAAAAAAGGCCAACTAACAGCAAAAATATTGGCCCACACTCTGACCTGTGAGAGCAGCCCTTCAGACAAATCCGACCCTGGCTGGAAACCACAACAAAGAGTGTATTTCAATCTCGTGATTCGGGGCTCTGAACAGACACTGTCCATTATGGGGTGTGAAAACACCCCAGGACATTGACACCAGCCCCAGGGAACTGTTTTCTTTCTTTTGGAGGAGGAGATTTGGTCTTGAGTTGGTGCCAAAAGTGGTTCACGTGCTTCACAGCACAATGCCCCCACCCCTCCAAGGCCCCACCTCTTCCTCAGTGATTTTATGTTTTTTAGTTGGTAAGTCTTCTTTGCCACGTCTGAACTCAGGAAAGAAGGAGTGGAAGCCCAAAGGAAGGGGTGAGGTTAATGGTTTAACCACACAAAAAAACAATTGGAAGCTTAAGTGGAGTAGGGGGAAAGCCAGAGGGAGATGGGGAAAAGTTGCCAGGTACCAAGTATGTCTTTGAAATAATTTTCAGAGAATGGAGAAAGGAATGGCTAAGAGAGGTGTAGGAAGGTAACCGAATGCTAACATTTGTTTCAACACATTTAGGGCTACATGTATCAAAGTTCGGATTTGCGACTCACAAGTTGCGAGTCAGAGCGACTCGCAATTTGCGAGTCACAAATCCAAATGTAGTATAGTGTAATTGACACTAATAGTGATTCGCAAGGGGGTCGCAAATGCCCACCTCATGATTATTCATGAGGTAGGTCGCAATTTGTGACCCCCTTGGGAATGGCGGCCCTCACAGGGATGGTGGCCTGCTGGAGACAGCAAACCACCATGGCTGTGACTGCTTTTAAATAAAGCAGTTTTTTTTTTTTAAATGCAGCCATTTTTCCTTTAAGGAAAACGAGATGCATTGTAAAAATAAAAAATGAAACGTTTTTGGTTAATTTTTCCTGAGCAGGCAGTGGTCCGTAGGACCACTGCCTGCTCTGAAAAAAATGTTTTCAGTGACATTCACAAAGGGGAAGGGGTCCCATGGGGACCACTTCCCGTTTGCAAATGGGTTAGCACCAGTGTTACACTGGTGCTAACTGCGATTGTTTTGCAACCGCATTCTCGGTCAGAAAACAATCATACATGGGACAGCGATTCGCAATTAGGAAGGGAACACCCCTTCCTAATTGAGAGTCACAATCCCATTTTGCGATTCGGTATAAAGTTTACTGAATCGCAAAACTGGGTTTGTTCATGGGGAAGAGCATTTTGCACGTCGCAAACAGCCAGATTTGCTTTTTGTGACGTGCAAAATCCTTTGTACATGTGGCCCTTAGTGGATAAGAGAGTATGAGGGCATAGATGAACAAGGATGCAATAGTAAGGGATCCGAAAGGACACGTTTTTAGAGTGCACCCATCTCCTATGATTTTTCCAAGATATCTACCCCCCCCAAACAGTTGACTAATGAGATCAGCTTGAGGAATGGTAATTATTAAGGACATAGCCCACATACAATTGTACATGAGGAGTTATCAACAAAGAATTAATACCCATTTCATGATTCTGTGGCAGACCACAGACAACTTGGCTGATATTGTCTACAACAGGAGGAGGACAACAGAGGATTTGTGGACTTAAGGCTTCAGCTCCATCTTCTGGAGCCCGGGAACCCAGGTTGAAATCCTGGCCTCTGTACTAGACTCAACATTGAGTGAGTCTGGGCAGATCACTTAATCTCTCTTTGTCTAATTGTGTGTAAAATGTATTTGTGTAATCCCCTCTTGATGTACACAATCTTGTAGAGCGTCTCCCGACCTGCCCTTGACGTACAGCACATCTTTGTTTTACGGGTAGGTTCTCACAATGTAAGTACCAATACATGTGTGCAAAATTAAAGGCTATAAAACAGTACGTCTGTCTTGTTATGTTTTAAATTCTTTTTCCACATAACTCCTTACATTAACATACATAATATGAGACGGACTGAAGGAATGATTGGAATTAAACCCACTAGTCTTCCTCTCTTGAGGGACCACAAAGTTAAAAGCTATTTAGAAAGCCCAACAACAATTTAAAGCATATGTTAGCCTCAAATGCAAATGTTGTGGAATGTTGAAAATGCAAGTCATCTTTCCACTGCATATGCGGCCCAAGTAGCCGAGCAGGCTGCACTCATTTTTAAGCCTGGCTTAGAGACAGCTTTAGTTGTTTCACTGGCCTCATGTTTTCAATAACAATACATACATATGGGCGTTCTTTCAGCCCTTTTCTTCTATTGATCCATTCATGTGTCATTCACATTCTGTTTACGCCCACCACATCAAACAGCATGGGGAAATGTGTCAGCCCATTTCATCCACTGGCAATCTTTCTCTTTGAATGACAGCATTTTACCTGATCACATGTTCACAGATGCCTGATAAAAACTGCACTTCAGTAACAGGGCTGGTTTGTCTAGACTGTTGGGCTACTCCTTTATTTGTATATGAGTGCACTTTTTTTTTTTACATATTACATATGTCTGTAAAACAAAGATAATTGAAAACATTTCACCCTTACCGAGGCCAGGCATATTGGAGTTGCCAATGCTTGTTTTTCACTGATTTTAATTTGGTAGTGATTTAGGGAAACCATAATAAGGTTTCAAGCAAATGAAACACCATTTTTGGAGAGAGAGAGAGGGAGAATGTGTGCGTGTGCCCGCGCGTGCAAGTTTATTTATTACATAAGATATGTGCTGTATGAATATTGACCCATGTAATTGTAATTTTAACCTGGTGGTTATATCACTTATTAGAATATGAACGTCTGTATGTAGGTGTGGTTATAAAATGTAATTGTTTTTTTTAGGTGCCGATAAAATTGTTTTATTAACCTTTATAAATCTGCCAAAATAAGAAAAAGAAACGTCCATTTTCGAGCAACCCGTGCAACCAACACTTCTAAAATAGGAACGGAAAAGCACTACTGGGCAGCAGAGCAATTGCGTGAGTGCAGTAAAAAGCAGACAGTGCAGGGGTGAAGATGGAGGCTTTTGCCAACCTAATAGTATCCAGCCCACTCGGGTTAGGTTGTAAAATTTACGTCCAATAGTTGTGTTTTTTAGTTAAGAACCTGTTGACTAAATTACACTAAAAAAATCACTGAACCCTTAGGCTCTCCAAGTGAAGCTCCATTGCAAGGATTTTCAGGGCCCAAGGTTACATTTTGCTTTCTGGTTGCTCCTTTTCTAATAGCAGCAAGGCCTTTTGTTGCAATTTTGCATCCTTTTATGGTCATTTGTGGTGACACCAGTAGGTAGCTGCCTGCTATGACCTTCATGTACCGTCCGTCCCTCCTACATGGAGGCACACAGCAGAGAGAACTTTAACTGCAAATATAACTTAAAAGATATATAGATAGATAGATAGATAGATAGATAGATAGATAGATAGATAGATAGATAGATAGATAGATAGATAGATACTGAAAAAACAAAGGTTACAGGGACGTTATAGTTAGGAAATAGAATTTAAAAAACATAGAAATTCACTTAAACAAAGGTTACAGGGATCTCGCCGCTTAAGGTAACTATAACTCACACCCTCGGCATGCGCTGCTAATATTACAGCACTCATGACAACTTTTATAACATGAATAAAAATATCAATGGAACATTAGCAGTCAAATTATTGAAGAAAAAACTGCATGGCGGTGGCCACGAGTTATAGTTACTTGAAATAACTATAACTATAACTGCTGAATTCTTGGGTTTTGTGCTAGTAAATTAGTAAATTCAGAACCTAACAAGATATATAAATAAATATCTATATAGATAGATAGATAGATAGATAGATAGATAGATAGATAGATAGATAGATAGATAGATAGATAGATAGATTATATATATATAGATATATATGCAAGAAATAGACCTTTTAAAACTTTTTTTATATCCATTGAACAACATGCAATTCGTCTTGAAGACTCAGGCACCACTCAATTAAGCATCCTGTTATCCTGCCAGCACAAACCTGAGGTACTTCAACAAATCTCTACCACCATGCATAATTTCCTTGACGCTGACGACACTTCTGACACTCCTGTTTCACTTCTGTGGGACACAATGAAAGGATTATTCACAGGGGAATTTATAGGTTTTTCAGCAGCAGATAACAAGGCACGCAATAAAAAATGCGAAGCCCTACAAGGGAGGGTGAGGGAATCAAGACACTTTCACCAGCGCACAGGTCGACCACGGGTGTAGAGACAGCTAGAAGCTGGCAGGAAACAGCTAGCGGGGCTGGACATAGACAGGGCAGAATACTCACTACTTCGCCTCAAACACACGATTTACATCGGAGGGGACAAGTGTGCCCAGCTCCTCCCTAACAGATTACAGGCCCAATGACAAACGGAAGGGCTGAGGAAGGGCAGAGATTAGGGAGGATTACCACATAGCAAACCAATTTTGTGACTTCTTTGCAGACTTGTACTCGGCACAATCACTTTCACTAGAACAGGCTAACCAGTATTTACAAGGTGCAAACCTTACCAAGCTCGCTGCAGCACAAACTCATGACTCCATATAGAAGAAGTTATAGCCGCCATCTCCAGACAGAAACCCCACAAGTCACCAGGCCCAGAAGGGTTCCTGCTATAATCAAAAGGAAGAATGGAGCACACTATCGTTGATTTACTTACAGTAATGATTAACACCCTGAGTCCTTTGATTCTATTTAAATTTCAATAGACAACCATGGTACAATTTGAATACATGGTCAATCCCATTAGGGAAAAGCGTCTTCTCGTGCCGAAACCGCAAAATCAATTGCCTCCAATGCTCACACAGATAAAAACTGTAAGGATTCTGCAGCGAATTATTTTGCATTGGACATTAAGAAACTGCATTGCTTCAAGTCAACATATGGGACAACATACACCCTTGTCACGGACTATTTGGACTTGGGTGTTCTTTGATTCTTAAATCTCTGGAGTTCAATGTTATGGACTTTACAGACGAGTTGTGTCAAATTGGTGTTATTTATCTCTTCAATTTTCTGTTGTTATTTTGATTATTAGTCTTATTTGTATAGGTGTGTTTCTGTTTGTATTAAATGTGAATTTCAAATAGTGTAGCCTATAATTTAGAATTTATTATGTATTCAAATTGTACCATGGTTGTCTATTGAAATTTAAATAGAATCAAAGGACTCAGGGTGTTAATCATTACTGTAAGTAAATCAACGATAGTGTGCTCCATTCTTCCTTTTGATTATAGCTTGATGGTGCAAGTTTCTTGCCCCGTAATACATGTTGGACAACGGACATGTTTAGGATGTACTGAGCACCTGTGTTTACACTCTATATCAAAGGAAAGTGCGGCCTTTCTGTGGGGTTTTCTGTTGTCAATGGTTTTGGTCTAACCAGAAGAGTTCCTGGCCTTGTTTTACAAGGCCTTCTGCATGATACTGGCTCCAATTCTCACCAGACTTTTTAACTCATTTGCAGGCACTCCCCACTTCCAGGCTCAAAGCCTCTTTTAGAATTATCTCTAACTCGGGGAAAGATAGACGCCTCTGCGGGTCCTAAAGACCCATCTCCCTTTTAAATAACAATGGCAAACTCTTCACAAGTATTTTGGCGGCCCGGCTGACCTGGCAGATGCAGGGTCTCATCTCTCTTGACCAGGCAGTGTTTATTCCATGCAGGCAGAGAGTGCTCCACATCATTCCAAGGTGCCCGATCGACGAGGCAGATCATGATCCTCTCTGTCGATGCTGAAAAGGCATCTGACCACGTGCACTGGCCCTACTTAGAACTGACACTGCTCGACTTTGACTTCGGGAAGCGATTCAGCTCCTGGATCCTCAGTACCCACGGCGGCTCTACGGCAACAGTCTGCATCAACGGCATAACATCCACTCCATTTACCATGAGTAGAGGGACTAGACAAGGCTGCAATCTATCGCCCCTACTCTTGGCGAAGTATACTGAGCCCTTCGCACAAAGAGTATGGGACAACCTAGACATCAGGGGGTTAGCTGTGGGAGGGATAAACCCTTAATAAGTCTATATGCAGACAATGTCATAGTAGGCTTTGATAACATCCTATCCACCCTCTCGGCTTTTTTTGCAGAAATAGAGAAGTTTGGAGCGGCGTCAGGCTTTTCTGTAAACGTGAGTAAATTGCAAGCCCTCAATCTTACAGTACCACCAAGCATGGAAACAGGCCTTGCAAAGAGCTATCCAAAACAATGGGAGAATGAATCAATTGCGTATCTTGGCATTCAACTGTCCACCTCAGGTAGGACCACTGTGACTCTTTATTACAATAGAGCACATCAAGACATTACTAAGGATTTAGCCACTTGGTTATTATATCGTCTGTCTTGGCTAGGCAGAATATCCACTGTCAAAATGACAATCCTCCCTAAGATACTTTTTTTGTTTCAGACTCTCCCGATTGACCCACCACGGGGATGCTTAAGCCACTACAAAATGCCATTCTTGGTTTCATATGTGCCGGAAAACACCCTCGGCTAAGCAGGGAAAGGTACTATTGACCTCCCTGCGGAAGGGTGTCTGAGAATCCCACATCTGCAGAGCTACTACCAAGCGGCACAACTCCGCTACCTAACAGAGTGAACACAACCAGAGTCAGAGAAACACTGGCTCTTCATGGATCGGGCAATAGAGGGTACTCACCTATGGGAGTGCTAAATACATGCACTGCTGGAGTACTCCCCTGGAGGGGAGGGAGGATGAGTGGGGGTAAGTTAGGGATAAGAGTTCAAGGCCGGCACTTATGACTTACCTGCAAAGCTTCTCATGTTTCCCACCGGCCTTTGGATGTAAGTAGGTGTATGTGTTGACCAAAACCTTAATAAACAGAGTTGAACCATAAAGCCAGCAAAAATTAAGTCAGAAAAATGGGAAGTCACAAGGCAAAACATCAGGGGAAACCACACCAAGGATTCCAGGTCTAACAAGGACAGTAAAAATACTATTAGCCGCACTCCAATGGTGTGGGGGGGTCATTAGTTTTATTTTTTTGAAAAACAAACTCCCACATCGGTAGTTTGTTTCTGAAAAGGTACAATTTTGTAAATTTTTGACAGCTGGTAGTTATGTTTGAGCCATCCGTCAAACTTTTATAATGTTGCCAGAAACCACCATGAAGGTGGCTCCTACTAATGTTATGAGATGTCTGTGGGGCAGGCAGATATCTCTAAATTAGGGGGACCAGGATGTCCTTCTTGGGGATGGAGTCATTTACTCAGTTGCCCTCCCCAACATTACTCCATCCTCCAAAGTCTGATTCAGACCATATGTACATTCCCATTTAAAATTAGGGGTGAAACTGCAAGCCAGTTCCAAGGGAAAGTTACAACACCTATTCAAAGACTACTTTCCACGCATTGTTAGAGGAGTTTAAAATATAGAATAGCTAAGTGTATTACAATAGATGAACCATCCAGATCCAGACTGGCCATTCTGCTATACTGGCTTTATCCTAGCGGGTGGAAGGCTAAGGAGCTACTTTCAGAGCTCAATGAGCTGGCAAGAACTAAGCATAATAACCCGCATGACCCCATTCTGTTTGCAGCATTAAGTTGTCACTACAATGTTTGTATCATTTGCTTAACTTGGCAAAAATAGATTGACCCAAAACAATTATAAAGAGAAACTGGAGGATTCCAAGAATGAATGCTTCAGGTTAGGCACGAGGAGCGGAAGGGATCACCTCTGGTCGAAGAACAGATTCAAGCTTTGATCTGTCATAAAGAGCCCTTGTTAAGAGAACTTGGAGAAAGGCAAAAGAGTAAAGAAATTCAAAGCGCCATAGAAAGATTTCCTTGTTCAAGATAATTGTAGAAACTAAATCAGTGCCTTTTTGATATTTACTGATGTTAAGATCAAGATGGAAGAACTCCAGTTGTCCAATTGACAAAGTTAAATTCGGTCATAAAAGTATGTTTGCAACTAAATTCTGACAGAAATTTTCGAAGGGAGTCGTGGCAGGTGTAAACTCATTTGAGAGTGCGGGATCTCCGACACTGGTGCAGACATCTCTCTATTTGCAATTCCCACTAAAGAGGTGGGAAATGGGCACTTTAAGGCGTGGATGGACTTGGAAGTTTGGGATACTCAAAAACATGCACAATTAAGGACATTCCGAAATTCCAAAGTGACATTCTCCAAGCATGGAAATGGTTGGAGACGTCACCAGAACAGGGCTGCAATGGAAAGCAGAACGGATCACCCACAGTCTCGCCAAATGCCACGCATCACGGGTCAGACCACCACAAATCGTTAGTTAATCCCACATTCCCGCACTGGCACCACGTCATCATACGTCATCAAAATGAAGCCACGTCGTAAAACCCCATGCTAAGGCAAAAACAGTATTTGTGGAGCTGTTAAATCGTCATCTCCAATTTCTAGGATATCTTAGATTTTACACGTCATTCATTCCATGCGCCTTCCTACACACAACACTAATATCACAGGAGACAACAAATAAGTACTAACCAGTAGGCGGCACTAAAGTTCCAGCTCATCACCTGCTCCAGACTGATGTGTAAGACCAAAGGCACAAGACAAACACACAAGGATATCCTGGCTGCTTAGAGAGGTACGCAGGTGGGGCTCCTTCGCTATGGCGAAGGAGCTTCGCCCCCCTGGCCTAGACCCTGGAGATCAAAAATGAAACAATAGTTTTCTATCCTTTAATTTTTCATCTGCTGGCTCAGCCAGCAGTACAGGGGAGGGGCGGGGCAATGGTAGGTGGGCGGGGAGAGTGCACTAAGTGCACATGTGTGTTTGGCCAGCTGTCTGAGGCCGTCCAAACACACAATGCACATGTGTGTTTGGTCACCTGTCTGAGGCCGTCCAAACACACATGGGCACTTAGGTTTCTCCAACGCGGCTGCATATACAGCAGGCTGGAGAAACTGCATAGACCCCAGGCTTGTGTCTGAGCAGCAGTGACTGCCGCTCAGACCAATCCTGGTGCTGCTTTCATGCAAAGATTTGCATGAAATCGACGCCAGGATTGCTGGGGAATCTGTGCTGATGTCCCAGTGAATGCTGGGACACCAGACAAAGAGGAGCAACGAGCGAGGCAGGAGACCGAGTTGGAAGTAATTTAAGTTTTTGTAAATTTATTTTATCCCCTCTGTCTCAATTCCCTCCTCCCCCCACCCCCTGTCCCACCCCCCCCCCCCCATCCTTTTCCTTGAGCTCTGCGGCAGTCACCGCTGGAGGTATGGTATGGTTGGGCCACTGGAACTATGCAGCAGAAGAGGGCCAGTTAATGGGCATGGCTGAGTAATTATGCTGCAAGAAAAGGCAAATTATGCTCATAATGCGGCACATTTACTAATAGTATTACTTTATGATTTTATCATTTTTAAATTTAGTAACTCTGTCTGGGCATTGGCTGCACCTCATTAGTTACCAACTCAACACCCAAATATAACTATAACCAACTAGAAAAGTCGACTACTCCAGCTTTGCAAAGGGCCTTCCACCAAGCGACAACGTGTTGCTGCATTTTTCGTAACTTTGGGACCATTTGAGCTATGAACATTTCTTTTTCTTAAAATCTGTAGATTATTCCGCAGATGATGGATTATGTGGCAAATGCAGCAAATCTCTAATCATGCAAAATTGCTGCAGCTGCACAATCACATAATTCCAGTGGCCCTGGGTATGATATAGTATTTAGCTATTTCAGTAGAACCAATGGCAGTCACTTTGTGGGGCCTCTCACTTGGGGCTTCAACATATTGAAATGGTGCACGTTGCAAAGGTATTGTCAGTGCAGTTTTTGTGTAATTGGTGGTATTAAATGACTTTCACATTTCTAAAGCAGGGTATGGTGGGGCCTAATAGCACAGGCTTGCTTGTTGTCAATGTCGTTATTTGATGAGTGCTGTAACAAAAAAACAAATGAATTGAAAAGTATTGATTTCTCCCCTCTGCAATATGGCAGCAGTAATGGGGACAACACAATTGTTCTGGAAGAGTTCAAGATTCAACAACACGAACAAAGCCAAACCACATCTGCAGGGGCCAGCTCAATCAAGGATAATTCAAATAGGGTACTTGTAGAGCACGAGTAAATTTGTTCAATTTGTCAGATGAACAGCCATCAAGGACAAACAGATGTATTTCTGAGGCAATAATGGAATGGCCTGACCTCATCAAGCTTGGCATGCAAGTCAACACTAGTATATCTTATTGAAAGAACACTGCTGATGCCAACTACAGTACAGTGCATATTTACAAAAGCACTTGTATAGAGAGGTGTGAGAAACTGGTTTGTTGGTTGAGTGGAGTGTTAGCTGTGATCAAGCAACAGCCTCTATCCCTGCCAGAGGGAACCACAAAAGTAACTAACTTAACCTGTGCCCAATCCTCTGGTAGCCCGGCACAAAGGTAATCAGGTTTAACTTGGAGGCAATCTGCAAAGTATTTATGCAGCACACAAACAGTAAGAAAGTGAAAACTGAAAATAGAAAAACATCCAATATCACTCTAGAAAAACAGAGTCAATTTTAATAAATTATTTGACACCAAAATGAAAATATTCCGATCATTATAAACAGTGTCATGTAGTTTTAAAGTTTACGATAAAAATTAATACCTAAAAGACCAAAGGGCAAAGCATGGACATCTAGTCACGTGATAGCGGGTCAAAATAAAAAACAAATGGCAGATGGCGACTGGACACAAGTCAGATGCAAAAAGGGGATTGTGCTCAGTCAGCGCTTATTTGGGGACTTAGAAGACATTTGACGAAAAAGTCTCTGAGAAAGTAAAGTACAGCGGACACGGCTTCATTCAGTGTCTGAGGAAGAGGCATCAGCATCGGGGAGCCTCCGGCTGAAGTCGCAGGGAAGATTTTTAGGTTCAGACTTAAGGCCTGATTTAGAATTTGGGATAGGGGTTACTTCGTCACAATGGTCACGGATATCCCGTCTGCCAAAATATAAATCCCATTATATCCTATGTGATTTATACTTCATCGGATGGGACATCCATCACCATTGTGACATAGCAACCCCTCCACCAAACTCTAAATCAGGCCCTTAGGCTCTTTTCTGGAAGTCGAAAAATCTCCAGCAGGACAAAGCTGGAGGCTGCAGCTAATGAAGGATCCCTCAGCAGGATTTACTGCTGGGGAGAAGAATTTAGCAGAAGTTGCCACAAAGTCAAGCCAACCAGGGATGTTCTTTGGGTCGATAGATCAGCAGGTTGACCAGAATTTCCCAGGTTTTGAGTTTAGGCTGAACACCTTTAATACCACAACAAAGGGCCAAGGATTGGATGGGCATCACTTGGGAGGCTTAGGACACAATCAGGCTGGGTCCAGGTGGGGGGTTCAAGATGGTTGAAGCCTTTTCTGCCCCTGAAACTCTGATCCGGAGGCCAGCCCCCTAGTCCTTGGGGTCACATTGGTAGTCCTAGGTTCAACAGTGGAATAAGGCTTAAGCAGCAGGGAAGGCCTCAGAGGGTTCAAAGGAAAAAGAACAGTCCATCCAGGTGCAATAAAGGAGTCCTACGAAGTACAAAGCAAGGCACAGCAGCAGTCAGTCCTCCGAGAGCCCTTCCATAGGTACACGAGGTGAACTTAAGAGTGGGTCTGAGGGTTCTATTATTATACCTGGTGACTTCTTTGAAGAAGGAAACGTTTTTAGATAATTCACTTTGTAGTGCCTGAAGTTTCCTGCCTCTGCTGGCCCAAGGCTGGCTGCTAGAACAATGCAGTAATGACTAGTCCTTTATGTGAAGCACAGCTTATTTATTTGCAAGTGAGGCTGTGCCCAGCTTTGCCCCTCCATCCTGCCAGGGATGGCCCATCCAGGCACACCTAATCCCTCTATTGTGCAGCTGCCTGTGAGGAATACACACAGTCCAAATGCCAACTGCACCCAGACATGTGACCCAAGATCAGGCTGCAGGTACCAAACAGTTAGGGCAGGAAAATGCTAACTTTCTAAAAGTGTCATTTTAAAAATTGCAACTTAAATTCTGACTTTTCCATTAAAGAAGATATTTAATTACAATGTCTCAGACAACATACATGGAATGGTCACCTGTTCCCAATCAAAAGTTAGCACTTATTAAGTGTGATAAGACAACCCAAGGTAGGCCTCACAGTAGTGAAAAATGAACATAGGGGTTGATCTGTCAAGCAGGAGCCATGAAAAAGAAGAGATCCCAAAGCACATTAAAACTGCTGAATGGATTAACACAAACTTTGACAGAATGCTAGATCTTGGTCCAGAAAGTGTGCTTCTTGTGATTTGATGTAAAAAATGTATGTATATATAGCAACGCTATACTTATGAGGAGGACCCGCAGATCCCCACAGATCAGCAAAGTCAAAACAGGCACTCTCATTGCTTGGCCACAACCTGAGGAAAATATTGAGGCCACCATCTTGGGACTCTAAGAGTAAGCCCCAAGAGTAAGCCCAGTGTCCTAGAATTAATTAAAAACAACACATAAGGGGGACAAGTGGAATACCTTGACCCCCTGGGCCAAGGTAGAGGGGTCGCTATGGGGACCATCCCATTGCCTCCGGGGCTGAAATAAAAAGATCATTTCTTTGCCATTTCGAGGATCTGCAGAATTTCCACAGACACCAGCATTGCCCACCTATGGGGATCTCTGGCAGATTCCCTGATCTCGGGCACCACAAAAAAAAGGGTGTTCTTTAATGAAGTGCAAAGATGAGATCTTTAAATTAGTGTGATGAGGAAGTCCATCAGCCTCACTCCACCTGTATTCCTTGCCACTTATGTACCTTAAAAGTAATGTTAATGGTAGAGGAAAAGTGTTCCCTTTTTTATTATTAGCTTTTTTAAAGGACAGTGATCAGTTCCAATTATGGAACCTAGTTTCAAATAACATTCCCTTTTTGCGTTAGTTTTTTAAACTTCAGTCACTTAAGTATAATAAACATTTTTTACCAAAGTAATATAAAAAACAGTAATGGAAACAATATCCAATACATGTCACACTGCCTGTCTGCATCCCTTATTACCTTTAAAATTGGTATCATCCTCTTCACCACTGAGCTCTTCAACACACCAGACCAGCAGTACCTGGCTGTCAGGAATAAGGCTGTGCGCGGTCCAGATCCCGCCCGAAACTCCGCTGCACGTATTTGTGGCGCTTCATGCACACCACTTGTCATCCCCTCTTGTTCTAGAAGTGGTTATCACCGTCGCCTGCCCTGTGGTAAAGCTCATGTAGCTGCAGGGTCAGGACATTGGTGGACAAGATGCACTTATCAGTGCTATTCTATGAATGGACTACAATTCCCGGGTTTCTAGAGGCAGCGGCCATCTTGGGGTGTGGCAGGCCTATATAGCCCACCAACACCCAAGCACATTGCTCACTATTTTGAAGACTTTGATGCAGTCAGACCTTGTAGGGTTCCTCTGAAGAAGAGCAGATTTCCTGCATGGCAGATTGACAACAAATCGGAGTATCCTTGTTTCCATGGTGAATTCAGATATGAGTAGGTCGTACTCGTAGTGGTAAGGTCTTGATGAGCCCAATCTTGAAGGAAGTTGTTACTTCAAAAAGTAAAGAGCCCCTTAGCACAACGAGAAAAGCGCTTTCAGTCGAAAGAGTAAAGCGCTCCTGGCACGACGATAAAAGCGCTTCAGGCCAAACGAGTAAAGTGGCCTTGGTGCGACGATCAAAGTGCTCGGACCACATGAGTAAAGCGCCCCTTAGCACAATGAGCAAAGAGCTTCAGGCCACACATGTAAAGGGCCCTTGGCACGATAATCAAAGCCCTTCAGTCCACACGAGTAAAGCGCTCTTAGCAAGATAATCAAAGCGCTTCAGTCCATACGATTAAAGCGCTCTTGGCAAGACAATCAGAGGCGCTTCAGGCCACACGAGTAAAGCGCCCTTGGCACGACAATCAAAAGCACTTTAGGCCACACAAGCAAAGCGACCTTGACATGACAGTCAAAGCGCTTCATGCCACATGAGTAAAGCGCCCCCTTAGCACAACGAGCAAAGCGATTCAGGTCACAAGAGTAAAGCGCCCTTGGCACGACAATCAAAGCATTTCAGGCTACATGAGTAAAAGCGGTCTTGGCACGAGGATCAAAATGCTTCAGGTCACATGAGTAAAGCGCCCCCTAGCACAGCGAGCGTAGCGCTTCAGTCAAAGCAAGTAAAAGCGCTCTCTGGCATAATGAACAAAGCGCTTCATGTATGATGATCAAAGCGCTTCATTAACAATAAACAAGGCGCTTCTGCCCAACGAACAAAGCGCTTCAAGTTCAATGAGTAAAACTTTCAGGCCTTAGTAGTAAATGTGAAAACGTTTTGGAGATAAGCAAATTATAGTTTCATTGTTTTTTGGGAAGCATAATATGTGAGATACATATTTAAGTCGTTGAGAATTTCTAGGCTGAGATCAAACGTTTATGTTATGAATGCATAATTGTTACATGATTGATATTCAGAGTGGGACCATGGTCCAAAGCTCTTGCCATCTCTAGTTTCAGAGGTTGCAGTTTGTTCTTGTTCCATGATTCAAAAAGAAGGAGCTACGCCCAATTCACCATGGGTCTCAATCTGATACCACGGAAACGCCTTATTCAAGAGTCTATTGGTGAGTTTATACTGTTATGAATGAGTATATGCATATTTGTTCTAACAGTTTCTTTTCAGATCTCTCTCCCTGCAGTTCCCTACCCTAATTCTATTCCCCCCACCTGGCTTCATCTTAACTCTGTGCTCTGATAGCTTTCTGAGTTGGTGATGCCGGGAGGTGGGCTTTTTGTGCAGCAGCGTGCATATCCCAAGGAAAGGGCACAGTGACACTGGCAAGCAAAACCAAGATCTCCTGTGGGCAAGCCAGCAACTGCAGCAGCAAAATCATCCAGCATGAGAAAGGAATTTGCAAGAAGTCAAAATATCAGGTGTTCTTATACGAACTTAGATTCCAGATATTCGTATGTCTGTCAGATGGGACAAGCTCTCTCCCACTTTCACGTCATGAAGGATCTGAAGAACTAGGGGCCAGATGTAGCAAACGTTTGCGACTCGCAAACGGGCCGATTCGCAATTTGCGACAGTGCAAAATCGGAAATGGGATGCAAAAAGCCCATTTCCGACTCGCAAAAAGCGATGGGACCCGTTTGCGAGTCGCATCCGTTGCGACCCCATTTTGCGACCCGCAAATTGCAAGTCGCAATTTGCGAGTCGCAAACCTTATGCAATTGCAACTCGCAAATTGCGACTAGTCACAAAAAGCCCAGTTTGCAAGTCGCATTTACCACTAACTCAGAGCAGGTGGTAACCATTACCAAAGTATAAAAGGAGACCCAGAAGGCATCTGGGTCACTCAAGATGGCGGACATATACCTGATGGCAGTGAGGAGGAGAGTCTACGCAGCCCAGCAGAGGAGGAGGAGGGGCCACAGACAGGAGAAGATATATAGAACAAGGCAGACCCTTTTCCAGCAAACTGAAGAGGAGATCTATGATAAATACCGCCTTAGCAGCGCTGCCATTCTAGAATTCATAGATTTACTAAAACCACAGCTAGAACACAAGACTCTGCGTGGCTGCGCCATCCCTACGCATGTGCAAGTACTATGCGCACTGCACCTCTTGGCCTCAGGGAGCTATCAGGGGGTCATTGCCGTGGCAGGTGGGGTATCCCAAAGTGCAGTGTCAAGGTTCCTCAGGGCATTCCTAGATGCCTTAGTAGCGCACAGGTCTCAGTTCATATACTTACCAAGGAATGAGGCAGAAATTAACAGCACGAAGCTGGACTTTTACCGCATTGCCCACTTCCCCCATGTAATTGGATGTGTAGATGGGACACACATTCAAATATGCCCCCCGCTAATCTGGAACATATTTTCCGCAACAGAAAGTGTACCCACTCACTCAACATACAGGTTGTTTGTGATGCCCATTACGTCATCACGGACATCGTAGCTAAGTTTCCAGGCAGTACCCATGACTCATACATTTTTAGACATAGTGGGATACATCAACGCCTGGAACGTGGGGAGTTTGGAGACGGATACCTCCTAGGTAGAGCTGCATACACCTTGCAGACATACACACAGGTCACTGTGCACGACTATCTGGACTTCCTAACAGTGTACTTTTGTGCCCAACAGGTGACAGTGCATATGCTCTAAGGCCATGGATCATGACTCCATTTTTAACACCCAGCAATGATTCAGAGAGGCAATACAACAGTGCGCATAAGAGGACCAGGAACCTCATAGAGCGCACCTTCGGACTCCTGAAGGCAAGATTCCGATGCCTCCACCGCAGCGGAGGCGCCCTCCAATACACCCCCATTACCGCTTTCAAAATTGTGGTCGCATGCGCCATCCTCCACAACATAGCCACCCGACGTGGGCTACCTCTCACCCCTGCAGACCCAGATCCTGATGATGAAGAGCAAGAACAACCACATCGCCATCATGGGGATAGGAGTCTAGCTAATCAAGGCAGACTGAGACGGGACCACATTGCAACGCAATATTCTGGACGGTACGTGTCAACTCCCACCATACTCACCTATTAACCATTTGTTAAGTGGAACAAAAATAACTGTTTTATTAATGTCATGAAGAAACTATATACAAGTTGAAATTGTCCATGGGCAGAAAAATGCCAACCAGTCATGTGGCACATTAACGCCATGTGCCACATGAATCTGTCCTGGCTGTTATCTATGATCTCCTGCCCCTCCTGCCAGCCTGGCTGGTCCCTGCTGCGTCCATGGTGCTGTGCCTACCACTCCTCAGCACACTACTGTGAGTGGCAGAGACACTGCTCACTGTTGAGCCCTCCTCCCAGGTGTATTTGTTAACTTCCTGGCTGTGATGTCATCATCATGTGCCAGGAAGTGTTTCCAGGGTGTTCTGGTATGCTTTCTGGAGTGTTCTGCTGCATCTGCAAGCAATTTTGAAGGTATTCGCAATTTGCGACACCCACTCACTAATTGCGAGTTCGTTTTTGCACACTCGCAAACAGCGACCTCGCAAACTGCGGACTCGCACACAGCGTTGCGAGTCCGGCTGCGAGTCGCAAAATCGGATCGCTTTTTTTTCTGGCATTCCACTTTGCGACTCGCATTTTGCGAGTCGCATCAACTCGCAAAATGCGAGTCGCAATTTTTATTTTTGCTACATCTGGCCCTAAGTCTTTAGGCAACACCTCATTCTTATGCAACCTTCCATGGATGCTGGCCTATCTCTGAAGATTTCCCCCTCCTCCACCTATACGTGCACATCCGTTCCACAGTCTATCACCTTTCCTTGGTTACACCTAACCATTTTCCTTTCTCTCGTACTCCTACCTTGTAAAGCGCTGCATTACTTTGTAGCTTGGTTTGCTTGCTACAGATACTCCCTCTACACACATACGTACATTTATGTTATGGTAATGGTCTGTTATTGAGCACAACTGTCACCACCATTTTGGCCTTTTTTGCTTAGTTAAGATAAGGTCAAAGAAAGGTCAAAGAAATACAACGGCAGCCAAGTATGATTAAGGCGGGTAAGAGAAATGCCTTGACAGCATATTAGCTCATACAAGTGATTTCATATTGGACAACGGAAGGGGAGAATGGGGAAGAGAATACGGTGAAAGAGATTAACTAACGGGGAGAGGAAGATAAAAAAAGCAGGGCTGCTTCAACTATTTTTGCCAGAGCTGATTTAGATTCCTAGTTCTACCCTATCAAGGAGGATAGGAAAGCCTCAGCTGATGCAACTGCTAACTTTCAGTACTTCTATCTTTAGATCTGGCTCTTGCCAAGACTCTCTACATTACCTATTGTAGGGAAATTCTTTAAAATATACACTGCGGGCCATATTTATGACACACGTTGCGTTGCATTTGCAGCACACAATGTGGTACATGCACAACGCAAACCTTAAGTGAGATTTATGAAGCCACACAAGGCCACTTTGCATGGCCGTGAGTGGATCCATAACTCTAGAGTAAAGCAATGCAGCACACATTGCTATGTTGCCTTATTTTACACCAGGGAGGCATTCCATGGGTGATGCATGGGTGTTCCCATGCAACTCCCATGGTTTTGTATGCCTTCCCAGATTGAACAGAACTGGTAAGTCATGGAATGCTCCACACAAATGTGCCTCCACAGGTGAGGTGTAACGAGGAGAATTTTTTTTACTCCTTGTTTTTTCTTCATTCTACCTGTGCTGCATTCTGCAGCACACACGGAAAGAGGAAAAAGCCTCAGGGGATTGTTTTTGTGCAGAAGATGCCTCTTCTTGCACAAATACAATCCTGCATTGCAGGCACCCCTGCATACAATTGTGCAGGGGTACCTGCATTGGTGCTAGGCATCTAAATCCACACCAGTGCAGGGGAAATGGCAGGAATGGGATATATTATTTTAAATATGGCACATCCCTGCCCTTTCTTTGGGACACAGGAGACATGCTGCACTGTGTGACAAATGCATGTACATCAGTGTACTTTGGTTCCAACCAGAGGCATAATTGTCTCTCATTTTACCCCAACAACTCTCTGGTGTATCTAACATCCACCTGTGGAGTGTCTACATTGTAATGCATGAGAGACTGCTTTACAGTGCACTTAGGGTCAGATGTACAACCCTCAGTGTTTGTGACTTGTGATTTGCATTATTGTGAGACTCTCAAAATGAGAGTCACAAAAAACAATGATGTACAACAGTGTCTGAGGCACTGTTTGCGAATCCCAAATGGGTTGCAAGGGACCTGCCTCATTAATATTTATGAGGCAGGTCACAATTTGCTACCCATTGGGAAGGGCCTGCACTCACAGAGATGGTGGCCTGCTGGGGTGAGCAGACCACAATGTCTGTGACTGCTTTTTAAATGAAGCAGTTTTTTAATTTTGTTTTATGGCTTTTTTAAGTGAAGCCCATTTTTCTTAAAGGAAAACGAGAAGCACTTCAAAAATAAAAATTAAACATTTTGTTTTCATTTTTTAAGAGTCGGCAGTGGTCCATGAGACCACTGCCTGCTCTGAAAAATATTAGTGCCCCCATTCATAAAGGGGAAGGGTTCCCTTGCGAACCCCCTTCCCGTTTACAAATGGGTTACCGCCTCCTTCAAGGAGTTGGTAAAGTATGAATGTTTTGCGACCGCATTCTGGTCGCAAGCATTAATACAAGGCCCCTGTGACTTGCTATTAGAAAGGGATGCCCTTTACATGCCCTTTCCTAATAGTGACTCACAAATCCTATTTTGAGAACAGTAATAACTACCAACTCACAAAATGGGGTTGGTACATGCCAAAAAGCCACACAGTCACAAACCTTCCGATGGGCCATTTGTGACCGGTAAAATGCGTTGTACATCTGGCCCAAAATACTGACACCTTAAATTATTTATTTCATAGTTACATTGTACTCAGAAAGCAGTACCTTTTTGGGATTGTTTTTTCACTGCAGCAGGCTTTTCTTTAGTGCAAGAACAACTAACTCTGCTGAAGTCCCCAAAAATCGGAAAAGGCCTCAAATTCATCATGCAAACATTGCTTTTCCTTTGTATGGATGTTTGCTACAGTTTCTAAACATGTGATGACAAAGGCAAAATGGGCCAGATATACCAAAATGCTATTCTGCATTTCTTAAATACTGACGTCATAGACATTGCTATTTAAGAAGTGCAAAATGCAGTGTCCAAAGATACCGATTTCCTAATAGCGATTCTGACAAAGTAGGAATCGCTATTAGAAAACCGGTATTAAGAAGAAATCCCATTACATTTGAGACCAATGGCCCATTTTTGCATTTCCTAAATAGCAATTTCTTGTGCAAATGCAAAACCAGGGATGGCAATGGAAAAAAGCCCTCCCGTGGTGCACCCCAAAAATAGGGGTGCACCTGCAAACCACACATATGACTAAGCGGCATGTGTGTGCTCTATTGCAATTTAAAAAAAACACCTTGGGGCGCTTTTTTTAAATTTCACCTGGTTACCACCATCTTCTAGTCGGTGGTAACTGCATCTCCAAAATGCCCAAATCGCATTTTGGAAATGCATGGTACATCAGAATAGGAAATGCAAATAGGAAATCCCTATTTTCTATTCTGGGAATCACAAATTGCGATTTCTTTGCTATTCCTTAATGGGCTTTGTAGATTAGTAGAGCCCAGATTGCATTTCTTAACAGCCTGACATACTGATTCGGACCATTAAAAAATGCAAACAACCTTCATAAATCTGGCCCAATATGTGTTTTTTTTATAGGGCATCCACATAAATACACAACATTTAGGGTAGACGACTGATCAACACAGCAACAGATACCCATGCACACACAGCACGACTCTCATATAGAGAATCATACCCGCACAGCACCACTGATAGAAGCAGGCAAACAACAGTCATAAAGGAGCCCACATCTACTCATAAGTATTCTGACACACTCAATACAAACACAAAGACAACACACATACAGGCAAAAATGCATTGTTGTGTACCCCTCCCCCTGGAAGGGACCAACACACTTGGGAAGATATCCTTAGTCCCAAGAAGAAGAATACTAGTTTACCCACTTCAGAGAAAAAACAGAACTGGCAGGTGTCTTTCGCTCCTCTCAACAACGAGTTATACTTAGTCAGTGAAGGAGCATTAAGAGTAAGATACACTATTAGTGTAACTCTTCTCAGCAGGGTACTGCATATAGATACAGATCCCCACCCTGGCCCTTAGAAATAGTCGACACACACATTAATGGTATTTTACCTCATACCGTTAATTATCATAAACTTTTTGTCCATAAACCATGTGTACCAGAATGACAATGGTTATTGTGGTAATCTCAGTAGTCTAAGTATAAAGCAAAATAAACATTAGGAAACCCTCAGTTATATTTTATCATAATCCTTGAATTGTCTAATGGATTAGTATAATCCCTACCTGAAATCGTAGCTAGCAAGAGTCTTCAGTAACTTCTGCATCTTGAATGAGGCAGATGAGAATGGCGTTCAAGCTCCCCTGCATGCATTTTTTTTTTTAAATGTCTTTTTATTGGCAAATCAAAAACAGTACATAACAACAGTAAAGTAAGGGAAGCATATCAGAATGTAGCCTGCTGATGAGCCTGCGCGGGGACGGACTTGTCAAGAAAGGCTCAAGAGCTTGGAATATTTTGCGTGCCGCAGGGAATGAGTCGTGAAGGCCACGTATCGCCGCTCATAGCTGAAAATATGTAAATGTGGCAAGTAAAGAGCTGAAGTGCCTGTTAAGAGGTCATAATGGTATCCTCCGGGTATACGTAGTCCATGATCATGAGGTTTAGCTTCCGTAGTCTGCCACTTGTACCAGCACCCTGAGTGATAGGTAAGGTAGGATGGGCAATTAGTGGAACGGAGGGGCTATAGAGAGAGTCCCTCTGGGCCCACTGCCACAGCCCGTCCCACGACCAGATCATGCACCCCACAGTGTCAATTAAGGCCATGGGGTGCTTTGAAACCTGTTAAAGCACTAATCAAAGGGGGGAGGAGTGGCGTGGTTATATTTAGGTGCTGTGTGGGGAAGAAATTGGGTGGGAAACAGACAGTAGTGTGCAAATTGTGATTGCGCGTTGCTGTAGTGAAAGCCCACATCCAGTGCCGCCAGCCCACCTTGTTCAAATGGTAATGTAAGAACCTCCCAGGCAATTCGGGGTTGCTTCATGGCCCACAAAAGGGTTATAAGAAGGGAGCGGATGTAGCATTGAAAGTATTGCAGTAGAGGGTGTGGGACGTGAAGGTACAGGTGTAAGAATTTAGGCAGAACAACCATTTTCACCAAAGCAAGCCTGCCAGCCATAGAGAGTGGAATATTCTGTCAGGATCCTACCTTTTTTGCAGGAGGGAAATGGATGCGCAGACAGCTCCCAACTTCCCTGCTGGCGGGGCAGATCAGATAACTATGATCCAGCGTGGCCTACCGGGATGAAAAGACGAGCTGATGGACACTGGAGTACTTTTGAGTTGCCTCGTCTTCTTCTCAGCTTCTAAAATGTAAGCAAGAGAATTACTGCCTAATTAACTAATACATTAGCATCTATTAATAGGCAATGTATTTATGGATCACCTAATGTCCTTTCCTCCCTTCTGCTAGATTGCTGTGAAACCGCCTGGCTCCTGATGACTATCTACAAATACAAAAGCTTCTATGTAAATGCCTCTAAGAAAATCTCTGGATTATACATACAGGCAACTTACAGGCCTAAACCCTCTACACCTACTCCATATACATTGATGTAAATGGACAGAAACACTGCTTCCAGGGAACAGAACAAAGCATAGAAAGTTGAGTCAGGAAGTTAACCAAACCGTTATAATGGAATCTTAATCATCAGGTTCATTAAGGAAATGAAATACATCAAATTAACCAAATCAGCCATGATTGTGTTGTTCATGACTGCTCTCTTTTGCTTTTTAGGAGCCAAGAGCTAGGACTTCATTTTACAAAAGTCACATCGGATATGTATCAACAATAGTTATACCAGCGCAATAAGCACAATACCGCCTTGAAGACAATATGCTGGCTTTTTACTATTAATCTTCTTTCTTGAAGGACACGATGAACCTGAACAAAAAGACAGGAGACCTGCTGCCTTACGAGAAAACCGCTAGGAAGTGGAGGTCTGGGACAAAGATGAAGAACGGAGCAGGGTGGGAACTGGCAAGAGAAAGCCGGTGGCACCGCGAAGAACACAGAACATGGGACGCCAGGAATCAGGGATGTTGAAGTGAGCGTAAATTCCTGAACAATGAGCATTGGGCTGCCTAAAAGGGCTACGCACTCTATCCTCTTAAAGAGACTTGGCTATCAGAGAGCCGCTCACGCGAGGCACCCAACAGATTCCTCCATGCCTCCATCCGATCTTTCAGCCAGATCATCAAGTGGCCATAATTGGAGTGACAGAGAGTATCTAGGTCTTGGCTCAGTCAGATCCCCAGGTACTTAACTGGTTTGGTCATCCAGTGCAGGAGAAACTCCAACACCAACTCCTGGGTAGCTGACGTAAGTAGAACAATTACAGATTTGGCCCAGTTTATGGTGATGCCAGAGAGCCCCCCAAAGTTTGGTGAATTTCCTGACTAGCTGATCTAAATTCTCGTGAGGGTGTTTAACATATAAGGTGACGTTATCAGCATACATGGACACCAAAACCACTTGGGGTGAGAAGGCCAGGCCCCGGTGGGAGTTGTGTTGGCGAAGTCTAGTTGCAAGGGGCTACATTGCAATGGTAAAAAGAATAGGTGACAAAGGGCACTCCTGTGGCGTTCCTCAGGTTACCGGTAAAGTAGGGGTAATCTGTCCATTAATGCGGAGACAGGCAACAGGGCTTGTATAAAGGAGGCGGTTGAGTTTGAAAAATCTAGGGGTGATATCAAGTCAAGCCAGCAGCGCAAAAAGGTATGGCCACTCCAATAAATCAAAGGCCTTAGTGCCATCTAGTAAACTTGCAGAAGCGCTGAGACTGGGTTCAATGGTGTGTAGCAGGGTGAAAAAGGTACGGAGATTGTGAGCCATAGAGCATCCAGGAACAAACCCAGACTGAGCTGGTCAAACAATGAGCGGGAGCAACAGTTGTAGTCTGAAGGCAATCAGTTCGACAGGAATGTTATTGTCCATGTTAATCATGGAGAGAGGTATATAAGAGTCGCATCTCTGGGGATCCTTGTCTGTTTTTAAAATGTGATGGTCAGTGCTTCACGTAAGGAGGGAGGCAACACACCTCATGTCAAGGACTCCTCGTACATGGCAAGGAGATATGGGACTCAGAGGAGAGTGAACTCTTTATAAAATACAGCAGTGAGTCCGTCAAAGCCTGGGGTCTTAACCCCCGGGAGAGCACTGATCACCTGGACTACGTCCTCCAACGTAAAGGTTTCATCCAGGAATCTGCTGTGTCTGTCTTCAAGCCAAAGGAGCAGTAATGAACCCAAAAATGAGTTTAAATCAGGGTGCACAGATGACTGAGTTGTTTGGTACAGGGAAGAATAGAAATTAGTAATTTCCCTCTGCACCGCTGTCAGACCCGACGCTACTTCACCATTTTCGGTTTTCGGTTTTCAGCTCTGCAATACAGTCACTAGCCCAGGGCTTGTGCAGCATATTTTGCCTGCTCTATCCGCCTTCCCGTATTGTCAGGCTTAGGTCTCTTTACATAAATAGTAAGCCTCCTGCTGTGCATCTTCCTTGAAGTCATTCAATTTGCTGTGATTGCAGGCCAGTGTGATTTCACTTTTATCAGTGAAAAACTGAAGCTCTGACATCTTAATATCGGACTTGAGGCCCATGGTCTGTCCTATTGACTGCAATCAGCTGGCATGGGACACTAAGGGCCTTATTACTACCTTGACGGAGGGATTTCCTCCATCACAAATGTGGCGGATATTCTGTCCTTTGTATTATGATTCCATTATATTCAATGGAGTTCGTAATTTGGCGGACAGGATATGTGTCACATTTGTGATGGAAGAAACCCCCATCAAGGTTGCAATAAGGCCCTAAATTTCATTCTTTTTGCTGCTTGCATAACAAGAGAAAAAAAATAGAAAAGAAAAGCTCATAGGGAGGATTGGAACTTCCTGATGGGACATCTCAAGTGACCTGGCACTTTGTCCACATCTCACTATTTCAGCCTTATTGTGAGCTAAAAGAGAGGGTGCCTGTTTGTGGTTGAGAGTAAGAAGCTACAGCATGGTAGGGGTCTTGCACAATGCAGCTTCAGGAGTGCATTCTCCATTAGAGATGCTAATTGGGAATGTGGACAACTACAGTTGAACAGCCCTGAATGTGTGATTGAAAACCGTTCTAGGTACCTCCCCAGGAATATGCTCTGCAAATTTATTTCTTCCATTGAGCCCATTGACTGCTCTTATAATTACTAATCAGAGGCACAGGGAAAGTGTGATTTGCCTAAGGTTAAAGAGTGTACTAAAGAATTGTAAAGTAGAGCTGCTTGTTCCAACAGCTTCTTTTTTAACCGCCATATTTCATTTTGGTGAACAGATCCTGAGAGTTGAGACTATCTACCCATCATCCCAAAAGATGATATCAGCCCTGTTTTGTTAACCAGAGATTTACTAAAAACTTTTACATTGATTCAAAATACCCCTACACTTGGACAAAAACTGGTAAGAGAGGAATATGTTTAAAAGCTGGGTGCCCAAAAGCACATATTTTTTGCTATGATTAAAAACCATGCCTCCGGTTTCCACAATTTGCAAGTAGGACATCAAAACACAAGTGGGTAATGGTGATTCTAATGGTATGGCCAATAGACTAACTTTGAAGGAAAATGTCACAGTACTGGGCACTCTTACCAGAATTATAAGTCTGTGTTTATTTACAGCATGTTTAGGAAACATTATAGAGCCAGGATTAGATGTTAAGTCTAAAGGTAAACCCCAGGTGCCCACCCTAGTGAATTTCCCACCTTGTTAGGGGTCCTGTGAAGGTATTTCTAGCACTTCCATACAATGGGAAAGGCAGACATAGTTTGTGAGATCTTTTCTTTATGTCCTGGGGCAGTAGGTGGCTACTGGGCAGTATTCATGGTATATGGCAATGTTTACCACATGTGTTTCAAGTATTAGGACTATTTATTTCATTTAGACGAGGGCTATTTGTTTTGTAAGTGTGTTTCTTCAAAACTGCAAATTGCACGCTCTTTTGTTGCTCCGGGAGGTAGAACAAGGAGTGAAACTCAAATACAATATGACATAGTAATCACACTCAACATCCTTAATGTCATCCCACTGCTCCTCACAAAATGTTTTCTGATGCCTCTATGAGCACAACATGTGCACACACATGCAAAATATCTCCCGTCATAGAAGGTGTCCTGCAAAGTCATCATTGAAATTTCTCAACCATAGTTTCCTGTGTAGGTGGGGTTAAAAATTCTACCAAGTACATCCCTACCAAGTTTTCCAGGTTCATGTGTGATGCGCTCCACCATTCCAGGTTTCTTTGAATTCTCAGACTTGTAGTTTTGTTTTTTCCATTATAAAACAAGACTGCAACTATCAGAATGCAAAGAAAATACCTGGAGTGGAGCTGCACATCACGCATGGACCTGAGAAACTTGGCAGATATGTAGGTATCTTAAATTTGTTTTCAAGGTTCAATGTCAGTCTTGTTCTGAAGCGCCCAAATAGTCTGTGCTCATGGACTCAAGTAACGAGTTTTTGATTGTGCAATGAAAAGATAATTTACTAGCTTTAATTAATTGTTTCTCAACTTTACATTTTAAGGGTTTTTACATGACCAATTTACAGGACAGAATGCATTTGATGGCGTCGAGTCAGGCAAATCTCAGTAGGCGGAGTTAGAAAAGCAGAATAGATTCTTTCGTGAGACAGCCATACATGCCAATAGACCCGATTCAGATGAAAGAATCCTGATTTTTGTAGCGGGTTCTAATTTTGCTGTTGCCCGCCTAAAATTGCCTCTGCTGCAATAGAAGTCAATGCGGTAAATACACACTGCCAGTAATTTTTTTAATCTCCCACTTTCCACTTGCAAAATGTTGGCATGTACTGGACAGTTGTGAAAGTGCTGAGCATGATTGTTTGTGAAGCTGTTGCTATTTTCTAGGGTGTGAACTGTGAAGTGGGTCGGTGGGCTCTGGTTTAATTGACCAGCCCATTTGCCTAACACCGGAAAGAGTTCACGGCATTCTCTGGCCAGGTGTGGCCAGAGGTTATATGTCAAAGGAGAGAAGACTGCACAGGGTCTTTCATCCCAACTATAGTACAGAGAGCGGTGTTTCAATGATTTATACCTCTGCAACGCACGCTAGCCCGGCCCTGTTTAGGCCACCGTTATGTTTGGTGCACAGACGTGACCATGTCACTGTGTATACAGAAGGGTGTTCCTACAGCTGAACCCTCAACACAGGGACTAATGTGAGAGTCCGATTATGCAGTAAAAGAAAAAGTAATGAAAGTGTAAGGGTGTTTTTTAGGCTTGCGGCTTATGACACCAACTGCAGTTTGGTCATTATTACATGTTGCCATACCGCACTGTGTTCTTTGCTATGACCCAACAACTGGTGTCGAGGGGGTCCAGTTCCCATGGACTCACCTTGTCGACCGGCTGACGCTCTGCCACATTGCGGCAGCAGCTACCTCACACCTCTCAGCTTTCAGCACTCCTGCCAATAAAGTGCTGTGTGCCCCCCCTGCTTATCGGTCCGTGGTTCTTGCTGGTGGCACCTCATCTACATTACCCCCTTGCTTCCCCACTCAGCCTACACCACGATCGCTGCCTCTGTGACAGCCTACTGCTGCCCTCTGATGGCGCCCAGGTAAGGCTGCACCTCCTGCAGGCCCAACTACAGCCACATGTGTCAATTTGGGATTACTAGGCATGACTGTCTGCCTACCTTCAGTCTCTTCCTTCTAACTGGGACCTGGCCTGCTCCACAGTTCAAGTGAGGAACCCATCTCTCTAACAGCAGAGCGTGGAGCTGCACATAGTTCTACTCATGCTGCTGTAGTGCCTCCCTTTTGACAATCACGTTTTTTTCACTCACACCTGCAGTCACTGAACCGTCCATCACCACCCCATGCTTGATCTCTCCTCTGCCTACTAGCTGGAGACCCCACTTGGCAGTTCACTAGAGGTACCATGAGGAGACATTTCTGACATTGGTGGTCAGCAGGGGAGCAGAGCATGTGTTTGTTTCGCTCCACATCTTGCCACATACAAATATCACAGTCAACCTCCAATCCCAGTTCCGGAGACCACACCAGAGCCTAGAATACAGGCACCATCACCATGATGTCAATACCACCCATTGAGCCATTTGTAGTTGATGGTCCCCCGTCTGCTGAAGCAGCAAAATGGAAAGATTGGGTCAAACCCTGGAGACATACTTTGCAGCCTTCGCACTGGACAATGACCGGCAATGCCACATGCTTCTACATTTGGGTGGTCCAGACATTCATAAATTGGGCAAGTTTGTCCCTGAAACAGGTCCACCATATACCAACAGCTCACTGAAACCAGCCCTGACAGTGCATTTTGAGCCCTTGTCTAACCCGGACTATGAGAGGTTTTTGTTGCGGCATGCTTGACAACTCCCCGAAGAATCAGTAGACGTATTTTACATGCATCTGAAAGATCTTACCAGCATGTGCACATCACCCAATGTCAATGATGAAATCTGTGCTCAATTCATCCAAGGGTGCCTATCAGTCAAGCTACAAGAGAACATTCTCCATGTCCCCTGCATGACCATGGCAGATATCTTGATGATGGGCAGATCCAAAGAACTGTCCAAGGTGTGTGCTGCACACATGGAGACAGTGCTACAACACCAAGTAAAGAAAGAACCAGTCAATTCAGTCATGACAGGGCCAGTTGAAAGAAAGAAGACACGAGCCAAACTCAACACCACAACGAAGATGTGCTATGGATTTGGAGGGCAGTAGCCCCACCAAGGGCCTTGTCCAGCACAGGAAAGGCGGTGTTCAGCATGCAACAAGCCAAACCATTTGGCGAAGGTATATCAATCCTCAGCTACCCAACAAAGGCCCAAGTTGAAACCTATTAACACCCTGCACACACCACTTGCTTGTGAAAAAGAAGAAGAAGAAGACATGGATGATGATGAGATCGAAGGGGTCATACATGCCATGTGGCCAGGTGGGCAACCCTGCAAACAAATCCCAAAATGCAACATACTCCTCGTGTGTCATCCAATATGTGCATTGATTGCTACAGGAGCATCCATCAATATCATGGCACAGTCCGTGCTAAAGACACTTCCTAACCAATGTGCAGCACCCCACATCTACATAGGTATTCGCATACGGATCAACAACCCCCTTACAATTGGCAGGGGTGTTCACAACTAACATTGCCGATGAAAAACACTCCACTCACACCAACGTATACGTCACCTGAGGGGCTCTGGGATGCTGCTAAGTTGGCGGATGCCAAACGCCTGTAAATCGTTGTGTTCACCTGCAGCGTCCATCAGGAATGTGAAGAGGATCTGGTGACGGAGTTCTCACCTCTGGTTGAAGGCACTGGCTGCCTCAAAGATCACCTCATACATCTGCATATTGACCATACTGTCCAAGCAGTCGCCCTGAACCATCGTAGAGTGGCCTTCCATCTCAGGCCCAAAGTGGAAGAGGAGCT
Organism: Pleurodeles waltl; assembly: GCF_031143425.1. Taxonomy (NCBI): domain Eukaryota; kingdom Metazoa; phylum Chordata; class Amphibia; order Caudata; family Salamandridae; genus Pleurodeles; species Pleurodeles waltl. The sequence goes on from NC_090450.1 coordinate 172,364,918, forward strand.
AGGAAAATTGGAGCAAGCAAACATCATAGAGAAGGTTGATAGTCCAAACCCATGGTGGTCTGTCGAGATGGGGGCACTCACCTGAAAAGCAGGATGTCTGCAGGGGCGATGGTATGCCCCCGACCTCCTGGAACACCTTGCAGCACTTCCTGGTGGACACAGAAACCCCGGCAGGTGTCTGAAAAGGAAAGGGGGAGTGGAAGAGAAGAGACAGGCACGTCTTGCCGGTCCAGCCAGGCACCCTGTCTCTTCGGGGGGCAGGTCGTTGTTGACAGAGTGATAGTAGAGTTAGTGCACTCAGCGTCCTTGAAACTGAATCTCTCTTTATGATATGGGCATGGGAGCGGTAGAAGAACACCGGGATGCTCCAGCACTTTTCTTGGATAATAATAACTGTTGGAACAATTACTAACACTGCATTACCAAAAACCCAAACTGAGTACCATAACAATAGTACTTCGACACTAGGGCTGGCTTCACAGAGATTCACTGTTGCACACTACAATTAGAACTGTGGTTGCACTTATCATGCACAAGAAAGACAAATAAAGGGCATTAATTATATCACATATAACTTTCCTGCATGCATAGGGTTAAACCAACAGGAACAAAAACAATCCAAGAAATACAAATGTCCACTCTGGGTTTAAACAGGCAGGGTGGCACAGTTTGGTTTGGTTTCACTGTGTGTGTGAAAAACCCTTCAAAAGCAAATTTCTCAAAACTGAAACACTGGCATGAATTACACAATTTAAATCCAAGAGTTATGCTATTAGAGAAAGAAAAGTCACGTAAATGCTCTTTTAAAATTGCACTGTCACTTTTTGTAGTACTTGAGCTCAAGCAGATTTCCTGAAGCACATTTAGGCAAGTAACTGCAAAAATAATGTAGCATGTTCAGAAATGCATTTGTCTCTTCAAGATAAGCACTCTGCCAAAATACGAGGTCTGAAATACACCAGCTGTTCTAGGAAAGCGTGGTGCTCAAAGAACAAACTCTCTGGAGAATACTAGTCACTTAGCTGCAGTCTTTTCCGGAGTGCTGGAGGAATGCCTGGTGTCAGCTGGTACATGAACGAAGAAAAGAATTGCCTCAAAAAAGTCCTTAACCCCTTAGCTGCTGGGCCTTTTCCCCCCCAGTGCTGAGCCCTTTTTTGGCTATTTGGGGTAGTTCGCGCTTAGGGCTTCATAACTTTTTGTCCACATAAGCTAACCACGCCAAATTTGCGTCCTTTTTTTCCAACATCCTAGGGATTCTAATGGTACCCAGAGTTTGTGGTTTACCCTGGAGGAGACCAAGAAAATAGCCAAAATACAGTGAAAATTTAGTTTTTTCCAAAAAAATGGGAAAAAAGGGCCGCCGAAGAAGGCTTGTGGTTTTTTCCCTGAAAATGCCATCAACAAAGGGTTTCTGGTGCTGAAATCACTATCTTCCCACCTTTCAGGAACGGGCAGACTTGAATCAGAAAACCACATTTTCCAACACAAATTTGGCATTTTACTGGGACATACCCCATTTTTACTATTTTTGGTGCTTTCAACCTCCTTCCAGTTAGTGACAGGAATGGGTGTGAAACCAATGCTGGATCCCGGAAAGCTAAACATTTCTGAAAACTAGACAAAATTCTGAATTCAGCAAGGGGTCATTTGTGTAGATCCTACAAGGTTTTCCTACAGAAAATAACAGCTGAAATAAAAAAATATTGAAATTGAGCTGAAAACAACAGCCATTTTTCTTTATGTTTTACTCTGTAACTTTTTCCTGCGATGTCAGATTTCTGAAAGCAATATACCGTTTTGTCTGCTGGACTCTTCTGGTTGCGGGGATATAAAGGGCTTATAGGTTCATCAAGAACCCTAGGTACCCAGAGCCAATAAATGAGGTGCACCCTGCAGTTGGTTTTCATTCTATACTGGGTATACAGCAATTCATTTGCTGAAATATGAGGAGTGAAAAAGAGGTATCAAGAAAACCTTTGCATTTCCAAAATGGGATCAAGATAAGGTTTTGAGGAGCAGTGGTTATTTGCACATCTTTGAATTCCGAGGTGCCCATACTAGCATGTGAATTGCAGGGCATTTCTCAAATAGACGTCTTTTTTACACACTCTCTTATATTTGGAAGGAAAAAATGTAGAGAAAGATAAGGGGCAATAACACTTGTTTTGCTATTCTATGTTCCCCCAAGTCTCCCGATAAAAATGATACCTCACTTGTGTGGGTAGGCCTAGCGCCCGCGACAGGAAATGCCCCAAAACACAACGTGGACACATCCCATTTTTTCACAAAATACAGAGCTGTTTTTTTGCAAAGTGCCTACCTGTAGATTATGGCCTCTAGCTCAGCCGGCACATAGGGAAACCTACCAAACCTGTACATTTTTGAAAACTAGAGACCTAGGGGAATCCAAGATGGGGTGACTCGCGGGGCTCTGACCAGGTTCTGTTACCCAGAATCCTTTGCAAACCTCAAAAAGTGGCTAAAAAAACAAGTTTTCCTCACATTTCGGTGACAGAAAGTTCTGGAATCTGAGAGGAGCCTCAAATTTCCTTCCACCCAGCGTCCCCCCAAGTCTCCCGATAAAAATGATACCTCACTTGTGTGGGTAGGCCTAGCGCCCGCAACAGGAAATGCCCCAAAATACAACGTGGACACATCACAGAAAACAGAGCTGTTTTTTGCAAAGTGCCTACCTGTAGATTTTGGCCTCTAGCTCAGCCGGCACCTAGGGAAACCTACCAAACCTGTACATTTTTTAAAACTAGAGACCTAGGGGAATCCAAGATGGGGTGACTCGCGGGGCTCTGACCAGGTTCTGTTACCCAGAATCCTTTGCAAACCTCAAAAAGTGGCTAAAAAAACAAGTTTTCCTCACATTTCGGTGACAGAAAGTTCTGGAATCTGAGAGGAGCCTCAAATTTCCATCCACCCAGCGTCCCCCCAAGTCTCCCGATAAAAATGATACCTCACTTGTGTGGGTAGGCCTAGCGCCCGCGACAGGAAATGCCCCAAAACACAACGTGGACACATCACAGAAAACAGAGCTGTTTTTTGCAAAGTGCCTACCTGTAGATTTTGGCCTCTAGCTCAGCCGGCACCTAGGGAAACCTACCAAACCTGTACATTTTTGAAAACTAGAGACCTAGGGGAATCCAAGATGGGGTGACTCGCGGGGCTCTGACCAGGTTCTGTTACCCAGAATCCTTTGCAAACCTCAAAAAGTGGCTAAAAAAACAAGTTTTCCTCACATTTCGGTGACAGAAAGTTCTGGAATCGGAGAGGAGCCTCAAATTTCCTTCCACCCAGCGTCCCCCCAAGTCTCCCGATAAAAATGATACCTCACTTGTGTGGGTAGGCCTAGCGCCCGCGACAGTAAATGCCCCAAAACACAACGTGGACACATCACAGAAAACAGAGCTGTTTTTTGCAAAGTGCCTACCTGTAGATTTTGGCCTCTAGCTCAGCCGGCACCTAGGGAAACCTACCAAACCTGTACATTTTTGAAAACTAGAGACCTAGGGGAATCCAAGATGGGGTGACTCGCGGGGCTCTGACCAGGTTCTGTTACCCAGAATCCTTTGCAAACCTCAAAAAGTGGCTAAAAAAACAAGTTTTCCTCACATTTCGGTGACAGAAAGTTCTGGAATCGGAGAGGAGCCTCAAATTTCCTTCCACCCAGCGTCCCCCCAAGTCTCCCGATAAAAATGATACCTCACTTGTGTGGGTAGGCCTAGCGCCCGCGACAGGAAATGCCCCAAAACACAACGTGGACACATCACAGAAAACAGAGCTGTTTTTTGCAAAGTGCCTACCTGTAGATTTTGGCCTCTAGCTCAGCCGGCACCTAGGGAAACCTACCAAACCTGTACATTTTTGAAAACTAGAGATCTAGGGGAATCCAAGGAGGGGTGACTTGCGGGGCTCGGACCAGGTTCTGTTACCCAGAATCCTTTGCAAACCTCAAAAAGTGGCTAAAAAAACAAGTTTTCCTCACATTTCGGTGACAGAAAGTTCTGGAATCTGAGAGGAGCCACAAATTTCCTTCCACCCAGCGTTCCCCCAAGCCTCCCGATAAAAATGATACCTCACTTGTGTGGTTAGGCCTGGTGCCTGCGACAGGAATAGATCACACAACGGTCAATGTTGGTCCTTACGTGAGGCAGCTGTTGACCCTGGGGTGATCCATTCCTGACACAGACACTAGGTGTAGGCACTCAAGTGGGGTAGTGTTTTTATCAGGACAGGTGAGGAGTCACTGGGTGGTAGGAATATTGTGGATCCCAGCATATTCCTGTAGTTTGTGTGACAGAAATGCGAGAAAAATTGAGTTTTTTTTCAACATTTCAGCTTTGCAGGGTATTCTGGGTAAGAAAACTTTGGGGAAGCCACACAAGTCACACCTCTGTGGACTCCCCCAAATGTCTAGTTTCCAGAAATGTTTGGGTTTAGTGTGTTTCTCTATATGGCCGCCGAATCCGGGACCAAAAACACAGGTGCCTGCCTTACAAAACCAGTTTGTTTTGCCATGGATAATTTTGATGTCTCCACAATATGATTTGGGTGGTGGAATTTGGGGCTGAACTAAATTGGGGGGCTCCCAAGAGAGCACTCTCTCTCTGCTTGCCGCCGCATTCACCTGCTCTCTGGGTTGGCCTAACCCACTATTACCCAGTTGCACAAACAGCTTGCGAAGGGACAGCAGGACTGTCCTCATCACCTCCCTCATAATGTACTGGAAGAGGAGTTATCGAATGGGACTCCTGTGACTGAAAAATCACTCCCAGAGTCTGCGCCATTGTCCTATCCCTCAGATGCTGTCTCAGTATCTGATGTCTCAGTCTCTGATCCTATGTCAGAGCGGTCCTCTATAACCCGAGTGTAGGCAGCAGTCATCCATCAAGATGCCATCTCTGCTATTGGCTAAACTGTTGCTCTAAAACACTAGCCTACGTAGACAGTCACAAAATCGATGGTGTGTGAGATACGTGCAACAGTAGAGGCCACCTTACCTGCGCTTCTTCCCTCAATCAGCACGTACTTTCAAGACACTCAAAAAACACCTTGTCACATACCATTCGTCACAGTCTTTAGCACCTCCTGCGCCCAGTCCAACAATCATTATTGGTGCTCCCACTCCCTCCTCCTCGGATTCCCTCATTACCACCCAGCAAAAGTGCCCTTCATCTCTCCATAGACTTTGCTAATGTACTCAGCTATTTACATAAAATACAGATTTGCTCTTTGCAGTAGGCATATAAACCTTCTGCGCTTCTTTATGGCACTAAAACTGCCACTAGACAAGTCGGACCCTTTTCCCCCCAGGGAAACCACACACATATTGACAAAAGTGATATATATATGACAGCCAATCACCTGAAACTCAACTCAAGCAAAACCGAAATAATCCTCTTTGGCCCACACAAAAACACCTGGGACCCCTCATGGTGGCCCACCACGCTAGGCCCTGCACCCACCCCCGCCAACCACGCACGCAACCTCAGCATCATCCTAGACTCCTCCCTCTCGATGACCCAACAAATCAACGCTCTCACCTCCTCATGCTTCAACACACTCCGTATACTGAAAAACATTCAAATGGATCCCCACAGAGACCAGAAAAACTGTCACTCACGCACACATCAGCAGCAGGCTTGATTACGGAAACGCCCTCTATGCCGGCACCACTCTAAAACTCAAGCGCAAACTACACGCATCTAGAACTCAGCAGCACGACTCATCCTCGACCTCCGCCGACACGAACACATCTCTCCACACCTCAAATCCCTCCACTGGCTCCCCATTGACAAAAGGATCACCTTCAAGATCCTCATCCTCGCACACAAATCACTCCACAACACAGGCCCTGCCTACCTCAACGAGAGTCACCTTCCACACCCCCACACGAAACGTCCGCTCAGCTGACCTCTCTCTCGCCTCTGTCTCCCGCATCAAACACACCACCACCGGGGGCAGATCCTTCTCCTACCTTGCACCCAAAACCTGGAACGCCCTCACAACCCACCTTCGCAAGACCCAAAACCTACTTCTTTTCAGGAAGGGCCTCAAAACCTGGCTTTTCGAACAGTGAACCTCCCAGCCCCTTTCCCTCCCCCCGCCCCCCACAAGCGCCTTGAGACCCTCACAGGTGAGTAGCACACTTTATAAATCTCTTTGGTATATATAGATCTACCTCTATATATATATATATATATATATGTACATAGATATATCTATAGATATATCCATGTACATAGATATATCTATCTACATAGATATATAAATATAGATATATATATAGATCTATTTTTTTTAGTTGTTGTATGGTTTCCTTGGGGGCCAAAATGGCCCCCAGGGAAACCCTACAACATCTAAAAAAAAATTGGCCCCACAGGGGGTCACCCTGCCCACGGGCGACCCCCTGTCATTTTTATTTTTTTAATTTTTTTAAAAACAATCCCCCGAGGCGCGCTAACGTCACAAAGGGGCGGGTGGGGGGACGGGGGGAGACACGGAAGCTTCCGTGTCTCCCGGGGGGGGTTAAAAAAAAAAAAAAATCCTCGGGTGCGACGCACCCGAGGATTTATTGATACCCTTCCTGGTGTCGGCCACTGGTCGTGACCCGCACCAGGGAGGGTGTGTGGGCGTCGGCCAGTGGCCGACGCCCGCACCTAAGCGGTTAACTGGGGCTGCTGTCACTTTCACATCTACCTGTATGGCCAGTCATTCACCATCCATATGGACCACATGCCATTGATCCCACTGCTCACACTTTTGTCCTCAAAACTCCTGCTGAGGATTGAAAAGTGGATCCAGCAATTACAAGAGTACTGATTCACTGTTGTTTACCGCCCTTGGACTCAGGATCCTGCGGACTACCTATACAGATATGCAAGACCGGCCATTGTAGAGGAGGAGTCGGAGGCTGTTGAAACAGAGGAATACTTTCGACTGGTAATGGAACAATCCAGGCCGTTTTTCATATCCCTCGTGGAGATCATCGAGGCCACCACTAGCGACGACTTCCTCCAAATGGCCATGTCTGCGGTTGTGTCAAGAAACTGGCAGGCACTGAAGAGTAGAACACTTCCTCAGACCGAGTATGCATGGCTAACGCTGGATTCCCTGCACAACGTCCATTTTGAACTAGCAAAGACTTCTGAGGGATGCCTGTCAAGAAGACCTCAGTTAATGATCCCCAGAACCTTGCAACAGCGGGAAGTAGATCTCACCCACCTAGCCCATCAGGGAATCGTCAAGACCAAAGCTCGTCTGAGATGCAAGGAGTGGTTCCCTGGTCTAGATAACATAGTCAAACAAACTGTTTGTCAGTGCACGCCATGTCAATGTGCTGGTCCCTCCAAGCCACCGGTGCCAATCCTCACGGAAAACATTACCCCACCTCCACGGGCAGAGAGCTAGTGCAGACTTTGGAAGCCTTCTGGATGGACCACACATGCTGGTTGTCATAGAGGACTTCTTTAAGTACCCTTAAATTGAAGTAATGGATTCGACCACCGCTAGCCAGACGATACCAAGGCTGGAGAAGATCATGACTACTCATGGACTGCTTAAGGATTTACGCACTGGCAATGGTCCGACATTCTCAAGCCAGGAGTTTGCAGAATATCTGCAATCACAAGGAATTTGTAATCGGAAGATCACTCCCCGCTGGCCGCAGTCTAATGGTGAAGCAGAAAGATTTATGCGCACCCTTAACAAAATACTCCACATTGCAATGGTAAATGGGCAGAACATGCAATGTGCCCTCAATGATTTCCTAAGAGAGTATCAGCTAACACCTTACTCTACAACGCAACTCAACCCAAGCCCGCTTTGCAGAAATCGGACAGGGGGAGATGTAATTCCTCGAACTGAGGGACCATCAGCGCTCCGGAGCCAGGCTGCAGATGCTCTACATGGATGGCAAAAGCTAAATGAAAGGGTTCCAAAGTCTGATGAGCCAACCAAAGTGTGATCAAGGTTGGTGACCTGATGTTAGTTAAGCAAAGACATCCCTGCAACAAGTTCCTGTTGCCATTTAAACTTGACCACTGGAGAGACCAATCAGCAAAAGGGACCATGATAACTGCACAGAGGACAGGAGAAACAATTACAAGAAACGTATCATTTTTTAAGTTATACCAGCCGTCACCGAATGAACAAGAAAAAAACCTCGACACAAGCTAGGAGGAGGAAGGAGAGAGTGAGGAGCAAAGCTCATCCTACTACCCGGTTCAGCAACCTGAACTGTCCTCAGCAATGGCTTGTTCCCCAGAAGAAAGATCAGATCCACCTTGAGATGATGCTGCTGGGGTGCCAGTGGAGCATAGCAGTTCTAATCAGTCAACCTAACAAGACAGAGTGGAGGAAGAACTCCCACAGAAAGGTCCTCTTGTCTCAAAGACTTTGTATTGACATGAAGTGTTGGTTCTGCTCTTAGATACCTGGTGTCTCACGTGTTTTGTCATTATCTCTCTATTTCTTACTCTTTCTTGCTCTATTTCTTTTTCTCTCTCTCTTCGTTTTTTGTTTTTCTTTATAGAGGATAAAGGAGGGATGTTATGTTTGGTGCACGGAGGCAACCATGTCACCTTGTATACTGATAGTGCATCCAGTTCTTATAAATTACTTATGCTTGGACACGCCGGAGGTCGGTGAACCTTTTGACCGGGATGAGTCCTCCTCATCCAAAGAATTTTCGCATCCCTCAAATCAATAATCAATATTCATTTATAACCAATAACCAATACTCAACTAGTAATCAAACAACAAATTAGATCAATAGGAAACAGTAATTTGACACACCATGACCTTTCAGTCATGAATAACCACCCCTGTTTATTAAAAGCTAATGAGTTTATTTCCCTATATTAACAAAGCTAATACGATGTAAGTAAGTCTCAAAATCAAATGATTTAGGGCATCATCATCTCTCCAACTTGTTTTATTAAAGAACATTTTAACTTGAATCTGTCTATTGTTCGGATGGGGTCCCAAAGGGCCAAACCATCAAGCTCTGCTACCGTCTACTGATAGCGCGTCCAGTCCTTATAAATTACTTATGCTTGGACACGCCGGAGGTCGTTGAACCTTTTGACCGGGTTGAGTCCCCCTCATCCAAAGAATTTTCGGATCCCTCAAATCAATAATCATTTATAACCAATAACCAATACTCAACTAGTAATCAAGCAACAAATTAGATCAATAGGAAACAGTAATTTGACACATCATGACCTTTCAGTCATGAATAACCACACCTGTTTATTAAAAGTTAACGAGTTTATTTCCCTATATTAACAAAGCTAATACGATGTAAGTAAGTCTCAAAATCAAATGATATACATATACGAACATTACTGGCTGTCCACAGCGACGGAAGAAACACAATCTACGCAAAACTTGGATTATAATGCACTCGGCTATAGCAATGCAAATCACTAATAAAAGTAACTGAATTTGACTAATTGCATACATTGGTCAGCATAACAAGATTTCAATTCAGCACGGTTCATTAAATGAATACCTCAACTAAGCTCTGATTAGCATTGGCATGTGGGGCTTCATGCAAAACGAATTTAGTCAACATAAATTTAGAAAACTTCTAATGGGCTCTGTCAAAATAAGCAGTTGGTACCTATGAAGGAAAATACAATGAATAATACATTTATCCTTTCATAATTACCAAATACAATCAACATTCAAGATAAGTCTTCGTCCTTCAGGTACCGGTTCGATCAGCATGGGGCTTCTCCAAAGGGGGCAAAGTTAAAGTCAAGTTTTCCTTGCAGCGGCAAGGAAAAGGGTCAAAAGTTATTGTATGGGCAAAACAGGGTTAAGTTAAAGTTAAAGTCTCTAGGGTGAGAATTCTTTAAAGTCTCTCTCCCTGGGATAGAGAAAAAGCATCAAAGTGTCATTAAGGTAAAAGTGGTAAATGGCATCAAAATGGCGTCTCGAAAAGTGGCGTGAATAAAATGGCATCAAAATGGCTGTCTTCTCTTTGTCCGGTGGGTTTAAGTAAGAAAAGTTCCAAATTCGTCAGATTCTTCCATTGGAGAGTCCATGGGGTGATTTCTCTTTGACCAATGAATAGTGTCTTTTCTCTTAATACTCATCTACGTGTAAGGTGTCCTTGGAGTTTTGGAACATAACTAGCAACAATGTTGCCAATTAATTCTGCATCAGTGTCTTCATTGTCTGCACCTGCAGAAACTGACCTTGAGCTTCAAAGGGGATGAAAGTTGCCTAGCACATAACTTTGAGATAAGTGCATTAGTCATTCTTACTGGAAAAATACAGCTTTTAAAGATTCAAACACGTCTTTGTTAATACAAGTGAAAACTACGCAGTTAAAATTGAGACCAGGCAACTAGGCCAAAGCCTCTGCTAAATTTAAGCTAAGCATGTAACAGTTTCAATTAAAAAATGTATTGAGTACAACTTTAAATATGGTATACATACATTTTTGCCGGCTTTTCATGATTAATTAAGCTTGTTTAAACTAATGGTGACCTACTTCGTGGGCACATTTTCTCTACATATTTTATTTTTCTTTGCTAAAACACATTGCATATACGTGTTGTTACATGATATATAAATGTTGTTAGTCTTTCTTTTTCTGCTTCATCAATACTGAGGGGTATTCCGACAGCTGTGAACCCTGGACACAGGGACTAATGGGAGACTCTGAGGATGCCGTAAAAGAAAAAGTAATAAAAGTGCCAAGGTGTTTTTAAGCTGGCGGCTTAAGACACCAACTGCAGTCTGGTCATTATTGCACGTTGCTGTGCCGCGCTGTGCTCTTTGCTACGACCCGGCAGCCGCTACAAACTGCTGCATAAAGCTCACCTTAGGTCATCCGTTATTCTTTGCATAATCGTTTCTACGTCTCTGCGTGAAAAACATATAACTTGTAAGGTTTCAGCTACCAATGCCTTTTATAATAACATATATTACACATTAACCATCCTTCTGCTGCTGGGATAACAAAATACAACTGTGCATCTATTTCCTCCTCGGATGTTTTGTTAGAAATCCCAGAGTGTTCCAAGATGGCGGACCTTCTCACGTTTCAATTTGCCTCTCCTCTCTAGTTTCCAAGTAAATGCCCTCAGGGTTATGTATACATGATGATTTAATTAAGAATAAGCAGGCACAAGCTTTTGAAAGTGGTAGCTTCTGACGCATGAAACACGCATGATTGAAAGAATGCTGCTGCCCGGTTGTGATGGAAGCTCAGATGAGAATGAACTCATAAATCCAGCTGATACAAGAGAGATTTTAGCAGGATTATCGAGGCAACTGCTGGATTCATTCTTCAGAGTGATTGCCCAATTCATTTTTCCCCAAATAAAAAGCATGAAAAACAAGGCTCTGTCTTATGTAAACCAGGAGGAGAGTGAGCCAAGCAGTCCTGGTGAATGTTTTAATATCCGACCGAAATTGTAGGGGTTGTGCAAACGCAGTTCAGAACAAGCTTATTGTACAGCTTGATATCCCATTTTCCCTCAGGGTATTTGCTACTGATTGCCTCTTTGTTTCTTGCTCGTATTTTCGAAGTTTTACCTATGACAAACAATTGTAATGGACTGCTCCTGAGAACGTTTTGTTTTGTGCAGAATACTGTGCCATGATTGGCTGTATCCTTGTATTATCGTTACCTGTACTAATTGTACATATGATAACCGTTTGTTAATCTATCAGTTTTGATCTATCCTTGCTTGAACCATGCCTTTTATTCTGGTGTAATCTAAAACCATTCGGTTGCAGTTTGTGCTTCATAAAAACAATTGTAATAAAAAAAATATGTTTAAAATGTGTGTCACGGGGAAGTTCTTGCCCCGGATGATTTTTAAATAAACTAGAGAAATAATATGTAAAGTACCTTTCCGCAAAATGACGCAGCATTTAGTCAAACATGCACATATAGATTTCGAAAGATTTTGAGTCAGGTTTGTATTACTTTTCTAACGGAAATCCATTGCAAAGTTCTGTGGTGGTATTTACAATTCAACACAAATTGCAATTTGGATTAGATTGCCAACCAAAGTGATGCAAAGATGTGCAGTGGGCTGCCTTCCATTACTTTGCATCATGAGAGTGTAACATGGGTGGTGAATGGGCGTTCCGATGCAGCTACCCAGGGGTTTTGATGCAAACCCCTATCTACAGAGAAGTGTAGACAGGCATTTGTGCCAAAATCCTACACCTCCTTGACGTATGCGTAGCAGGGAGACATGTTTAAATTTCTCCTTGCTTTTCTACTTCGCATGTGTGCTTTATTGTACAGCACATATACAAAGAGGGAAACACCTTAAAGCATAGGTGTTGTACTGGATGGGACCCCTTCCAGCAAACAAAACATATACTTCCCACAATGCGGGCACCCTAGGGTGTCTGTGCTGCTGCATGTTAGCCAAAAGTGCACCAGTGAAGGGAGAGATCAGAACACAGCCATAGATTAGTAGACAGGGCACTGTTCTACTCTCTCCCATTCATGCAGCGCAGCAGAGGAACTTTACTTTCTGTCCTGCGTGTCACTTCACACTGACATAGGGACATTTACCAGTAGCTTGCTCCTAGACCCAAGGAAGATGACTCAAGAACGTATTCCATCATACTTTCCGCTATTACAAAATCCAGCAAATTTGATTGGCAGCAATTGCTTACATGTCCTAATCCGAAGATCATCACGTCAACAGACGCTTGTAGCCTGGTATGGGGACAACACAAGACTCCCATTTATCTTAAGTGCAGTAATCTAGAGAAGAGATAATTATGAAATCTTCTGTCTCTCAAAAAATGGGACAAAGAGAGCCAGAGTGACAGTTGTTAGCACGTCTGACCTTATTTGGTTTCTTGGCGTTAGATTATAAGGGGACGCATTAGAGGTTCGATGGACCTTTTGTCTGCGCTTAGAGTAGTTCCCACCATAAGACTCAGTTCCAATACAAATCAATAACAATACCAATCATAAACATCAATATTCTTGGGAGTCAGTCATTTCCACACACCATGACCTTTACGCCATGAATGACCACACCTTTATGTGAAAGTTACAATATTTATTTCCCTATATTAACAATGCTTATAGTACGTAACTCTCAAAATCAAATGATAAGCATACAGAAACAATACTGGTTGTCCGAAACTTCTAAAGAATCTCAATTTAATCAAAGCTTGGATCATTACATATTCTAGGGTAACAGTACAAATCAATAGCAAGAATAACTGCACAACAGAAATGGCATACATTTAGATTCAGCAAAGAAAAGACATCAGTAGTTGTTAATATTTATCAGACATCAAAAGTGAGTATCCTAACTAACCTTCTGATTAGAATAGCATTTTTGGGCTTCATGCAGAAAAATTTAGTCAACACAAATTTAGAAAACATCTAACTATGGCTCTATTAAATTAGCGGTTGGTACCTAAAACAAAGCAAATAGACATAATAATCAGTAACATGGTCTTATACCTTGCCTCAGTATGGTTCAGCAAGCGGTAACAGATTTCATCAATTGGACATCTGTTCGGTCAGCGAAGCATCGGAATTCAGCAATAGAGTTCAAAATAGAAATATCTCAGGAGCAGGCATAATAGAAAAGTACTTCTCAATAAAGATTTAGGAAAAGCGAGAAATGTTTCTTCATGCAGTTCAGAAAGAATAGTGGCTAATGGCACATCTCCTCTCAGGAAGGTTAGGAAAAAGTGTGGCTCTGTCCTCTTGGTACAGTCTGGCTAACTTAGATTCCCTACAACTACTTCCCACGGTGCTATTGGTCAAAGAAAAGTACGTTTACGTTTAGTCCAATGAAAGTAGAAACTCAAATCTAAGAATTTACTAAACCATTGTTCACATGTCGATGATTGGCTCCTCTTCTCCTGTCCAGTCGTATTGCTCGTCAGGTAACAAAATTGTATTGGCTTATACTCCAGTCAGTGCATCCATTGTTATTCTCCTGGGTACCTAGCCTTTACACACACTACATTTTACAATGTATCCGTAGCTAGTATAACATATTCTAGCAAGCAGTTCTCTTGGGAAAAAAATTCCAGCTACTAGCATTCGGTCAACGCACTGGAAAATTACATTTTAATTCTCTAGGCAGCCATTTTATGATTTGTCTAAGCAATGCAACTTGGCATGAGGCCGTGCAGCTAGGCCCAAGACCTCGCTAAATTAAGGCCTATAATTAATAAAGCAAATACATAATACATGACCATGAATATGACATACTACTACATTAATCAAACTTGAGCACGACATTTCACATTAATAAGCTGTTAATAAATACACTTTGTGATTATTGATGGCCACTCAAGTAGACACATTTTCAAAGTTGTGTATTATTTCTCTATGTTAACTCATCTTCTATGCAGATTTAACATTCAAAATACATGAATATTCATTAGTAAAATTTCAGCATTAACACAGTGATTGCTGCCACTTATGGGTATGAGTTCAGTGTTCAGCTGTGGCTTAACATATGCCGGCCAATGGCACAATATGCATTTTATCTCCCACTTTTTGTACTCCCAGGGAATTCCTTCAAGGCAACATGGAAGGAGATGATGCAGCTGCAGATCAACAGTATTTCCTTGAGGCCACTTAGGCCTTGAGTAGTCCACAGATGCAGCGAGGAACAATACCCCACATTCTGAAGTCCTGTCCATTTCAGACAGTATATCCAGTTGCAAGAAATTGGTCTGGTGAATTGAAACTTCACCTCAGAAAGACTTTTTACTCTGCGGCCTGCAACTTCAGGAGCCATGAAACACTCTAGATGTGAAAATCTGGGGCATTTACTCACCAGGGGACCAGGTACGTGGTCTATGGTGGTTAGGTTTGCTTAGTAAGCCTCACTCAATCTTCAGATAGGTGAGGGTCAGCCATCAAGGCTGAGCTCAAGAAAGTTTGTATTGTGGAGAACAACACAATTAACAATGTTGCAATCCAGAAACCACTGCTCAGCCAGAATATTATGTCCTAAGCTTTAGTAATTCTTTAAAAATATATAAATGTATTTACATTATACATGGTGGCTTAAACGTTAGAAAGTTCAAAACACAATACACAAAAAGTAATGGTACATTGATGTACCAAAATATAGTCACAGAAGTAGGGCCCCTGGCTTTACATCCCTAATGATCGTGAACAATGGAAGGATCCTAAAACAAATTGCTCATCATCACTAAATGCATTTCAGAACCTGCTGGTAAGATTAGGCAATAGATGAGAGCCATTCTTTGCCGACCATGATCAGTTCACTGTAAAAAGGATGGCCATAATCCACCAGCCACAATAGTTACTATGTGACGAGTACCATTTAGTATTGATGACTCTAGTGATCGCCAACACCCATACAAATACAGCAAAACAGACGGTGTACCCAGTAAGACAAAACAGAAAAGTGTGTTTACTTGCTTCAGTAAGGTAAGCACACCTTTAAGGTTTGTGGTATCAGACATCTGAAAAAGGAGGAAATCAATAGCAGCATCTCACTCAAATGGGACCACTCTTAATGCTGAAAGGGTGAAGGGACAGGGAAAGCACTGTCTGACCCACTGAAATAGGTGCAACCCCAAAGGGTTTCCCCCGGGCTACGCAGGCCTCTTCATGCCAAATTGTAGGAATGCCAGGGGGGTGCTGGATTACTGCAGGGTCAAACAAAGACCAATAATACCAAAAGGGGGTGCAATGAAGATGTGTGCTCACCAGGAAGAGTCACCACTCACCTGCACTTGTAGCAGTAGTTTTCCTGACCAGCTCTATTCTGGTCTTTAGTGACAGCTAGGGAGAACGCAGCCATCCTCCATGCTTCAGCTATCACTAATACAAAATCCAATTTTCCAAATGACTACCTAAGAACAGTATTTAAATAGAGATTTGCACAAGAACTCCGACCAGCAGGAGCCCATTAAGACAGGTATGATGCATTCTGGGTACGGGCAGACCTGTTTGCATCTTCAGAGGTTGCATGTTTTTCGGAGATTTTAGAGAACATTTCCTTATCATCTAACACAAGGATCAGAAGCGCAGTCCTACAGGTTTCTAACAAGCATCCTTTCTGCTTGTCCTCCCTTACTGCTCGCCCTCGTTTTTTTTTTCTTGATTTGCACCCAGTGAATAACAATCACAAATAAAATTGCAGATAGTCACAGCGTTTCAACTATATCATACATACAAGTAGAGAACTCATGTTACAGATTTTCCTATTCAATGAAAATATAGAGTACAGTATGCGGCACTTCACCTCCATTAGAATGAATAGACTGTCCTGTGCATAGGTATACTAAGCACTGTACTTTTCAAGGGTTCGTTCCTAAGTATTACTCCTGTGCGGGTATCTCCTCTTCTGATTCACTTATATGTGCAAACTCGGCCATCCACTCCGCCCATATCGTCAAGGTTTCAACCACCCTGTCATCTTTTCTAGAACTTTAATATGTCTCCCTTCCACCCTTTCCAGGACACCTGTAATCCACAGTATTACACTAGGGCTCCTTGTGCCCATCCATCCCATTGCTATGCGTCTATGTGCCAGCACTGGTACCAATTGCAGGAACTTGTATGCATCTTTCTGTGCTTTACTCTGGGAATCACACCCAGCAGAGCCCACTGCCGAGAGATTTTCAACGGTATTCCCATCCCTGCTGGAATGCTAGCAATTACCTCTCCCCAGAAAACTGCAATCAGTGGGCCTGACCAGTTCAGATACTAAACTGTGGCTTCCCTCACGTTATACCTGGTGCACGAGGCTGATGACCCTGGGTAAATTATGCTCAGTGTAATCGGCGTCAGGTAAGTAGGATGCAGGAAGTTAAATTGTATTACTTTAAATCTTGCATTCCTTGATACCTCCGTTACCTGAGTGCATGCTGTATGCCAGTCTCTGCCACTGATCTACTATCCTGCATCTGCTTCTCAGGCGACTCTTGCCCTAGCAAGTGGCTTAGGTCTATCCAGCTTCATAGCTCTACGCGTGTGTCAGCTTGTGTCAGTAGGAACCTAGCTGTATGGCAGCCTACAGCATTGGGAAATCAAGTCCAGATGTCCAGCGCTGTCCGAGCCAGTTAAGTATATTGCAAGAAATGGCTATGGCTCACACCTATGAAGTCCTGCTTTTCTTGAAAGGTACGAACGACCTCTCCAGGGCAGAAGTCTCCTGGGGTGCTAAATTCCACCCTCCCACTAACCATTGTAATTGTCCTATCTATGCATTTAAGTGATTGCATCAACCAGATGTCCAACCCTTTTAAGGATTCGCTAGATGATTCTTTCTCATATGTTATTAGTCTTACGCACAATGTATGGGTACTCCGCCAAGATATAGCTACCACTCATAAGTAATTCCAAAATGGAAACTTCTCCACATAGCCTTTTTAACAAGCGTTTCTCCCAGGTCTTTTGTAAGCCGCACAACTAGCAGCATGCTAGATGTGTGACAAATAATAATATACTTCCATATCTGACAGCCCAAGACCTCCCTCCTCTAAGTACAGTTTCAGGACATCAAGGGCCTCCCTACTTCTTTTTTCTGTCCACACCAGGGTAATTAATAATCAATTTAAGGCCTTGAATGTAATACTCGGTATTCAACAGAGTTTTTGATGAGCATAAAGACACTTTGGAAGAAAGACCATCCTTGCCACTGCCACTCTAACCATTGTCGAAAGATGGAGGGAAATTCAGAATCTTACTGATGCCTCAAGTTCCCTGAGGACCCTCTCCGTGTTATAGTTGTACAGCATCTCAGAGGTATGTACTACCATGACGCCCAAGTACCGAAACCTATCCACTTCCCAGCATAGTCCTAAATCTGCTCTTCCGCTAGTTAGTCCAGATCAGGAATGTAATGGCAGAGGGGATTTGTTTTAATCAAGACATAAGTTGTTTATAATATTGGTACACATGGCATATAGATGGTGGTGATATCAGCCTGGGGGGCTACCAGCCCAATGCCTGCCATTTATCTAAGGAGCCACATTCAGTCAGTTCTCCTTGTTATTAATCTGGACAGTTTGGAGGTTGAGTGGATACCCTGTCACAAACAGAAGCTTTAAAAGCAGTTAGCCCTGTAGTTCCAGCATTCTAGAGTGTGTTCTTTACTCAGGAGATACATGTTGAACATTGGAAGACCCTCCGGTCTATCCAAAGTGTAGAGATTTGCTCTACACTTCCTGCCATTCAGCAGCTGATAACATCTTAGAATGTACTTGTGTTTCGTGAGGCTCGACAGCTCCATTCTACAGAGGTTTTTCACATTACGTTCCTGACTATGAGCGTCGTTTTTCCACAGTCATTACATCTGGAGTGTATTAGAAGGAGTTGTTTTTCTTTTGCATGGATTGCTTCTTGGTGGTCAGACCAGAGGCATTAGTTTTATAATCTGTTATGACTTTTCACCCTAGACGCTTTCAACATTTCATTGTTCACAGGATAATGTGCTACATTTTTACTTCTCTCTCAATAGAGGGAGAAGGGCAAATTAAATATTTGTTTTTAAGAAATTCGTTTCTGTGTTTATTTTTTAACATACTACAAGATGCTTTAAATCTTTGAGATGTTAGGTTACAGTCAGAAAACCTACCCTGTTATGTTAAGCAGATGGATCGTATATGACCTTTTAGTGACCTGGTGCATGGCAACTATTTTTCTTCCAAACAGAATCCACAGCTGATCAGCCAGAGTGATTTTGGCATAAAGACAGTGGTGCATATAATTCCCCTCAATGTATTGTGAGGGCCTTTTTAGTAGCAGGGTCGGGCTCCCCGTCTTAGCTTAGTTTTACGGCTTGTGCCCTAGTTTACATTTACACACGTTTTTATTCATGTTTTAGCAAGCCTGTTTTTTAGCAATTGCTTTTACATATTTTATCAGCTGCTTCTTTCTAGGAAGGCAGAGATCACGCGATACATGTAATCAATCAGCCCTGCATCACATAGCATCTGTCCTCTTTGTCAAAGGCTGTTACATGGAATTCATGACAGGTTTACTTGTGTTGCCAGTCTAGGAGTCAGCTTCTATCTCCAAGACACAGCATTACATCAGAACTGTGTTCCAAACGAGGCATGGGTTATTATATAAACCGCACATTGTCCCAATGGGGGTAGATGGCATTCCAGTCATGATAATCCTGGGATGCATACTACATGACAGACAGCTTTGCTGATTCTGACTTCTCAGCCTCCCGAGAGGATTGCCTTCTGCACAACAGGCAGACACCTGCTCTTCTATCCAGGTATTGGGCTGGGGCTATTCCCTTAGATCAGGCCAGAGAGAGGGTTGCAACCATTATGCTCTCCGATGTACACATACTGTAGGGTTAGGTAGAAATCTCTAGAACATCTAGAACCACAAAAACAGGGTGGGATTGTTCATCTTTTTCACTCTGTAATGTTGGTTACCTTGCTTTGTTTCATCTGCCTAATTATTGCAGCACATTCTTTTAATACCACAATGCGATTACTTCAATAAATACATTGAAATCCACATCCTCAACAAAGCAAGCTCCGTCATCGCACCCCAACTACGGAAACTCATCAACAGCTCCTTCGAGCCCGCAACGTTCCCGGAGAGCTGGAAATATACCTAGATCAACGCCCTCCCGCAAAAAACCCAAGGCGGACCCATAGGACCCCAAGAACGTCTGGCCTATCTCCCTGCTCCCCTTCCCGGCAAAAGTAATTGAGAAGGCTGTCAACAGACAACTAAGACGCTTCCTAGAGGAGAACCGCACCCTGGACCCTTCCCAATCCGGATTCCGTAGCAACCACAGCACCGAAACCGCCCTCATCGGCACGACCGACGACATCAGAACCATACTGGACATCGGCAAAACTGCGGCCCTCATCCTCCTGGACCTCTCAGCTGCGTTCGACACTGTCTGCCACCACACCCTACGCTCATGCCTCAACAATGCTGGAATCTGCAACAGAGCCCTGGACTGGGTCACCTCCTTTCTCACCGGCAGAACCTAGAGAGTCTGCCTCCCCCCATACCCAAATGTACAAAATATGCAGGCAGCAGATTTAACCCCCTTATGTGACAATTTAGTAAGCCATCTATACAGATGCTTAACACAATGAACACTGAATAGTGCCCAGTGAGTGCTGATCCTGCCAGTCACCAACAATTGGCTACAAGAGGGATTAACCAAGTAACTATTATTGCAATTATTGGTAGAATTTCCCACCAAACGTGGAGAAATTCTATTTTGAATTGCACAAAAAACAATCCAGTTGGAAGCAGTGTTTCCCCACATGGGACCCCAATATAAACACAGAATGCTCACAGTTTGCTTGCCATTTTGGAGGGTACCCTCCATTGATGATTATGCTACATTATATACCATAACGCATGGTACACCATCAATTTTGGTTCTTCCAAAGGTGCTGTAAGAAATCCAAAATGAACATGGGGCTGCCCCTGCACTGGACTTGAGGATGAAATTAGTGGGTAATTCTATCAGGGTATCCTCACTTATTTTAGGAAATATTAAAGGAAAAGCAGCAGCGTTGGTAGTACACCAACAACTTGGACAAGTTCCTCAGATCAGGAACGTGAGCTACTAAAATTAATTTCCAAGACTTCTACTAGTATAGGTTAGGATAAGTTGAGGGCCAGACCAAATAAATCAAAGCGTAAAGGTAAATTCAAAAATGAAAATACCAAGTAAGTGCAGGAGTCTTCTAAAAAACACTGGGACAAACAAAAATCCAATAAAGATAAAGCTGGATCAATAGGATAATCTGCACATTCGGAGACCTCAGACAAACGTTCTAATCTAAGAAACGGTTATAATTTGAAACCATCTGACAGGTATCAGTATAATGTATACCCTCTTCTCATTCCTTTCAGGAATCATCCGATGAACGGACCAAGGGGCATATTTATAGGCCCCTAGCGCCACCTTGCGCTACATTAACGTAATTTATTTGGATGTAAATGTGGCCCAACGAGGCCAAAATCCCCTTCCCTTATCTACAGGGTGGCGCAATGCATGCATTGCACCACTCTGTAACCCTTTGCGCTACATTATGCCTGCAGCAGGCATAATGTGCAGGCATAATGTATGCAAAGGGGGCTTTCTCCCGTTAGAGGAGCCGGAAAAATGGCATAAGGAAATCTATGACATTTCCTTGTGCCATTTTTTGCAGCACTTTTAACGCCTGCTGAAGAGCAGGCGCTAAAAGGGGACTGTCACTCTTTAGAATGGGTCCCAATGTACTCTGCAGGACTAGCGTCAATAGCGTCATAAAAAATGACACTATTGCCCCTACCCCGCGCTATGGTGCACTGTATTTTAAATATGGCGCACACATGGTGGCGGCAGGGGGGTACTCGGGTGTGCAGGGAAAGTGGTGCTGCACTCGGTGCAGTGCCACTTTCCATAAATCTGCCCCCAAGAGAGGTGGGTGGTCAGATCGCAAAAAAAGGAGTACGTGAATCCAAAGAAGGACTCACAACACTCGTCTGACATCACAATAAAAAAGGACTTCCACAACAAAAACCATGATTTAAAAAAAAGTAGGTTGCGGGGATCTAGGCTAAATATGCCACACATATTGAGGACATTACTGAAGAACAGGACATGGGCAGTGGCTCTGCTTGATAGCGCAGCAGAGGTCACAATAGTGTGCCAGAATCTTCAAGAGTTTCTGGATGTGAGAGCAACTAACAACCACATTGAAGTTGAAACCCTAGATAGCAGGTCCCCCGTCCAGATCCTGTCTATAAGTTAAACATTCAAATTGAGTATGACATAATTTTCACAATTAAAGTAATTTTCTGTGAAAGATTACTGCTCAGCAATGACATTGTCCTGACAGGAAAAGATTGTCCGCCAGAGTGCAATGCTCCCACAAGGAGAAGATGTAATTTTGCCATCTTTTCCAGTCCTAGTTCTGGATCAAGGAAAATAACCCTATGATGCACACTGGGCTCTAGTACAGGCAGCAGTGCAACCACATGGGTTAGGATAGGGACTCCCCTTATCACCTTACTACCTACAATGTCCAGCTCACAAGTACAACCACAGTACCCTATAAAACATGAAGTGAAAGCCCCATTGAGAGAAATTCTCTCACAACTTGAGTACTGGGGAGTAACTGAACCCTGTATATCTCCAATGAACAACCGTTTTTCCCCATAGCTAAGCCTGACTATTCATATAGAGTAGTCTTAGATCACAGACACCTAAATAGTCACACATGTACATTTGCAATTCAAAGCTCACACACTACAGCAGTAATGAAATAACATTGTTCATAAAAAATAGAAAACAACCTTGGATCTTTCCAATGTTTTTTTTTTACAAAACCTAGTACCTGAAAGCAGGGATCTAACCGCTTTTTCTGCGCTCCGCTCTCAACACATCCTTTGTCGACTCCCCCAATTGTATAAGAACAGTCCAGGACTGTTCTCTGCCCGTGCAACATCAATATTACATTACATTAATCCTGAGCCGTTGTCCTATGTAGAGGGTATTTATCTGACAGATGATCTCCTGAATGTACATTTGGCCAGGGTAGATCGCTTTGTATGGGGATACGCCAAACAGGGCTATAAATGAAACTTTAAGAAAACAAAAATTACATTTCTTAGTGTCCTGTTATGGGATACAAACTTTCAAACGAAGGGAAGAGTCTGTCACCACACTTCCTTGATAAGTGTGCACAATTACAACAACCAGATACCATAAAAAAGCTGCAATTCTAAGGATTCTTTAACTTTGGAAGAACATACATAACAGAGTATGCACAACGCACAAAACCACTTTATGATTTACTACAACCAGACTTCTCGAGCAAACATTGGAACTCCCAACATAAACAAATTCTGAGATGATTACAAACGGATATGCTTACATCTTACATACATGTGAAAACAGAACAAACTGGGTCATCCAGATAATTTGGGGTGCCATAGACTTCGCACACGTCACATTTAATGAGGGTTACATGATACAGATTGCATACAAATCACCCTTATGAACTAATGCAGAAATGTGTTTTGCATCCACTGAGAAAGTACTGACTGTAGTTCAGATGGCTGTCATCAAGGAGAGATCATTAGCGTAGGGTAAGTGCATCATTGACTTTATCCCAGTTCCACCCTTAGAGGCTGTTAGAAAAGCCAGCATTACAAATGCAAAATCATTGCATTCACTATGGATACAATGGGGCACCTCCTTAACTGCCATTGACGTTGACTATGGGGGTCATTCTGACCCTGGCGGTCATGGACCGCCAGGGCCAACGACCGCGGGAGCACCGCCAACAGGCTGGCGGTGCTCCCATGGGCATTCTGACCGCGGCGGTACAGCCGCGGTCAGAAACGGGAAACCGGCGGTGTCCCGCCGGTTTCCCGCTGCCCAAGGGAATCCTCCATGGCGGCGCTGCAAGCAGCTCCGCCATGTGGATTCCGACCCCCTTACCGCCAGCCTGGTTCTGGTGGTTTTGACCGCCAGAACCTGGCTGGCGGTAACGGGTGTCGTGGGGCCCCCTAACAGGGCCCCACCAAGATTTTCAGTGTCTGCAAAGCAGACACTGAAAATCGCGACGGGTGCAACTGCACCCGTCGCACCCCTTCCACTCTGCCGGCTCCATTCGGAGCCGGCATCCTCATGGAAGGGGATTTCCCGCTGGGCTGGTGGGCGGCCTTCTGGCGGTCGCCCGCCAGCCCAGCGGGAAACTCAGAATAACCGCGGCGGTCTTTTGACCGCGCAGCGGTATTCTGGCGGTTCCCGCTTGGCGGGCAGCTCCCGCCGCCCGCCAAGCTCAGAATGACCCCCTATGTGTTTGACCCCCAAATTACAGATAAAAGAATTTCTCCAATACAAACTTCAATACCTTATGTCCACTAATGTCATGCAAGTAGCTAGATCAGTATAAATATATCATCTATACTGATGATTCAGCTCAACCTGCTGAAAGGTACCAAACACCAATACTCTGTGGCTTGCGCAGCTGTTCACATTGTTTACAGAGTGATGAGGGATGGTGAATTCCACCCTCAACAAACCGTCACACAGTCCCTTACGCATTGATGTTGACAAAGGAACATAGGAATCCTGAATTCCCCAAACTCATCATGTGTGATGCGCATGACTGCATCCTGTCATTCAATCAAAATCTATGCTGTTGGCGCCTTAACGGATTCAGATATCTAAAGGAAACACCATAAAACAAACTGCCACAGTCTCATGTAATACACACATTGGGCCATCAATGTGTTGGAATACATGTAGTAGGGAATTCATTGGCTGACGAAGTGGCCAAATCTGCAGTTGTTACTGCAACTTTGGCGGCGATAACTCGTTCCCAGATGAGGGTGGATGATGACATTTTGGCTGCTGTGAACACTGTGGCTTATGGCAAGCCCCACCAAAAGAATAGTTAACAGAATATTCCTACCAC
Organism: Pleurodeles waltl; assembly: GCF_031143425.1. NCBI lineage: Eukaryota > Metazoa > Chordata > Amphibia > Caudata > Salamandridae > Pleurodeles > Pleurodeles waltl. Next base: position 172,389,338 of record NC_090450.1, read on the forward strand.
TTGAGTACCCAAAACATTCCTTACAAACAATACCAGGTGATCATGTGATCCCCAACCAAGATCCAAGGCTAGAACTAATAAAAGAAGCTCAAGAGGTTGTTGCTTATGCCCATGCTGGTGTGGTAGCTCCTATTTCACTTTTACAAAAACGCTATTAGTGGCATGTTCTATACAAACAGACCAAACAGTATGTCAACAAATCAAAGCTCCCACCGTCAAGCGCCCACCGCAGACACCCCTCTTAGTGTCCAACAAGCCAATGAATTGTGTGCCCCTGGACCAATGGGTCCTTTGAATTCTGATGGTGTCTACAAATAATCTACTGGCTGTAGATTCTTGCTCCAGATTCCTTTGCGTGTTTGCCACAATGATCGGATGATGCTCAAACTAATATTAAAGATTTGGAAGTCTTCATTTAGACATATGCAGTTGCTGCATTCCATTCAGACCAGGGCCCTGCTTTTGCCTCTAAGGCTTACAGGGATACCATGGGAACGTTGGGTGTAGTAGTGCATTGTTCTTCACCATATTATCCCAAGGGAAGTTTGATAGTAGAAAAAAAAAAACGAAACTTAAAGCAATCCTTAGCAGCTAAGGTATAAGGTTAAGGTGGTAGTTATATCCATCATCTATATTGGGTCTAGAGAGCATTTAATAATCTGCCTAGAAGATCTTTTGGAGGCCATACACATTTGAAGTCCTGTTTGGCATCCCTATGCACGTCCCAAATCTCAATGGTCCTGGCACATTGGCGGCAAAAACCCCATCTAACATAAATGAACGTGACACTGTATTACATGAATTACCACAGTTCTGAGATGAACATTCTACTACACACACCAACACTTTGGTAATGAGGAATTCAACAACTTCCACAGGCTGGCTTCCAAAAATTAGGGATCTCGTTCACAAGAAGATTCCTGTTAAAAAAGGAGTTTGGCCCATCTTATTGAGCACCAGTGCCTGTTCTGGGCATACAGGGTATCAAATAAAGTTGCATCATGTGGCCGATCCTGCACAGTAGACCCGAGGATTCCTTGGTAGTTCCCTTTCCCCTCTCACTACCGTACAGAGAATACCTATTCAAGCATTAAACAATGCTGAAATTGTTTCCCCTATGATGGGAAGGCAGATAATGAGCTTTTGTTGAATTCAATTACCAGTACAAGAACAAGAAATGTCCAAAATGTTAATCTACAATTCACTTCTGCATCACAAATCGATGGAATTGTTTATCATATACCACAGTTAAAGACATCTTTACCAGTTCTCTTTCCCCTGCACTGACTCGAGTGTTTGCATAGACTGCTTCTGGTTATTTTGCCGTCATCGACAACTTCTCTTCAACTACCACTTCTGGACATGCTATATGTAAGATTTGTAACTGGATTAAACACACTTCTTTGATTAGTCCATGGTATTATCTGTGGATTATACTGGCATTGCTTGCTTTTCTCCTGTGGAATGAATTTGTCCTTGTCTTCTTTTAGCTTATACATGGACATTATCTTCCTGAATGCTCTGCTGTTGAACTGGTAGATGAGGTTTTTAAAGTCTCATTTGTCTTTACACAAAGTAGGAAGAGACTTTTCCCTAGTGAACGTTTCAACAGTCCCAGTTCCTGATGGGAATGTTGGAGATAATTATCCAAATTCTGTATGTTTGGAGTCCCTCAAGAAGATAAAAGCTGATAGGTTGGGAAAGGAATTTACAAACTTGTCATTTGATGTAACCAGCTCTGAAGACTATCAGGAAACTGTCCCCTATCACAGCAAAGAGGAACAAGTGGGTCCGGATGTAAAAAGTCAATTAGAAGTTTCAAAGCGTGCAATTTGCTAAATAACAAGCTTTGAGACCGCTTAATATTTTTGTTTTAAATAAGAACTAAGCCTGTTTTGCTATTTGATAGCTATAGATGAGAAATGAAACTATAAAATGGGTTTAGAAAAGTATTGTGATTCGCAAATTAGAAGGGACGAGTATAGAGCATCCTTTCCAAATTCTGACTTTTTGCAATGTATCAATGGTTTGCAACTGCATTTTTGCTCAACACCAGTGATAGGTTATTTAGGTTACTGACTACTCAAAGGAGGTGGTAACCCATTTGCAAAGGGGATGGGGTCCACAGAGACTCCTTACCCTTTGTGAACGAAAAACAAAGATTGTTTGGGAGTAGGCAGTTATCCAGGGGACATTTGTTTCCTAAATGCAGACCTGTTTACTTTTTTGAAAATGAGCTACATTTAAAGAAAAAATATACTTTATTTAATTGTGCTCTCACACATACACACACACACATGGTGGTTTACTGGTCCTAGCAGGCCACTATACCTGTGATGGCATCCAATTGAATTGAGTCTCAATTTGCAAATTACCTCATGATAATGAATGCAGTAGGTCGAATAGTGGCTTTTTGCTAGCCGACCTATATACTACATAGATGGGAAAACAAAATCTGGATTGAGTAAAAAAATAATGCACAATTTGTGACCACTTGTTACTAATCATTGCTTAGTATAGCTGGCCTTATATTTGCAAAGATATACTCCTAAAAGTTCTGAAGACTCCTATACCTAATACAGGGGTTCCAATTCGTTAGCATGTGCTTGGTGTGGTTCTGAAGGAATGGAGAGATCTTGACAAATCAACCACGATTCATGGCTCACCTTTGATGTAGTGAGAGCTTTGGCATTGTCACACTGGAGCATCCATTGTAGTTCAACATAACATGTACTTAAAAGAATGGAATAGGGATGCTGCCCACATGTTTAGGGGTCTTACGGTGTCATTGGAAAGATCCATACATTTTGGGCATTAATTAGAGGGTGAATGACATGTTTAAAGAAAGAACACATGCTTCCTCACTGGGGAAGCAGTCATCTAAACTTTCGGGGCCTTCCAAAGACAATTCATCATTCAGGCAACAGTTAATAAGGCAGCAAACAATGGAACATTTCCAAGTTCCCAGAAACATACTTTGCTGGATTGATCCATAAAAAGCAAAAAGAGGAATCTTCTAATAAAGAGCCTCCTTCCTGACTGTCACGGCTCACAGAGACATTGACAAACTGTTGCAGGTGGGAGGTTGTGTTTACAACTTTCCAGTCGAATTGCAAAGACTAACTTCAGATCTGCGGGTCGTAGATATTGTTGGGAAAGAATACTAATAGAGGTTCTCTCTGGGTTCATTTCAGCAACTTGGTCAAAGTACCCCATCAAGGAAAGGCATTGCTGGTAGGCCCCAATGTCCTGGTGGGGAAGAAGGTTGTCATACCAATACCAGAAACAGAACGAGGAATGGGTGTCTACTCCATCATCTTCCTGGTTCTAAACTGACGGATGGTGATAAACATCCTCTCTCACTGTAAGCCCTTTCATTATAGTAGAGGGGCATATGGACTGGTCATATGTCTAGTGACAGACCCGTCACATCACACATTATAGTGTGCTCCTGAAAATGTTGCGTAGGCTCTCATTATTCTAATGAGACTACTGGATTTTGAGTGGCAGATTCGCCCACGGTGTGGGAGACTAAGTCTAACCCACTGCGGGTGACACCTGCCGCTCCAATCTGGGTTTTGCTCCAGCTAACTAGCAGTGCCTCATCTTTACCCAAGGATAGGGATGACTGGGCAGCCGAGCAACATACTTGGCTTTTCAGGGAAGTCGTGGTCACTCAGGTCTCATCCGTTTCTCTCATTAACAATTCAGTCTCATATATAAATGACAAACAGAGGCAGTATATGTTTCAATAATGAATTTAATAACATTACTGCATCTTGGATAGCAAAGCGTGAGCTGCAATAACCAGGACGACACAACATGACAGTATTAAAATTGTGATGAGAAGAGTGAAGCATAAAAACAACACTATCATATTATCACTATAATCAATGGACTAGCTCCTACCTAGGCTATGATAGGGCACAGATTGTTAAGCTCTAATTCTGCCCTTCAGGTTCCCCTGGAAGATATCAACCCCCCATACCTGAGCAAAGGCCTGCGGTCTGCATTAGCATCTGTAGCGAAGCATTCAGCAATCGGCATACAGTTGTGGTTCCCCGGCTGGAATATCCCTCTAACGTGTAAGGGACAAGGAAGTGTTTTTATATTAACACAGCTGATGTTCTGAGAAAATGTCCCTATGTAAAGATGTGTGTTTTCTACGAATGTTGGAGACTAAACTTCTACCAAGTTCACCGGCAAAGTACCGTGCTGTAGCCTTGGAAGAAGCACAGAGTGATCAAGAATGTCTTGTTTGAGAACAGAGTGCTGGCCTAGGCAAAAACAGTTAGATAAATGGAAAATAAAACAAGACCGTAAAAATGGTTATTGTAAAAATAATAAGACGAAGCTGAATAAAATATATATAGGTTAAAGTGCACAGCGGCCTAGTTTGTTAAAATAACGTGCATGGAGCTATAACTAAAATGGCTCCACAACACCCACCCCTTGTCGGTTGAAGGTGGTTCCAAGCCTAAAAGCATATAAAATTGGTACTAAATAGCCCAACTTAAAATATATATAAAAGCAATGTCAATGATGACAAGTTGAAGGGACACATGAGCATGTAAAGGGACAATTTAAAACATGAGCATATGGCATAAAACCAGTTTTCAAAAGGCAAAGTCAATTTTGAAAAGTTCCAATCGATTCTGGGACCATAGAGGACAGGAGATCTTCCACTTTGGCCGATGTAAAAGTTGGAAAGCCATTGCCAAGAAGGATCAGTGTGTTCCGTAGCCTCAGCCTCAGCCAAGGCGGCATTCCGTGTTGTGCCCAGTGATGAGTCGTGAGCTACATCCTCTAGGAAGGGTAACTCTTCGTAGCAAACGCAACCTCAATGCCCATGTCCGGTAATGAACCATCAGCGAGAACATCAACAGATCCGCATCCAATGTAGGCAAGCGCTGCGTCGAAAGACAGATTTCAAGTGCGTGTTCGAAAGAGCACCAGAGGCACCGAAACACGGGCTGCACACAATGCAAAACATGTCCAATTGCTCCAGGAGTGTTGCTTCAAAATACTGCATCATGCGTTCACGACACAGCTGCACTGATGGAAGCGCCGTCATTCCTCCTCGTTGCAGCGGGACAGCCTTTGCGCATAAGAAATAGTAACAACAAGATGCCAGCGAATAAAACCAAAGTTATCGGAAATCCCCCGAAAATACTAGAAAAGATTGAGTGGATTGCTGATGGTATTAAACCGAATATAGAGGAGAAGGTGTGAATGAAACCAGAACCAACAGCTTTAAAAAAATGTGCGATTCCAGTTGTAATGGACACATTAAATATTCGTCCCACGAGTTCACCAAAGTGTCTCGGAAAGTTTGTATTTAAAAGGAACTGCTGACGACCTTACCACCTGAAGTGGGTAGGTCTCAAATGTAGATGTAAGGGCCACATGCTTTTGAAACAATGAAGCCTTGAGTCTTCTCAACTTGTCAAAATTCACATTTGAAGTAGCAATATGAGGCCAAATGTAAGATACCTCTTTAATTTTAGTGGGGGGCAGGAAAGTACGTTCCCGCAGCATGTAACGACCTTAGAGACCGAAACAACGTGAACTATTCTGGCTCACATACCACAACAGTCTTCACCATTGAGGAGGTCATAGCTGCATTTGAAAGCACCTGGAATGTAGGTCTAATCAAGGGGACTGGAACTCCCTTCAGATAACAAGCTAAATTTGCTGCAGAAGCGTTACAAGCCCCATGCAAGGACAGCTGTTTACAAACCATCGAATGGCTGACTGAAGTCTCGCATTCACTACCGCTAAGAAAGACTTCTTTCATGCCACTGAAACATTTGTACGAGAAGGGAAGCTCCCACACCTCATGGATGTAACTATCTCCCAGCCTTTCATATCTGCCTACCAGAATGTGTTTTAAACAGGAGGTGAATTGAAGTGTAGAAGTAGTCAGATTGATGACCCCGTGTATTAACCACTCAGCAGATGGTATTTCAGCCACAGTAAAAGGCAACTTTTCTAATTTCTCAAAATTAAGCATGACATAAGTCGCTTCTTTCGTAGCCATTAGTTGTTGTACTCGCGTTAAAAAGAGGAGGAATATGTCTCCTTCGCACTGACATGCTGCCAGGGAACGCGTTCCGCCTTCAATGTTTGAAGTATCCAACCCAACTGCATAATGGACCTTAGCTGACTTTGTCCATGATATAAGGAAGGCATATCTGTTTGTACGATGTCTATAGCAGAAGAAACAATGTTATTTAAAGTGTATATCCGGTCGGACAAAGTATTAATCCCATTATCCACAACAGCTAATGCCTTTTTCAGATTTTCCTGGTCTATTTGCCTTAACCGGGCAGCTGCTTCTTGTTGGGAAAGCTTCCAAATTTAATTATATACTTCATATAAGAAACGCTTCCTACGGTGTTTGCTGGGGGCTAACAGGAAGTCCTGTAAGTCAGTATTATTAGACAGGAGACTGAGGTGTTCTCTAACCGCATCTAGTGAGGAAGTTCTTAACCATTGCTGGCATAATTTCTCTACACTATATGTCGTAACTATACCCGCATGTTCTGATGATATATAGCTAGGGTCTGGCCTACTAGTTCTAAAAACCCCTGAGTAGTTGATAAAACGTTGATGACACCCATTGGTATCTAATGGCCACAATAACCACCTGCCAGGATGTGTCAGTGAAACATTAAATGTACCATTCTGGATCCATTCGTTGAGCTGATCTTCAGCTGCATTTGTATATTTTTGTCATTTATAAAACTTTGCAGGGGCAGGTATACTGGGCATGTTTAATTCCGTAATTTTAGCTAAGCCTAAACAACTTGTTTGTTGTACTGTTTCATTTAAGAATATCATTTGTACAGGTATGAGGCATGCTCTAAGTAAAGCTTCCTTTCACCTAATTTGCCAATGTCTAGTTCCCCATACACTTTTCAGATCAAACGATTTCAGACAATATTCATAGCCTTCTATAGACAACCAGGAAACAAAGGATTCCGAATATAGAAATTTTGTATTTGTCAATAGCATATGTATATCTTTAGTAGGTGGTACTTTAAAATAATATGACTCAGCATTTTTCACATTGTGCCCAGAAAAATATGTAAACTTTTCAGAATATGTTTTGGAACTCCCTTGTGGTAGAGTTGGACCATGTTCCCATTGTGTATAATTAAAACAGTTTTGGGGCTGCTTGCTATATGTATGAAATGGTGCCCATAATAATTATAGCAAAACATAGCACCATAATTCTATTTAGATTGATAAACATCTTCATTTTCAAATACAGTATAATACTACACTTCAGCCATCATAGAATCAACTGTTTTCACATCCCAATCATAAGAAACAATGCCTGGTACTAGGAATTGGTACTGTGGAAATGTTCATGAATGATAAGTTTCTTTGGACCTTGTGAGATGAAAAATGTGGTTTTAAGACCTCCTCCACCAATTCAGCTGTTGATTTTTCAGGGAGAAAATGACCATGTATTAACAATAAGAAAGTGATAACAAAACCAATCCAAAGTAGGAAAGCTAGGACAGTCAAAGAAAGCCATAGATAGTTCCATGGAAAATTAAAATATATTTTTTTAAACCAGTTCGTTAGCTTCGGTTCTTTTGACAATTCAGGTGTCGAAGAGGCGAATGAGTTTGAGATGTCATCATTGAAGTCGGCAAAATATCCAGAAGCAGTACGTGCAAAGTTTGGAGCTGTGTTCAATGGTGGAGTTGGTGTTTCCCGTGGTGGCACACAACAGATAGCACCATCCATTTGTGTTGGAGTTGAGTCAAATCGATCAATTGTTTCTGCATTGTTCGATGTTAGTGGAACCAATGCAAGATCATCTTCCACCCTCCCCAAGCTTGGAGAGGTGTCAGTGTTGCTGTTAAGAACTTGTATATGGACTTCTTGACCAGTAGTGAGAGGGATTCAGGAACTAATGAATGTTCCTCTTGGTCTGCTGTGCAGGATCGGCCACATGGTGTAGTTTGACATTGTGGATGGAGACAAAACGATTTTCTGTGGCACCTGCCAACGGTGGTAGAATTACAGTTCTGGTAATGTGTATCCCCAATACTTGGACTGATGCTCGATAAGAAGGGCCAAATAATTTTTTCACTGTGACTTTTTCACATACAAGATCCCCAACTCTGGGAATCCAGCCGATAGGTGTTACAGGCACATCCTTGATTCCTGTGGAGTCAACACTGATACAAGAATTATCGTCACAGAACTGTTGCAATTCCTGTAAGACAGTTACACATTCATTTATGTCAAAAGGTGTTTCTACTGCCTCCATGCCAGGACCATCAAGATCCAGAACATTCATTCGGGTTCCGAACAGGCACTCATATGAAGTACGACCCCCCAGGGACCTTCTAGGCAGATTATCAAGTGCTCGCTGGACTCCAAATAGGTGATTAAGTCAACTACGACCCGTATCTAAGACTCTGGCTGTTAAGGATTGCTTTAAATCACGGTTTAATCGCTCCACTACACTATTTCCCTCGGGATGAAATGGAGACGAGTACTGGAGTTGGACCCCCAACGAAGCCATGGTGTCCCTGAATGCCCATGAGGCGAAAGCAGGGCCCTGGTCTGAATGGAAAGCCGCAACTGCATATGTACCGATAAAGACTCGCAAATCTTCAATAACAGTCCGAGCGTCAGCCGAGCATTGTGGCCACACCCATAAAAGCACATAATATATACCTGTATGCACTATCCGGTGTTAGGCGACCGCAATGGTCCAAGTACACACATTGTAATGGTTTGTTTGAAATTAAGAGGGGTGTCTGCGGCGGGTGTTTGGCAGTGGAAACTTTAATTTGGTGGCAGATGTCACAGCAAAGGACATACTGCTTCGTCTCTTCATAGAGGCCTGGTCACCAATAACGGGCTTGCAAGATCAAAATCGTAGCCGCCACACCAGCATGGGCAGATGCCACCCCCTCATGTGCTGCTTTAATCAATTGTGGTCTTATATCTCTATTGGGAATGTCTTGTACCCCTATGCCTGGTATCCTAACCTCAGCGTTCAGGATACCTCCCATTCGGTAGGAATATTTGTCAGGAAATCCTTTTGGATAGGACGTACCATCAGCCATAGCTGTCACGCCAGCCCATATGTCTGCATCTGGTTTTGAACTCAAATGAGTCACTGCAGCTACAGCAGCCACAGCCACTGCTGACTTTGCGGCTTCATCAGCCAAGGTATTTCCAGCAACGTGTATCCCAAAGCGCTGGTGTCCAAGTGTATGCACAACATGGACATTTGGTAGCGTCTCTTTCAGATCTGCTACCTTCCCCCACAGAAGTCTGTGTTTAATGGTGCTGCCTTTGGAATCTCATTCTGGCGCCGGTAATGCAGATATCCATTGAAGGACTGGACACAATAATATGAATCACAACAATCAGCGTAGGCTGTGCAGGATCCTTATGTTCCAGTGCCATCAACAGCACTTTTAGCTCTGCCAATTGTGCTGTGCAATCCCCAATATATGTAGAGGACAAAATGTATCGTCCTCCATGTAGCCGCTTACGACAGCGCAAGCAGCAGAATATTGGCGTTTTGTGCCATTTGCAGGTTGTGCTGAGCCAGCGGTATACATGACTCTATAATATTGTTCGATAGGTAATGTATTTGCTGGAACTGGGTATTCTAGTTTTTACTGCATAAATTCTTGAGTTTGCAACTTTGGGTCAAAAATATAGTCTACATCAGTGGCTGTCAAAGACATAGCCCATTGTATCCAACGTGGATGTAATGCTTTTGCTTTTGGAACACTGGCTTTTGTAACAGCCTCCAGGGCTGGGATCGGAGAAACGACAATAATGCGTTTTCCTTGGGCAAGAGGTCGTTCTTTAATGACAGCCATCTGTACAGCAGTGAGAATTTTCTCAGTGGGAGCAAAGTGTTGTTCTACCGCTGAGTATAAGTGTGAGTTGTACACAATCGGGACTGTCTCACCCTCATTAAATGTTACGTAGGTGAAACCGATGGCACCAGCTATTACTCTGATGACCAAATATGTTTTGTTATCCCTCGTGTGCAAGTGTTGTGCTGCAAGCATGTCCGTTTGGAATTCTCTAAGAATGCATGTATGTTCAATTGTCCAGAATTTGCTTGAAAAATCAGAACGTATCAGATCTTATAAAGGTTTTATGCATGTAGCATAATCTGGAATGTAAATTCTGCCAAAATTTAGGAAATCCAATAGAGATTGGAGTTTTTTAATTGTATTCGGGGGTTGTAACTGTGCGCATTTGTCTAAGAATTGTGGTGCTAGGCTCTTTCCTTCACTTGACAGCTCATATCCCAGAAACAGGACGCTGAGGAAGGGAATTTTTGTTTTTTTTAAATTGAATTTGTAGCCAAATTCAGCAAATCCTACAACAATGCGGGCTACCTGTCTTAAATGTTGTAGCAATACTAGAATAGGTCTCTGTGATAATCTTAGGCAGCTTGCGTTCATGATCCTGTTGCAGAACGTCATGGAGCCGCATGCGCACTGCCAGTGCGACTGCTTCCCCTTTAAGGTTACTTAAAATGATTGAGGATACTGTGGCAAAATTGCCCATCAATTGCATCCCCAAATCTAGGGCAGGGGCACCCCTGTATTCATCTTGAATTTGCTTCAACACCTCTGGTAAATTGGCAAGTGTCGGTGTACCATGTGCGGTTGTATAGAGCGCGCCAAATACTGTGCACCAGGTATTACAGTTATCCACTGTAGGGACAATCCCAAATGGCAAGCACATGTTAATGTTCTATGTTTATCCTGAGGTCCCGTATGGGGAAATACTGCCTCCAGCACATTTCTTTTTGTGCTAACCAAAAAGTTTCCTCTTGTTTGGCGTGTACTTTACCCATAATTGAATGTACGGTTGCAGGGTTTATACCTGGCGTTACTGCATGTGGATGTGCTGGAGCAGCACCTGCTGGGTTTGTATTTAATGTTTGCATTACAAATTGTACTAATCGTCTATACAGGGAGTGCCGAATTATTAGGCAAGTTGTATTTTTGAGGATTAATTTTATTATTGAACAACAACCATGTTCTCAATGAACCCAAAAAACTCATTAATATCAAAGCTGAATATTTTTGGAAGTAGTTTTTAGTTTGTTTTTAGTTTTAGCTATGTTAGGGGGATATCTGTGTGTGCAGGTGACTATTACTGTGCATAATTATTAGGCAACTTAACAAAAAAAAAAATATACCCATTTCAATTATTAATTATTACCAGTGAAACCAATATAACATCTCAACATTCACAAATATACATTTCTGACATTCAAAAACAAAACAAAAACAAATCAGTGACCAATATAGCCACCTTTCTTTGCAAGGACACTCAAAAGCCTGCCATCCATGGATTCTGTCAGTGTTTTGATCTGTTCACCATCAACATTGCGTGCAGCAGCAACCACAGCCTCCCAGACACTGTTCAGAGAGGTGTACTGTTTTCCCTCCTTGTAAATCTCATATTTGATGATGGACCACAGGTTCTCAATGGGGTTCAGATCAGGTGAACAAGGAGGCCATGTCATTAGATTTCCTTCTTTTATACCCTTTCTTGCCAGCCACGCTGTGGAGTACTTGGACGCGTGTGATGGAGCATTGTCCTGCATGAAAATCATGTTTTTCTTGAAGGATGCAGACTTCTTCCTGTACCACTGCTTGAAGAAGGTGTCTTCCAGGAACTGGCAGTAGGACTGGGAGTTGAGCTTGACTCCATCCTCAACCCGAAAAGGCCCCACAAGCTCATCTTTGATGATACCAGCCCAAACCAGTACTCCACCTCCACCTTGCTGGCGTCTGAGTCGGACTGGAGCTCTCTGCCCTTTACCAATCCAGCCACGGGCCCATCCATCTGGCCCATCAAGACTCACTCTCATTTCATCAGTCCATAAAACCTTAGAAAAATCAGTCTTGAGATATTTCTTGGCCCAGTCTTGACGTTTCAGCTTGTGTGTCTTGTTCAGTGGTGGTCGTCTTTCAGCCTTTCTTACCTTGGCCATGTCTCTGAGTATTGCACACCTTGTGCTTTTGGGCACTCCAGTGATGTTGCAGCTCTGAAATATGGCCAAACTGGTGGCAAGTGGCATCGTGGCAGCTGCACGCTTGACTTTTCTCAGTTCATGGGCAGTTATTTTGCGCCTTGGTTTTTCCACACGCTTCTTGCGACCCTGTTGACTATTTTGAATGAAACGCTTGATTGTTCGATGATCACGCTTCAGAAGCTTTGCAATTTTAAGAGTGCTGCATCCCTCTGCAAGATATCTCACTATTTTTGACTTTTCTGAGCCTGTCAAGTCCTTCTTTTGACCCATTTTGCCAAAGGAAAGGAAGTTGCCTAATAATTATGCACACCTGATATAGGGTGTTGATGTCATTAGACCACACCCCTTCTCATTACAGAGATGCACATCATCTAATATGCTTAATTGGTAGTAGGCTTTCGAGCCTATTCAGCTTGGAGTAAGACAACATGCATAAAGAGGATGATGTGGTCAAAATACTCATTTGCCTAATAATTCTGCACTCCCTGTATATCGCTGTTAATTCTGTATATAAGCGACGAACCTCAGCTACTACTAAATTTGCAACTGCAGGATATGGTGTATAAGGGCCAATAAAGACCAGGTAGGACCATTGTTACTTAGAGGACCTAACCTTACTGGAAAATTGTGTGGGGTAGGGCGCCATCAAGCCAATTATTATAATCTATAATAAGATAATGTTATTTCTAAATATGCGTATGCTCTGTATTGTCCAGGTGCATTCGCAAGTGTATAATGATGAAATGTATTTGTGTTCCCATCAACTGCTGGAAATGTGACCCAAGAATAAAACAGTTTTGTTCTATAAGCTGCATGGGCATCCACCACAAATGTGACTGGACCCCCCTGGACCGCTAGGCCATTTGTTAATAAATGTGCAGTCAAAGGTTGTCTCATACTAACTGCTATTTGTATCTGCTGTGGATTCGCCATCATAGACTGACTATATGTTCAGAGAAGGCACACCAAATGGGGTTTTTCCTTTTAAAGTTCAAGCTTGAACAACCTCCAGCCTCAGATAGGACAGCCTACGTAGCTGGGGTGGAAATCCTCAGTACCACAGACGTCTCCGTATATGGAATTGAGGCGTCATTGTATATAATGAGGCAGAGGTACTCCGAAGGACCCGAAAATTAGAGCCTAACCAAACGTTGGCGGTGCCCTGTCACGTAGGCTCTCATTATTATTGAATGAGACTACTAGATTTTGAACAGCGGAATCGCTCGCGGTGTGGGAGACTAAGTCTAACCCACTGCGGGTGACACATGTCGCTCCAATCCGGGTTTTGCTCCGGCTAACTAGCAGTGCTCATCTCTACCCAAGGATAGGGATGACTGGGCAGCCGAGCGCATGACATACTTGGCTTCTCAGGGAAGTCGTGGTCACTCAGGTCTCATCCGTTTCTCTCACTAACAATTCAGTCTGATATATAAATGACAAACGGAGGCAGTATATGTTTCAATAATGAATTCAATAAAATGATTGCATCTTAGATAGCAAGGCATGAGCTGCAATAACCAGGACAACACAACATGACAGTATTAAAATTGTTGCGAGAAGAGTGAAGCATAAAAACAACGCTATCATATTGTCACTATAATCAATGGACTAGCTCCTACCTTGGCTATGATAGAGCACAGCATGTTAAGCTCTAAATCTGCCCTTCAGGTTCCCTTGGGAAGACATCAACCACCATAGCTGAGCAAAGGCCTGCGGTCTGCGTTAGCATCTGTGGCGAAGCATTCAGCAATCGGCATAAAGTCGTGGTTCCCTGGCTGGAATCTCCCTCTAACATGTAAGAGACAAGGAAATGTTTTTATAATAACACAGCTGATGTTCTGAGAAAATGTCCCTACGTAAAGATGTGTGTTTTCTACAAATGTTGGAGACTAAACTTCTACCACGTTCACTGGCAATGTACCGTGCTGTAGCCTTGGAAGAAGCACAGACTGATCAAGAATGTCTTGTTTGAGAACAGTGCTGGCCTAGGCAAAAATAGTTAGATAAACGGAAAATAAAACAAGAACGTAATTTTTTTTATTGTAACAATAATAAGATGAAGCTGAATAAAATATATCTAGGTTAAAGTGCACAGCGGCCTAGTTTGTTAAAATAACGTGCATGGAGCTATAACTAAAATGGCTAAACAGCAAAAACACCATTTCTATTTTACCATTCTTCCGTATTAACATTCTTATTGCCTCTTATCTTCAGCAATGGTGTGTAAACACTGCACAATAAAACAACAAAAAGCATAAAAAGCCCCATAATATTATATTTTCAACCTTTCCTTTGGAGGTCTTTGGGGTTATATACAGAAACTGTTTTCTATCAATAATGCCTCTCTGAGTAAGAGGCTCATGTTGGTGCCTTTAAAACAGGTTAAACATCTTACTCTCCTAAAGAATGCATTTGGATGGAACCGATCCGTGCAATTGTAGCTCTGTTGTTGGGATACCTCTGATTAATTAGTGCTCTAAAATGATTGTGCTACTAACCACCTCCGAAAATATCATGAAGAATCTCTCATCCTGGATTAAAGCTTATCGGCTTCCTCAGACAAGACGTGGCACTGAAATAGCTTCACTAGATGCAGTTGACAATTTGCATAAATCCATGGATGGGAATGGCACTTCTGATTCAGCTCAAGTCAGTGCAGGCCTCAATTCTGCAGATTAAGATTTGTTAACCCAGTAGGTGAAGGAAATGATCACAGTCCACAATCTTTTGCTCCACTCAATTTTTCAAGTGATATTTAGTCAGAGAATTCTAAAGTGCAACTCTTCATCTCACTCTATCTACATATTTACACCTATGTCTGTGTTCAATGAAAAACCAAAGGTTAAAGCTTCGTTGTAGTTTGGAAAACTTTATTTCTTCTTCTAGAAATTTTAAAGTTATAGTTATACCCTAAATTTATAAGTTATGCATCACCTTCAAATTACTATAACTTTATATATTATTTCTGTACAAACCAAACTCAAACTACACAAACATTAGAAATTCTAAAGTTATGGTTATATATTAAATTTATCATTCACCCACCAGCTTCAAATTACTAGAATTTGCGCACCTCGGTACAGAGTATTGTCAACTCACTAGCCACACCAAATTACCTATAACTCGCCACTCTACCATGCACAGTCATTTGAGATGTCATAAGTGTTGTTATGAATTCTATGATTTCACGTAGTATTAGTGATGTAATATGAAAGGATGTAAGCATTGCATTGTAAAGCCACAAGTTATAGTTAACTTACTGTGGCTAGTGAGTTGACAATACTGTGTAAGGTGGTGCATGAGTTCTAGTCGTACAGTGCAATACAGTGTAGTAGTGTGGCATATAATGGAGGAGCGTAGAGTGAAGTGTTTTAGAGTGGAGTGACATAGAGTACAGTGTTGCAGACTGTGACCCCGGGGGTCGGCTTTAATATGGCGGTAAGTACCGCCAACAGGCTGGCGGTACGTACAACCCCACGGCGGTAACAGCCGCCGGGCTGGAGAGATCCATCACCAGCCCAGCGGCCGTCACTGTTCCGCCTGCGGAATTATGACCCCGCCTACTGCCATGGTTTCCGTCACTGATAGGGGTCTTCCCCCATTCCTATCCAGGTATCTCCCACCCCCCTATCTCTCCAAAAGCCCCCAGAACCCTCCTACATTCACACCCCCTTCACACACACACACACACACGCATAAACACACCCATTCCCACATGCTTCAACGCATGCATACATCCATTTACACACACATCCTCACACACTTTCAAACATACACGCATTCACATAACACAACTTAAAAGCACTCACACCTCCATACATGCACACATGCATTCAACACGCAGCACACACCCGCATCCACACACAAACATTCACACCCTCCCACACACTACACCCCCCAAACCCCTCCCCTGTCAAAGACTCGGAGACCCGACTTACCTGTGTTCAGGGGGTCCTCTGGCAGGAGATGGGATGGGGTGCTGCTGCCACCAGCAGCACCCACCAGCAGAACACCGCCAGGCTGTATTATTTGTCATAATATGGCTGGCGGCGGTCTACTGGCGTGGTGCTGCTGGTGGCAGCAGCACCACTTTACCGCCATCCCCCTCCAATGTCAAAATGAGGGCCATAGTGTCATAGACTCATTTGACACAGAGTGGAGTGGCGTAGAGTGGAGCAGTGGAGTAGAGTGGAGTAGTGGGTCAGAGTAAAGTGGAGGAAAGGGGGTGGAGTGGCATCAAGGAAAAGTGCATAGAGTGTTGTAGTGGGGAGTAGACTGTTGTACAGTGTCATAAAGTAGAGTAGAGTGTTTTAGAGTGGAGTGTAGGGGCATACGGTGCAGTAGAGTTTCGTACAGTGACTTAGAGTGTAGTACAGTGTTGTAGAGTGCAGTTGCATAGAGTGGAGTAGAATATTGTAGAGTGCAGCGGTATAGAGTGGAGTGTCATACAGTGCATAGAGTGCGGTAAAGTGTTGTACAGTTTAGTAGAGTGAAGTGGAGTTGAGTGGAGTGGCGTAGCATACAGTAGAGTAAAGTGTCATACAGTGGAGTAGCGTGTCGTACAGTGGAGTGGTGTGGCATGTCATAGAGTGTTGGAAAGTGCCATAGAGTGGTGTAGAGTGGAGGGGCATACAGTGAAGTAGAGTGTTGTAGAATGGAGTGGCATAGAGTACAGTGTCGTAGAGTGTGGTGGCATGGAGTGGCATTTAGTGTTGTAGAATCGAGTGGCATAAAGTAACATAGAGTGGAGTAGTGGAATAGAGTGGAGTAGAGTGGAGTGGGGCAGTGAAGTAGAGTAACGTGTTATTCAGTGGCACACAATGTAGAAGAAGGTGGCTAAGTGGAGATAAGTAGAGTGGAGTTGAGTGTCGTAGAGTGGAGCAGTATAGAGTGGAGTGGTGAGGAGCACAGTAAAGTGTCAAACAGTGTAGTAGAGTGCAGTGGAGTTGAGTGGAATGGCACAGTATAGAGTGGAGTGGATTAAAGTGTTATAGAGTGGAGTGGCCTGTTGTACAGTACAGTGGCATACACAGTAGTGGAATGTATTGGCATAGCATAGAGTGGAGCAAAATGTGATAGAGTCCAGTTGTGTGTTGTACAGTGAATGGTGTTGCATGTTGTAGAGTGTTGGAAAGTGTCGTGGAGTAGAGTGGAGTGGGATAGAGTGAAGTAGAGTCAATTGGCATAGATGTGCGTAAAGTGGAGTGGCATAGAGTGGAGTAGTGGAGTCAAGTTGAGTAGTGTGTCATAGAGCAGAGTGGAGTAAAATGGGGTGGTGTGGCATACAGTGAGTGGCACAGACTGTCACAGAGTGGAGTAGATGGTTGTCGAGTGGCAGAGAGGGCAGTAGAGTGTTATACAGTGGCATAAACTAGAATAGAGTGGTGTACGGTGGAGTGCCAAAGAGTGTAGTACAGTTTGGAGAGTAGAGGAGAGATAGAGTGTCATAGAGAGTCATAAAGCAAAGTAAAGTAGAGTGGCATAGAATGGAGTGGCGTAGTGCTGTTCCATAGAATATCGTACTGTAGTGT
The DNA here is from genome assembly GCF_031143425.1 of Pleurodeles waltl. Lineage (NCBI taxonomy): Eukaryota > Metazoa > Chordata > Amphibia > Caudata > Salamandridae > Pleurodeles > Pleurodeles waltl. Next base: position 172,406,924 of record NC_090450.1, read on the forward strand.
ATTGTGGTGTACACATTCAATGAATAGTAGTGTAGACGCATGCTGCAGATTGTCATACAGTGCTGTGACAATTTTGTGGCATAGAGTGTTGAAGTGTACAGTGTCTTGGCATAGATTGGAGTGATGTAGAGTGGAGTGGCATAGTGTGGGGTGGTATAGAGTGGAATAGAACAGAATGGAGTGGAGTAGCGTGGCATCAAGTACAGTGGGGTGGCATTGAGTAAAGTGGAGTAGAGTAGAGTGGAGCAGAGTGGAGTAGTGTAGAGTGGATCAGCATAGAGTGGGGTGGCATAGAGTTGACTGCTGTAAAGTGGAGTCGCATAGAGTGGAATGACGTAGAGCACAGTGGCATAGCAGGAAGTGGCTTAGAGTGGAATAATGTGTAGTGCAGTGGTGTAGAGAGGAGTTGCGTAGAGTGGAGAGGTGTCTCGTACAGTAGAGTGGAGTGTCATGTCATACAGTGGGGTATTGAACAGATTTGTACAGTGGTGGTTGTGGTACATAGAGGGGAGATGCATAGAACGGGGTGGCATAGAGTGGAATATTGTAGTGTGGGGTGCCATAGAGTGGAATAGTATAGAGTTGAGTGGCAAAGAGTGTCCTGTTGTACAATGTCATGCATACAGTGTGCTGGCATAGAGTGTTGTGGCGTACAGTGTTATAGTGTACAATGGAGAGGCATAGAATGGAGTGGCGTAGAGTGAAGTGGAGTGGTGTGGAGTGGAGTGAAGTATCATAAAGTGGAGTGGCATGTCAGAGAGTGGAGTGTAGTAGAGTGTCACAGAGTGGAATGGACTGTTGTAGATTGGAGTGGTGTGTTGTAGGGTGGAGTGACGTCATATAGTGGAGTGGAGGGTCATACAGTAGAATAGCGTGTCATGTTGTAGAGTGTTGTTTATAAAGACATAAAGGGAAAATGACTGAATGCATTTGGATTAAATTTTGCAGGAGTGTAGATGACTGGGTGTAAAGGATTCTTTTTGGAAGTAGATCTAAATTGTTTGAGTCGTTTTCAAGTTCTAGGGCCTGATTCACAATGGTAAACTTATACTTTTGTGTAAGTTTACTATTGTTTGCTATATAGTTGTAAGGATACTACTGAAAAAATGCCTTTGTGAACAGCAAACAAAAGTAATCTTACACAAACGTATAGGTACACCATTGTGAATTGGGACCATAATCCACAAAAACATAGTGATATATTGTGCTGCGGTATACTGTGGTAATTTCACAGTATTCCATGGTAATTTCACAGTACACTGCAATACTTTCACAGTTTACTACAGTATATTGCAATGACAAACAGTATATAATTGGGTAATGCAAGCTCTTACAAAATTAAAAGGCAGCCATATTGTTTAGACCATACTGCGCTCTGGATTTTTATTGCACAAAATGAAATGGCATGAAAAATGATATTTCGCATGTAACCGTGACATATAGCCCCCAATGAGCTCTGTAGAGCTTTATAATTATGAGGGACATTAGGACCATGTGGGAACGCATGGCCAAATTATACAAAATGGTGATTTCAATTAAAAAGCAAGAAAATGGAAATTATGCAATAATTTCTCCTGCAGTATTATTTTGATTCATTAGGGCTATAAACAGTATTTTTGCTGAAATCTACAAATTATCCAACAAATTATGTGAAAAGTGCAGTAAATCCTTCAATTTATAGTAAGTGCAGTAGTCACAGAATCGCATAATTCAACTATCCCTGACAATCTTTCGTGTAATCAACAATATATTGGTGCAAGGTAAACAAAACTTAAAGGGGCATATTTAAGAGCCCTTAGCACCATCGGTGCGGTGGCGCAATGTCCTGGCCCTTATATACAAGGTGGTGTTAAGCCACTTTGTAAATACAGCCCCTTCACACGCAGCACTTTGCGTGGGAGGGGCATACAATGGGTGTTGCTGTGGGCATGCCACAGTAACACCCATTGCATTTTGACGCTGCCTCAGATTAACAAGTTTTCATAAACCTGAGGCAGTGCCAAAATCAAACGACACCCCAGGGGTGGCATTAGCATGGCCCAACAAGGAAAAATTTTTCATTTCTCCTCGTTTTTTGCTCTTTCAAACAGAAAGAGCAAATTGCCATTTAAGATTGTTTTTGTGCGTGAAGGTGCACCTTCCTGCACAAAAACAATCTCCCCTTCAACGCAGCCATCCTTGCACTATGGTGCAAGGGTTGCTTCGTTTGCGCACGGCAGCAAATTTAGTACTGGTGCAGGGGAAAACACAGGGATGTGCCTTATTGTAGTAAATGCGGCGCATCCCTGCGTTTTTAAAATGACGGTGTGTGACGCTACCAAATTTGGCGCAGTGCTGCTGTAATCATATTTGTGTTTTGACCACTGACTCCACGTTGCACTTAGCCTAGCAGCACACCTTCACATTGGCAGCCACCAGCTCCATTTTGATTACAGACTCCATTTTGTACCTGACTTCGTTTGGCGGCCACATTAGAGGTGCAAGTATTTTTCCATGCACAACATATTACGCAATGTGTTTTTCGCTCATGTTTTTACTCTACGGGTCTATGTGTTCTTTTTCATCGGGGGCTAAGGCATAACATGGGGGAGTCAGAGCGATAAGGATGTACTAGGATGATGTTTATGGTATGGCAGGGAACAGTTAGGTTTTGGAGAAGCACCTTGGGATCTTGGCCAGTTCCAACGTATTCCTTTCAAAACTGACCTGAAGTAGCCAGCATTTTTTAACAACAACTTACGGACCGGGAGGGGTTTTCTAGAATTCTTCTCTCTGGCTTGTTTAAGGTATGTAAGAGACCGAAACCGGATTGACCATGAAGTGAATCAGACCTCAGGCAGGATCAGGACACTGATGCCTGTCATCTTTCCCTGGAGGGTAGGTCTCTCTCTTCACGGTCGACTCAGGGTTTGACGACCTGTGGCTGGCAGAAGAGATTAAGCGAATTCAACTGTGCCCAATGGTGATGCATTTTTAAGTCTTATTATTTGCTTTGTATTGTGCATGAATATACACACACACACACACATACATTTGCTGTTTATAGATTGAAGATGAACATTCTTTGTACATGTTCTTATTTCTTTGCTATGACCATTTTTAAATGTGCACTTTCAATTGTACACTTTTGACCTTTTTTTGCGAGCCTCACGGAGTGATTTAATAAATGTAATTCATAGAGGAAGACTTGCATACCAGGAATTCCTTTCAGTGCATGTGTTTTATCTTGGTCCGTAGTGAAGCAAAACAACAGCGCACCATCATTTTTTATTAAATCTGGCCGAAAGTCTCTAATTTCAGTCATTGCCCATTGCAAGCAACACCTTGGTGATAACTGCTTAAAGTATGTTTTTTTCTAACATTCTAACTTCTCAAATACATAGAGCTTGCTCCAACCGACAGGAGGAAAGACAAATATCACTGTTCTGTTTGTGTCAAGGTTAGGCTGCGAAAGTATTTTTAACCCTATTACTACTCCCTATCTTTAACCAGACTTTCACATCAATCTCTGAGGCAAAGGCAAGAATACTTTTATGGCCCTCTTTATGTTTGACCAATATATTTCTGGTTACTACAGTAACTCAATTTTCACAAATAGCAGGATTATGAATTTTATAATGGTGCAGTGAGCACCCAAATCAGCATGCTATTCCCTAAAAACTTGTAAAAGGAGGCAATTATTGTGTCCAATAAATTTTAAAAACCTCGTCTCATCCAATAATGGGCCACTACTAATGGTGGTCTCTGTGTGCACAGGTAAACTTTGTTACCATTAACATATGGAGCCAGATTTAAGAAAAGTGGTGCTACATTACATGTAGTGCCACTTTTCTTGCAGCCCCATGCGTCCCCTACCACCACCATGTGTGGGCCATATTTAAAATACATTGCACCATGGCGCAGGGTAGGGGGTAGTTGCGTCAGAACTTCCAACACTATTGATGTACTGTTCAGGGTTAGTGCCAAACTTTTGGTGCAAACCCTGAACAGTACATAGGGGCCCATTGAAAACAACAGCATGCCCCTTCTTAACGCCTGCTATGAACAGGCATTAAAAATGCAGAAAAAATTTACGCAAAGAAATCTTTTGGATTTCTTTGCACTATTTTTTCGGCCCCTCTAATGGGGGAACACCCCCATGCATACATTACGCCTGGCACAGGCATAATGTGGCACAAGGAGTTACAAAGTGGCGCAATGCATGCATTGCGCCACTTTGTAAATTTGGTGCAGCAATTTTTGCCTCGTTGGGCCACATTAGTGTAAAGGAAATTATACTAATGTGGCACAAGGAGGAGCTAGGGATTCTTAAGTCTGCCCCACGGTTTCATATTGCTCTCTTAAGAACGTAATTCACTTCATCCTTCTTGCCTTTTGTTCACCACTTATAAGTGTCACCATGAACTGCACCTGGACTATGGTAATGCCCTCTCATTGGCAATGGTCAGACACAGAAATGTTCAGATCAAAGGGCATTGAGGGCCAGGGTGAGTGAGGCTGCTACCTTTTCACAAAATTATCTTGTTTCATCGTCAAGAAGAGCACTCGCGGAATCCAAAATGTGCTCCATGTTATTTTGCACCAAGTTTAAATGCAGATAAGGACTAACCGCTGCTTATTTGTAATCTAAAATCACAACCTAGCAGCCAAATAAAACACTTCAGTCTGCTGAACAACTAATATTTCTTGGTGGTTTTACTTTCATGTTCCAGTTTCTGTGTTTAGAGGATCTCTTGTTCTCGTTAGTTTGAGCAGGATAGTTTCTCCTCTCACCCCCCTTTTTGCCATATAAGTGGGAGAAGGTCAGCTAGCTCTCTTTCTTTATTTCAGGATGTTTCTCCTCATTCTCTTTCTTGCTATTTATCTTTTCCTATCACTTCATGTCATCCACTCTCTTCTTCTCTGTCTCTGAAGTTGAGATCCTCTTAAGGTCAATCTCAGCTTCTTGCTCGGGTCTAGGTGCTGATGTCTCCTTACCTGCATCTCAGGGCCCTTACCATGAACAATTTTACAAGTTCAGCAAAGACATTAGTGCCTGTTTCGAAGCATTTGCACTGCCGAAATTGCATGCATATACTTCAGAACATCTCGAAGTTAATGCATGAAGTGCAGGCTTCACAAATATGAAACATTGAGCAGTAATTGACAATTTTTGTTTCTGAGCTGAGTAATCTGCAGAAGGGGTGGCTCCTCCGCTTGGGCAGAGGAGCGTCGCCCCGCCAGCAGGAGCTGCAAACCTTTAAAAATAAAAGGATACTAAACACCATTTATTATTCTTTTATTTCTAAAGGGGCAGGTCCATGGGGTGACGAGCAGTGAGGGGAGTGCACAGAGCACTCCCCTCAGTGTGCATGTATGTTTGGCTGGCCGTCTCAGGCCGACCAAACAAACATGCGCAGAAGGGCTCTCTCCAACCTGGCACTGTGTTGCCGAGTGGAGAGAGCCTACACAAGCTGGAGTGCACAGCCAGGGTGGTTCAGTCAATCATCACGCTACTCTGAGCAGCATCATGATTGGCGCAGGGCAGGCTGGGAGCCTGTGCCTGCAGTGTAGCGGAGAGAGGCGGCGATGTTCAGGTAAGTTTTTTTTTGTAAGTTTATTTTTGTTTTATTCCCCCTGTCCCAGCACTTTTTCAAGATGCCAGCTGCGACTGATCTGCAGTGCATACGTTATATCAGAGACATTCCAACATATATTTATACAGTATAGACAGTGTCTTTGATCCAGCACAACTGTTCAATATACAGCCACATGTGCATTAGAGCTTTCTGCATGTCTGCCTTTCTCTCCGATGATTAGTTACGCCAGTGTTTGAAATGGGCAGGCACTATCAGGTACTCAGTACCTGCACTTCTTTAATTTAGAAGAGATAGTACCATAACTTCTCAGCACTGCTCCAAATGCTTTTGATGGAGGAGGACCAGCTCTTCTTAGAAGGTTCTCTTAGTCAAAGGGTACCTATACTTATATATTTCCATTTCAAGCTCTGGGTCAGGATTCTGGCACACCCATAAATGTGTGTGTTTGTGAGGATCTATAAGCCTGCAGGGCACTTAAGCCATAAAACACCCATGCCCCACCCCTGGAGGTGATGTACTCTCAAAGAAACCACCAAGGGGTAGATTTGGCTTGACTTAGTGAAGCAGCCAAAGCTGCTGCACTGAGGTACTTTAAAAGGGGAGAGAAAAGCAGCATCATATCTACTAAGCTATGGCAATGTCTTTCTTTACATGCTTGAGCTCCTATGGCTGCCGTGCATCAATGTGCACACTATTTCACCATAGTGCTAGGGTGCGTGCCTTCTGTCAAGCATAGGTTTTCCACTGAAAGGCTACCCTTACATTCACTCAAAAGAAAAAGGAAGACGTTTGAGCTTCTTAGCATTAATTTTACATGGATCAAAAAATGATCTATGTATTAGCACTTTACTGTTACCAAACGTTAATAAAAGTCAAAAATATCAACCGGTCCAAATATCAAAATGCATGTGAGGTCAATTAAATGAGTGAAAATAAGACACCACCTTACATAGAATTCTAACCCACGAACTTCAAATTGCTTTGTAAAGAAATAAACACCAGGAAGAACAAAAATTCATTTTATCATTTTTGTGTCACTTTTATACTCGACCAGAGGGTAATGGAGGCCGTTACATGAAGACCAGCCGCATTACACAGGTTATTTGTTTTTAGACTAGGCATGGAGAAAGTTTGGCCCCAATTGTGGGTGGGTCGTTTTTTTTCTAACGAGAGGTCGGAATTCCCAATGAGTGTTATTTAACAGTCTCCAGGTGAAACCTCGAGGAGAAATAAGGAATTATAAGCAAAATTCGATGCTGAATTACCAAGTGTACCCTATGAATCTCGCTTGTAATCTATGTTAAAGTCATTCCCCTGGTATTCATAATCCAGGGGGCAGAGTTACAGACTTTCATAGTAGGGGCATTATAATGAGGTTTACAATCAGAGATCTGGAAATATTTGAAGAATGTGACAAGCGGTCTTCAGATCCTTCTAGAAGTCATACAGGATTAGGTGACATTTATTGATTCTGGGTGAAATTTCTAAAATTGTAGGAGGAGTCTGGTAACTACAGGCTTCATTTTCTGTTTCGTTTTTCAAATAGTTGTAATGTAAATACCCTCTCTAAGTAACACCACGAGGGAGTAATCGAGAGAACTCTCCTCTGCACTTTATGGATTTTAAATTGGTAGTTGCACCAGAAAATAGTTTTAAAATGTGGTAAGATTTTGCATTTTACACTGATTTTTGAAAGAATCGCCTCATGATTGCCAGGTATTGCATGCAGGCTGGAAGGCCATGCTTGAAATATTCCAATGTCTGTTAGCAGGGACATTGACAAAAAAGACCTACATTTGACAGGCGATTGTACTGTTGGGACTCCAGAGAGCATAGAAGGAAATCATGTTTGTGCCAATGTTCCATCTTGCACTACCCTCTTTTTCAATGCTGACTGCCTGCTGATGAATCCACTGACACATCGCCACTGCCAGAAAGGTCCCCACAAGGACCCCATTCTAAAGATGAGACCGGTAGCCTGGGGGTGGTCCCATATATATTTCAAAAGGCACCAAATGATCACTAGAAGAGTGACTGTCCCTAGAGGGCTCAGATATAGGACTCATCGCAGGAAGCAAATCAGGAGCATGAAAGGTGAGGCTGGAATATCACCACTGGCCTCCTCTGCAGGGTGATGGTCAGAACCCCAGGCAGAATCACACAGAAGCCTGTCGGGATAGATACTGCTATCATGGTAGAGAATGGCAGTCATCCAACTCTAAGCCACTAGCTCTTGTAGATATTTGTTACAGATGATTGCATTGCATTATTAATGTTAATTACAAGCTGAAAGTGACATGATTACCTATTGACAGTTCAGTCAAAAAACGAGGATGGGGTGAGCCATGCAATTGAAAAGAAAAGAGGTTCAATGAAACATGGCAAAAGTTCGGGCTGACATTTATTACTATAGGGCAAAGGTCAAATGCCATGTATAACTAGATCAGAGCTTAACTGACTTAAAAAAAAAAAACTTAAAGTTTCAAAGAAAAGAACTCTGAAATATGATATTAGTCACAATGCATAATTACAGTAATTGTATCTCAATATATAATGTAACCTCATATCCTGGTGCTAGTTAAATACCAATGTTTAGAACCATTACCAAGGGTATGGCAGAAGCCATGTATGCCGATTTGCAGAGAGTAATAGGCTTTTATTATTGAAAAGCGACTAGAGCGGCATAAAACAGCATACATTCTCCAATGTAGTTTTAGGGGTTCTGCAGGGGACAGTTCTTCAGTTGGCGCTAGCACCACGAGAACCGGCCTTGCTTTATCCTAGTTTTCAGTTTGTGAAAGAACCAGCCATAAGTAAAGAGGATATTTAAACCTTTATTTCCAAAAGGTGTACATTTCTCTGACGTCTACATCCGAGAAATGCATTTGTGAAGAGTGTACCAAGGGAAATAAAAAATGTCTTTAATAAAATCTATTATTGATCTGCTTCATGGCAACTGCGGCAAAAGAACTCAGTTACCTATGTCTCATTTTATAATTCATTTTCTTTGCTTTTGGAATTGGATCTCAGTGCTACATCCATGTTTCTTCTACAGCTGCATCTGTTCAAGTCATATATGGGAAAAAGTACCACCGCAGCACATTAAAAGGATATTGGAAGTCACCAACAAGCTCCATGACCAAATAGATGAACGAGTTTGAAGGTTTAATACAAGTCCGTTTAAAAAAAAAAGGTGCAGTAGTTTGGAATTTGCTGAACATGCACAAACAGTCTAACCTTTTTATAACTACCTTAGGAGTGCAAAAAATATACATGCTCTCATACATTTTTCCTTTCTGCTTGTAATGGGAGAGCTAGAAAACCAGAGTAGAAGAATGAAAGACAGGGTTTTTGTTTTAAAAACAGCTGCTTTAATTATGCGCCATGACCTGTCCTGCATCCTCCCCCTAATTCTCCCCGTGCCCCTCCCCGCCTCCATTGCTGGCTCTGGCAGCAGGCATTGTGACGTCAGAACACAACTGTAGTAAGTAATAGCAGTTGAGTTAATGTGATTTCTTTATAACCGGTGACTAGGTGCATGACAAGTCATAATTATATACAGAATTATAGATGGGTAACAGTGAATTACGAGAATGATTTTCACTGAGGGCTTGAGTTATCTATTCAGACATCCATAATTTTATGTTATGTATTGCTCCAAATTATTAATACCTGGTTTTAACTGTTATGCAGGGCAGAGTAACAATTAGCAAGGCATAGATAACAACGCTTTTCTCCCTATCCCACATAAAAATATACATGATGTCCTGTCACCCACCCCCACCACTGTCTGTGCCTATCCTTTCTGCTAACTGCATTCCAGCACTGCTCTGACATGCTCTCAGAGAGCCCAGACAGATCAGCCTGAACTCCCTTTATGACAATAACTATGGCCATCATATCAAGCTTGCACTACATGCGATCATATCTTGATTAAAATGGATGTCCTGTCCAAAGACAGCACCTGTCACCTCTGAGGGTAAATTTAAAAAATAGTAATAAACTTTAAATCCTTACGTTAAAAATTAGACCAAGCTGCATAGAGTTCAAGTTGCATATGTTTTATAGTTCTCTCCTTTAGCACTGATTCATGCAACACAACACTGCACCAAATAATATTTTATTTATTGCAGCCAACACTAACTTCTGATACATTCCAAGTATGTTTAAGCATCCATTAAAGTGCTATAAGCATTTCAATTCAGCGTCACAGGCCAGATAGTTCCAAGAAACTTCTAAACTATAAATATTTGAAATAATTCTCCCTTTGGTGCTCTTCGCATTAGACTGTTCACCCACCAATAGGGAACATGAGCTGGCTTTAGACCGTTGTGAGGCAGGTTAGTTTTATCCTACTGATGTGTTGTTACAATATTAATTCTGTGCAGTACTAGAGGAACCACAGGTTTGACATTTGGTGTATTTGCTTTACTGAGGAGTCAATGCGGCGAAGCTACCATTTGCAGGATTATGACTGAACACCTCTATGTCAGAATCACCACTAATTCATAATGATACCACAGTGCCCTTGGGCCTCAGTTGACCTGGGATAGTAGGCATCTGGGCCTGTGCCCATGGCCGCTCACTTGGGGACTGGAGTGCGGATGGAAGGGGGCCACCTCCATTGTTGTTAGCGCACTGCATGTTTGTTGGGCACCCAGTGCTAAAACATTTGTAGACAACCAGATTATGGGTCAAATTTTGTAAGTAGCAGGGCAGCTACCTAGCTGTTATCTATTGCGAGCCATCGTCTGAGTCAAGCTTCTGTCTCTGTCTGTGGATGCTCGCTCCCTCCCCCTCACCTGGGGGTCCCTCTGCTGTTAAGGAGGGACAGGGGAAGCGGGCCTGCAAGAGGCCATCTCCACAATGTGCCATGCAGCACGTGGGCCTCCCCATCCCGCCCTACACTGTTGGATGCAGGGATGGAAGGTATAATCCCTTGCAGGTCAGCAGGGCAACCAGATATCAAGAGCAGAATTCCCCCCTCCTTCCCCCACAGGAGTCACCTGGAGGCAAGTAGCCTCCAGGGTGCTTGCCTCAGAATACACAGCTACTCTTGTCATCGTCAGACTGTCGTGTGCCTGAGGTCTGGGTCGCTCTGGTTGGCCCGAGCTATCTGGTCGCTGGGTCAGACCATCTTAGCACCCGGCTGGTCAACCGAATGATCGGTGGACCGGCCGGCCAGATCACCAGCCGGCTGGCCAAGCAGATTGCTGGCAGGCTGACCAACCAGATGGCTGGTGGGCTGGCCTGGGTGCTAAATCTGACTTTTGCCCACCCACCCTTGGGTTCTGTAAGCCCCCAATTCATAGGGGCTTAATAGTCAAGGAAAGTCAGATTCCTGGGCAGGTCCGAGGGGAGAGGGTTTGGTGTGGGCTGAGCTTAGCCCTCCTTGGTTCTCCAGGCCCATGCAACAGGTAAGTGGAAGGCACCCGCCCAAGGCAGGGTGGCTGCAGACTAGGAAGCACTCCCTGTCTCCTCCACTGTGTTTTGCCTAGAGCGGAGAACAGCCCTACATGAAAGACTGTTGATGTCGCAACCACCCAGGAGGTACCATTGGCAGGCCCAGCACAAGTCTTACTGTTCCCTGCCATGCACCCCCACTCTGAGAGCAGTGTTTGGCAAAGGGGAAGCAGCAGGCTCTGGAAGCCCTTTTTCCCCTCCTCGGCATGCATGGAAGCCATGGTGGTGCTCTTGGTCAGAGCTCCAGCAGGACCATGGCGCCATTCCTGGCCCTCTCCGCCAAAAGGCACAAGGGCAGGGCTCCACTTTCCCAGACAGGGCGGCCTGCCCTGGGACTGTGGTCGTTCGCCATACTTAGCTCATGGCCCCCTGGTCAGGACTTCAGAGCCACAAAGTGTACATCACGGGGTTCCGCAGGGTCAGGGAACCAGCAGGCCCAGGCCTGAAAGCCCAGTGAACCGGCAGAACTGTACCTGCAAACCCACCTGCTCCCTGGGCTCCCTTTTCTGGCCTTCGGTGTTGCACAGTGATCAGGACTTGAGGGAGAGAAGCTCTGACTGTGCACCCCGTCAGAGCTTGGGCTGGCCATCAGTGGAAGTCTCATACTGGGCTGCCTACCCGGTCTGCTGGTTCGCAAAACAGCCAGGACGGGATTCTGCAGGCCTGGGCAGGTTTCTTCTGCTGTGCCCCGACCAGAGCTTGGCCCTGGGATGGACACTCCCTTTGTCCTGGGCTCCAGCCCCCAGCCTAGGGTATTTCAGAGAGCCCGGGAAGGGGTCCCGTGGGCCAAGAGGCTTCTCCTGCTTGGCCATGTTGAGGAGAGCTTGCCAGGTTCAGGAGATCTGACTGGGTCCCCGATCAGGGCTCTGGTGGGCCTTGGGATTGGAGCCCCCTTCCTGGGCTCAGTGCTATAGCTTGCCAAGTGGAAAAATGCCAAGGAGGGGATCCTGCAGGCTCATGGAGGCCTCGTCTGGTGGCTCGGGTAGAGAAGCTCTGACCAGGCCCCAGGTCAGACCCCAGGCTGGCCCTGGGGCAGTAGGCCCAGGCGCCGGGCTCATTTCTCTCACCGCCTAGCAACAAACCCAGGATGGGAACACGGGAGGCCCTCCTTCACTTCAATGGCATGTAAAGGTGCCTCCAGGGACAGAGTACTTTCAAGCACCCCTCGCCCGGGGCGCCAAGAACCCAGCCTCAGAGTCCCTGCCCCCTCCAAGGTGAGTGGAAGCCTTTATTAAAGGAATTCACAACCAGCTGGCTGTCCTTCAAGTCCAACCATCAGGTTGATCTCAGCTCTTGGGCATCTGGTTGTGCGCTGTGCGTTCCTATGGCGCATACAGATGGCTGGACTGCTCTGGAAGTTCCAATAAAGGCCCATTTGCTTCTTCAAGCCCAATCAGGGCTCTAGGAGAGCGGTGCATTTGCACCGATTGTCCCCTCTGTTATTCAGTGCACATGGATTAGTAGAAAGTGGGGTAGCCATACTCTACATTATTAGGGACAGGTACTCCAGCCTCCTGGACCTGGGCCCTTGGCTGCATGTCAGCCCTGTCTGTAGGGCCTTTCCTCCAAGCCTGCCCCTCCCACCCGGGGAATAGACAGAGACAAGAAGCCAACATCCCCGCACAGGACAGTCTGTCCGGGAAAGGTCCGGCCAGCACCATACTTCAATAGAATTGGGCACGCTTGGTCCCTTTAGGGATGAATTTCTTGGCCAGCCTTGGCTGTTGCTCAGAACAAACGTTCAGTGGGGTGTCTTCATCCCCCAGGCTGGCACCACTGTGTCTTACTCAGGCTGCCCCTCAGCCCGCTTCTCCTTTCCATCATTGCAGAGGCAGCAAGGTCCACCGGCGCCCATGTGACCAGCCTGTCCCCCGCAAACCCCACAGACAGGGGGTTTCCCCTTATAGCAGGCTCCCGAGTGATGTGAAGGTCTGTCTGGGGCAGGGGTGCATCTCTCCTCAACCCTGTCCAGCAGGTGCGGCTACCTGGTTGATCCTACCAGTAGCATATGCTTGTCTCAAAGATTAAGCTATGCATGTGTAAGTGCATATGTGCGGTATGGTGAAACTGCAAATGGCTCATTAAATCAGTTATGGCTCCTTTGATCGCTCCATCTGTTACTAGGATAACTGGGGTAATTCTAGAGCTAATACATGCCGATGAGCGCTGACCTCCCGGGTCTCATGCATATAACAGACCAAGACCGATCCAGGCTCAAGCAGCTGCTTTAGTGACTCTAGAAAATCTTGGGGCGATTATACATCCTGGGATGGAGATGATACATTTGGATGTCTTCCCAATCAACTTTTGATGGTACTTTCTGTGCCTACCATAATGACCAAAAGTAACAGGGAATCAGGGTTCGATTCTGGAGAGGGAGCCTGAGAAACAGCTACCACATCCAAGGCAGGCAGCAAGTGTTCAAATAAACCACTCCCCCCTCCAGGAGGTAGTGACAAAATATAACAATACAGAACTCTTTGGAGGGACTGTAATTGGAATAAGCACACCTTATAGCCTTTAAAGATGATCCATTGGAAGGCAAGTCTGTTGCCAGGAGAAGCATTAAGTCTAGCTCCAATAGCATATATTAAAGTTGCTGCAGTTAAAAAGCCTGTATTTGGATCTCAAGATTGAGCGGGTGTTCCGCCGTGAGATGCGCTACCACCTGTGTTAGCCGCTGCATCCCTGTGCCCCCATGATGCTCTTTACTGAGTGTCCTGGTGGTCCGAAGTGTTTCCTTTGAGAAAATTAGAGTGTTCAAAGCAGGCCGGTCGCCTAAATATTTCAGCTAAGAATAATAGGTTGGTTTTCAGAGTAGGGGCCATGAATAGGAGGGAAGGCGGGGGGGGGCTTCGTATTGTGCTGCTAGATGTGAAATGCTTGGAGAGGTGCAAGAAGAACCAAAGTGAAAGTATTTGCCAAGAATGTTTGCATGAATCAAGAATGAAAGCCAGAGGTTTGAAGACGAACAGATATCATTGTAATTCTGACCATAAATGATGCCAACTGGTGATCCCCCATCCAGAACACAGTAATGCCCATTGACCTTCAAGATTTACTAAATAACAGTACCAGGTAATTGTACCAGCCACTTAACTCTCATTACCCCATGTAAGAAAAATCTATGCCCATTTACTCAACATACGTCACTACACTACAGTGGCAGGTACATGTTATAGCCATTTAACACTCATCATCCTCCATGTAGAAATCATTATGGGCATTATCCCAAGAGAGCTACATAAAATACTGTGTCCAGGATATGTAATAGCTTATTACCCCTCATAATCCCCATGTAAACATAATCTAGTCCCATTTTCCTAGCAGAAGCAATATAATGTAGGGGACATTTTTAAACTGTTTAAGGGCCCCTGTCAGAAAAATAGCTATTACATTTTCCTTACAGTATTCATGAAAATACAGTGGCAGGTATGAGTAAAAGCCATTTAATGACCATCATCCCTGAACAAAACATCCCTATCCTACTATTTCCAACCTGGACCAATCCTAATACATGTAACCCCCATAATCAGCCATGGAGAACACATCTATGCCCACTTATCTTCAACATTTACTAAATATTAGTACGAGGTGTATGTACAAAAAATGTAACCCGCATCATCCATATTTAAAAAATATTTATGCCCCTTTCCTCAACACACGGCACTACTCTAAAGTGGCACCTGTATGCAACAGCCATTTCACACCCATCATCTCCCTTGTAGAATTAACTATTGCAATTATCCCAAGAGGGCTACGCAAAATACCATGCACAGGGAATGTAGCGGCCATTTACCCCCCCCCATAAGTCCCCATTTAAACATTATTTATTCCCTTTTTCCTAACAGGAATAGGGGAAAATGTGCTCCACATCAGTTTAATGCCCATAGTCCCCTGTCAGTGAAATAGCTATAACCATTTCCTTACAATAATCATACAAATACAGTGACAGATATGACTAAAAGCTATTTAACGTCCATCATCCCTGAAAACAAAATAGCACTGCCTATTTGCTACATTGAACACCCTTAATACATTGCCAAACATATTCAGTTACCATGCAACACCCATAATCCCCCATGCAGAACATAGTTATGCCCACGTGTCTTCAACATTTACTAAACACAATACAGAGTACATGTACCAGCGATTTAACCCTTATCAGCCCTATTAAAAATATACTTATCGCCATTTACTCAACCCATAGTACTACACTACAATAGCAGGTGCATGCAAGAGCCATTTAACACCCATCAGCCCCCATGTAGAAGTCATTATGGCCATTATCCCAAGAAGGCTACATAAAAAGCCATGTCCAGGGAAAGTAGCAGCCATTTACCTGCCTTAATCCCCCACTTAAACATTATCTATTTCAATTTTCCTAACAGGAGCCTTATGAAATAGGGGAAAACGTGTTAAAAAGGGATTAAACAATCCCTGTTGAATGTCCATAATCACCTGTGAGTAAAGTAGCTATTTTCATTACCTTAACGGGATCTTGAAAATACAGTGGTAAGTATGTCAAAGCCATTTAACACCCATCAATCCCAATGTAGAAAATCCTTTCCCTATTTCGGACCTTGAACAATCCTAATACATTTCTAAATACATATATTTAATGGCCCTGAAATAACCATAATCCCCCATGCAGAGCGCACCCAGGCCCACTTCCCTTCACTATTTACTAAATAACAGTACAGGATGATTGTACCAGCCATTTAAACCCCATAGTCCTGTATTACAAAAATATTTAAGCCATTTCTTCAACACAAGTCACTTCACTACAGTAGCAGGTGTTTGCAACAGCCATTTGAAACCCATCATCCTCAATGTAGAATTAATTATGGTCATTATTCCAAGAGGGGTACATAAAATACCGTGCCCAAACTATGTAGCAGCCATTTATCCCCCATAATTCCCCTGTCAAACATTATCTATTTCCATTTTCCTAACCGGAGTGTTATAAAATAGGGGAAAATGTGTTTCAACAGCTGTTTAACACCCATAATCCCCTGTGAGTAAAGTAGCTATTATCATTTCCTTACAGTTATCAGGAAAATACAGTGGTAGATATATGTCAAAGCCATTTAACGCCAACCATCCCCAATGTAGAAAATCCCTATTTCCTACCTTGAACAATCCTAATACATTTCCAAATATATTCAATTAACCATGTAACACCCATAATCCTTTATATAGAACACAGCTATGCCCACTTACCTTCAACATTTTCTAAAAACCAGCACCAGGTGTATGTACCAGCCATTTAACCCCCATTATCCCCATTTTAAAACATATTTACACCCATTTCTTCAAGATACGTCATTACACTATACTGGCAGGTTATGACACAGCCATTTAACACCCATCACCCCGATGTAGAATTCATTATTGCCATTATCCCAAGAGGGTTATGTAAAATACCATGCCCCGGGGCATGCAGCAGCCATTTACCTCCCATAATCCCCCTTTAAACATTTCGCATTTTCCATTTTCCTAACATAACCATTGTAATATTGGGGCACACGTGTTCAACAGCTGTTTAAAGCCCATAATCCCCTGTCAGTAAAGTAGGTATTACCATTTCCTTGCAGTTAGCATGACAATACAGTGGTGGGTATATATCAAATCCATTTAACATCCATCATCCCCGATGTAGAAAATCCCTATCCCCATTTTCTATCTTGCACTATTTGTATACATTTCCAAGTGCATTCAATGGCCATGTAACACCCATACTTCCCCATGCAGAAGACAGCTATGTCCACTTACCTTCACTGTTTACTAAGTAAGAGTACCGGGTATATGCAATAGCCACTTAACCCACACATCCTGATAGGTAAACAATAATAATTTCTGAAGAGAGTTAACTTTCACTTTGCACATGTAACCATTAAACTACACTGCCACCGGTGGACACTTAAGAGAATGCAGCCCATCATCCCATCATCCCCAGTGTTACTTTTAGCACATCTCGCCTTATGCTGGTCGCCATTTTAATACACCAACACAGAGAAAATATATTTTTCAAGCACATCAAAAATAAAAAATAAATCTTGAAAACGTACCTGCCCTGATTGAAAGGATGTACTTTTCATTGACGTACGTCAAAAAGAGCTAGTCAGTATTAGTAGCTAAAACCCAAGGCCTTACCTGTGCTACCATTTCACTTGACCCATCCTTGCTACCCATCTTCTCAGTGACCATTAAGGCACTGTAATGATAGGGACAGACACTTATACTATTGAAGTAGTGCTTATTTAAGTACCAACATGAAAGATTAACCACCACTTCCCTCAACTGCTCTCCTCCTACTGCCCGAGCTACGTGCCAACATTCCACGCATGCCATTCATGACATCATGAATGTCGTAACGGAGCTGGGTAACCGCAATACAAACCTGAACATTTCCAATCATAACACATCCCTTTTCTTTACCACAGAACAAAATTTGTAATAAGAACAAAAGAATAACCATTGAACTAAAGTCCCTATGACAGTACAACAACGTCCTTAAATGTCCTAATAATTTTCATTAAACTTTTTACAGGTTAAACTTGATTTTGATAATCACTACATGAATGTAAGACATCAGATTAATTCATCTCATAGTTTTGAAATTTAACTAGCATTCGATGCATCCTCTGTTCTCTACTCCTTTCCCCAATCACCTCTCTACATTCTTCCTCGTTCCTTCCTGCTACACTCTCCAATTCTTCATTCGCTACCATTCTTTTCCCTTCCACACTTGGTATTTCTTTATCGTCCACAAGCATGAAACCTGAACATTTTTGATTCCCCTCTTTCAGCGCTTTGCATTCTTCTTGTGTGACACTTTCTTGTTTACAATACAATGCCACTCTCCTTTTGTGCCATTTTTGCCCATTCATTAATACCACATGCCAGTTATGAACTTTGCGTACCTCCATGGGACACGAAAACTTATCAGAACAACTTCCTTTTTTTCCCAATTTTATTTTCACACAATCACCCTTGCCTATCCTCCCAACTTCTTTACTTGTTTCTATTTCCTTTCCTTTCTCATCCATCCACTGAGGTGACAGCTTTGTTTTCAGTATCCTACCTCTCATCCTCCAGAATGGCGTGTCTACTGTCACTTCATTTTCTGTAGTGTTGTATGCCCACACCATTTCCTCTGCTGTTTCAGTCACACCCTTCCTATTTTGTTCTGCCATCTGTATCGCATCCTTCACCATTCAATTCACTCGTTCTGCCATTCCATTTCCCTGGGGTTACACTATGATGTACAAACATCATGTTTAATACCATTTCCACATAAGAAATTTCTCATTGCCACAGACCTGAGTTGTGCTCCATTGTCTGTCACATGTAAACTTGGGTTTCCCGCCCTTCCAAAACATTTTTTAACACTTTAATCACACTCTCTGAAAATTATATTCCTTACAAGCTCTACCATCACCCACCTCAAATCCATATTAACCATTCCTATAGCAAACCACTCACTTTAATTGAAATAATCCACAGGCCCAATTATATCCAAACACAGCTTCTTCCACTGTCCTCCCCCTTCGCTGAGAGAACCCATGCCTTCATTTGTTACTTTAAAACTTTTTCCGCTATCCCTGCACACGTCACATTTCTCCACCCACTCATTTAATTGTCAGTCCATCCCTGGCCACCAAAATTTCTCCTTTAGTCTTTTCTTAGTAAGAGTCTGCCCTAGATGACCTTTGTGTGTCAACATCACCATTTTTTTTTACTCGATTAGGAGGTATCAACCTGTCTCTTCGCATTATTATATTCCCATCCTTTTGTGTTGCTAAAGTTGCCCCAAGTGGGAAGGGTATGCCCAGACATGGGTCCCTTGCTCACTGTGCCACTGGATTCAAGTTAGCCTGGCTGATGAAGGGTGATACCCTGAAACCAGTCCCAGGATGCTTGTTTCCGGCCCAGGGAGGACCTGGCCTGGCAGTTCTGGTTGGACTGTTTCCATGTGGAACACGGTCAAGACTGATTTGCATATGGCTGGGTCCAAACTGGGGTGGTATGGTGAGCACACGAATGATGGATTAAACCCAGATCTGTGACTGGGGGTGAGTGATTACAAAGTTCTAACACTCCGTCCATCATCCTTTTGTGTTGCTAAAGTTGCCCTACGTGGGAAGGACATGTCCAGACGTGAGGTCCCTTGCTCACTGTGCCACTGGATTCAAGCTAGCCTGGCTGAAGAAGGGTGATACCCTGAAACCGGTCCAAGGATGCTTGTTTACGGTCCAAGGAGGACCTGGCCTGGCAGTTCGGGCTGGACTATTCCTATGTGGACCAGGGTTAAGACTGATTTGCATATGGCTGGGTCCACTGGGTATT
The DNA here is from genome assembly GCF_031143425.1 of Pleurodeles waltl. NCBI lineage: Eukaryota > Metazoa > Chordata > Amphibia > Caudata > Salamandridae > Pleurodeles > Pleurodeles waltl. The sequence continues at coordinate 172,426,318 of NC_090450.1, forward strand.
GCATGGTGAGCAAAAGAACAATGGATTAAACCCAGATCTGTGACTGGGGTGAGTGGTTGAAAAGTTTCAACACTCCGTCCATCATCCTTTTGTGTTGCTAAAGTTGCCCTAAGTAAGAAGGGTATGCCCAGACGTGGGTCCCTTTCTCACTGTGCCACTGGATTCAAGCTAGCCTGGCTCATGAAGGGTGATACCCTGAAACTGGTCCCAGGATGCTTGTTTCCGGTCCAGGGAGGACCTGGCCTGGCAGTGCGGGCTGGATTGTTCCCATGTGGACCAGGGTTAAGACTGATTTACATATGGCTGGGTCCACTGGGTATGGCATGGTGAGCAAAAGAACAATGGATTAAACCCAGATCTGTGACTGGGGTGAGTGGTTGAAAAGTTTCAACACTCCATCCATCGTCCTTTTGTGTTGCTAAAATATATTCCCATCCTCGCCATTTGTCAATTCTTCTTGCAATTTCTCAAAAGGGCGTTCATTCAACTTCATCTCGCTCTCACACTTCCCCCCTTCACAAATGTTTCTCTTCACTTCCTGGAAAACTTCATCACTACTTACAGCTGTCTTACATTTTTCTCGCGTAATAGCTTTAAAGTCCCCTTCAAACGCATCTTCCACTACAACACATACAACTTCATCATCTCCTTTCTGCTCATCAGTTGTTTTCAAAGGCAACCTCAACATGCAGTCCGCCTGCTGTATATTCCACCTCACAACGATACTCTTGAAGGCGAGCTGCTAGTCTAGCCAACCTGCAGATAGCTTATTCGTACCACCGGGTTGCAACACTCTCAACAACAGTTTATGATCGGTACATAATGTAAAATAGATGCCCCACACATATGTGCAAAAATACTCCACACCCCATGCCGCTGCTCATGCCTCCCTTTCAATCACAGCATAGATATGTTACATTTGACTGAAAGACCTTGACGCAAATGCCACTAGCTTCTCCACCCCACCTTTGTACTGTGATAATACTTCGCCTACTCCATGTGCACTTGCATCCACCGTCACTACAGTCCTACACTTTGGCTCAAAAGGAGTTAGAATGCTGGCATTCACAATTTCTTCCTTAATGCTTATAAATGCTTGATCTTATTCGTCCCCCAATTGGAATTCTCTACCATTAATAGTCCCTGCAAAGGCTTGTTTTTTTCAGCGAAGCTACTCACGAAATTGAATAATATTCAGCTAATCCCATAAAAGACCTTAGCTGAGCTTTCCCTGTAGGTGCTGAGGCTTCCCTTATAGATTTGATCAAATCCTCCTTGCTTTGAAATAGTATACCCTAAATATTCTATTTCCTCCACAAGGAACTGACATTTTATTTTACTTAATGTTAATCCTGCTCCCTCAACATTTCCAACACTCTCACCAAAGTGCTGTTGTGCTCTTCCTTCAAAGCTCTATAAATCAGAAATTCATCCTGGAAAAACCTTACGCACGGGACACCTTTCAGTAAAATATTCATCAGCCATAGAAAGACACTTTCAACTGATGCCAGCTCAATTGGAAGTCTTGTAAATTGGAACACCCCTTCCACGGTTATAAAAGCAGTTAAATTCTTTGAATTCTCATGTAACTTAATCTGTTGGTATGCAGACTTTAGATCTAGCCTTGTAAAGTACTTAGCCCCATTCAACTGTAACACCATCTCTGAAATGTTAGGTAAAGGAAAACTGTCCAATTATACAGCCTGGTTCAAAGACCTGTGATCCACACAGAATCTCAAACGTCTATCACTTTTCTTTGTTATAACCACTGGCGATAACTATTCTGATGCTTCCACCGATTCAATTCTACCCTCCTTTTGCATCTCCTTCAGCATCTCTCAACTTAATTTCTTATTACTATTGGCACCCATTGCACATTATGTCTTGCCGGTACCCCTCTTCTCTTTATCTTAATCTCATGCACATACCCCTTCAACATACCTATTCGATTTTCGAATACTTTGCCAAATTTTTGTAGTATTCTGCCAACACCCTCTTCCTCCTGCACCACCAACACTTGCTCGTTGGATCTAGGATCCAATATTACATGTAAATCGTACTGCTGCATCCACCCTAGTATCGCTGGGCCTTCACTTGATACGTACACTTTTCCATCTGACTTACTCCCTTTAAACTCAAACGTTGCATGCATGAAACCAATGATATTAATATCTGCTCCACCGTAGCCTTTCAACTTTACATCACTGGTTTGTAATTTCACATGACGCCACACTTTCTGGGTATACATTGAGCCAGGATCTACCATCAATTCAATTTCTTTCACATTAACCTTAAAAACTGCCTTGGGTCTGTCAATTCCTACACTTCCTTTACTCTCAATGCACAACACCCTATCAGAGACACTCTCAAGCTCATCTCCAGATGCTACTTTACTCCTTGACATATCTTTACATACCCTTGCTAAATAACCCCTCTGAAGTCAGCAGCATGGGATAAACTGCCACATCCATAACAGCCTTAAAATCGTGGCCTGGTGTTACTTCTCTCTTTCCCTTTCGCATTATTTTATTTCTCTTTGTTACTCCCCTTCTTTGTTAACTTTGTATGTAATTCTTTTTTTGACACTACATTTACTTCTTTACCATGAGTCAATTGTCTCTGTTCTATCTGCTGCATCTCCTTCATACCTGAGTCCGCTTCCTCGACAACTTTAGTTATACCTATAGCCTCTTGTACTATCGGATTTCTAGCTGCTCATTGCCTCTCCTGCATGCATTTATTTCTGCATTGCACTATCAGTTGGTCTCTAATCATCTGTTACATCATATACCCAAAGTCACATTTTAATGCTAGTTCTCTTAAAAGCATTATAAATTGATCAATTGACTCATGTTCCTTCTGTAGTTGAGTATAAAGCATGTCTTTGCAGGACGATATTTACTTGTTTCCCAAAATAAGTCTCTAATCTTTTTTCGCTTCTGCATACAGATTTTCTATTTCCTCATTGTCTGCACTGATTGCTGCTGGCAAATATTTAAAGATGTGTTGGCTTTCCTTTCTTAATGCATTAACCAACAATGCCCTTTTCCTTGATGGCTGAAAATTTCGTCCATCGATTGCCTCCAAATAGTTCTGAAAATGTATAATCCATTCCTCCTACTCAATTTGTGGTGAACCTGCATGTTCTAAAAACATTGGTAGTAAGACTATACTTTGCGAGGCGCCATTGTCCATATTTGCTTGATTTTATTAATATTTTATACACTAATTCCTGTTGGATGCTGACGCTAAATTCAGCTGGGCTATAGGTTTGTCAGGTGTGCGTTTCACCGTTTAATGGTAAAGCAAAGCGCCGATGAAGTACTCTGGTGTGTGTATCACTGTGAGGATATACCTAAAATGACCTCTGAAGCTACTGAGGACCAAATCACGTGCTGACAGCTTCCTTTATTGCTGCAGTACTCTGGTGTGTGTATTACCATGTAGATACACCTAAAATGGTGCCTAAAACCACTGAGGGCCGAGTCACGTGATGGCCCTGACACCATCACGTGAATCCGCTCTCTTTCACCCAACCATGACACCACTTCTATAGCCACAGTCATGTGCCGACGCCTCAATGTAACGAAACACCAGGCAGGCGTATTGCGTAATGCACATTCATTGCTAGACAACATGCAGTTACTGGTGCTTACTCTGACTCTTCAAGTAAGACCTTAGCCTGATCCGAGGTCTCCGGACGCCACCTCATTTTTGTGATCTTTTTCCGACTTCCTCTGCCGCTTCGACGATGTTCAGAACTCTTTCCTGTGGGTCCGGGTTTACCTCATGCCTGGCTGGCCCAGGTCGCCAAATTTGTAATGATTGGGACAGACGATTACACTTTTTACATAGCGTTTATTTAAATACCATCATAAAAGATGAACAACCACTTCCCTCAACTGCTCTCCTCCAACTGCCCCATGCTTTGTGCCAACATTCCACGCATGCCATTCATGACATCATGAATGTCATAACGAAGCTGCGTGACTGCAATACAAACCAGAACATTCCCAATCATAACAGGCACCATTAGGAACAGTAAGCAGTCAAGCCAATATTTGCAAAAAAAATGATTTGCAGGGGCTCAAAGTTTTCACCTCAACTTCATGTCTCTTTCTACAATTACTCTACACTCTGTTTGCCACTGGTTTCCTACCTTTCCACTACTCCTTTGAGCTCTTGTTTCTGTCTTTTCATATCTTGCTCAATAAGTTGATGTATGTTTGGTAAGATTAGGTTATTTAATAATATATTTAATTAAATTCACAGTTTCCTTTGTCACTCTTGTCCGTTTATGTATGTTGTGTTACATTAACACTGCTATGTAGTGGTCAGTCAAAAGAATGCATGACATCATGTCCACTACTCCTGGCATTTTGGAGAACTGATTTAGCATTGACGGTTCATTTTCCAATGGAGATTACACAATCCCAGATGTGTGCATAAATACACAGGAACACGTACATATCTCCCTCTTCTTCTACCCCTAACCTAGGCAAGCCCACCTTCCACTGTGATCTCCAATAGACAACTAGCAACAGAAGCAAAAGTGTTGAAGATATCCTCAATCAAAAAGAGAGGCACTGCCAATGTCCAAAATGTCCCCTATTTCTTCCATTGCAAAATAGTATCTAATGGGCTTGAATCTTTTGTTTTAGCTCGTATGTCAGTTGTCCCACTGATTTGGTGGACAGCTTCCTGACCTAGTTTTGATAGAAGATGGCTAGCTCACAACTGGAAGTAATCCCCCCCTGTATATAAAGGTATGGTAGCTGTGGAAAGGAAAATGCTGCTCATCCAACAATAGCAGTGAGAGTATAGTGTGACATCAACAGTATGTACAGATGAGAAGTGGTGCTACCATGATGCCAAAACATCGCGGTACCGCAGGGTGATTTCCATGCTGGTGGCCAAAAGGCTCCAGCTCTCCTAAGATAAACAATTATTGCATTGGAGGACTCTAAAATATTAAGTAGAAGAAAAGTTCTAGGGTCACAAAGTCTTCCTGTTTAAGCTGTGTTTGTATTTGATCAGAAGGCAAAAGTAAAGGAAATAAGTTATCTGTACAGCCAACACATGTTTGGTCCTATTGGGCTTCCTCTAGGCTGCAAACCAAACAAAACTATTTAAGGCTGCAGTTACAACTATGTACGAATGATATACCCAGTCGCAGAGCACAATAATATAATCTTTGTTCCGCATGAGCGACATCCAAAAGTGCTTGTGACAGGTAATGATGAATAGCTACTCAGTAGGAGAAGATATGGGATTCAGATAACCTTAAATCCAGGGCAGTGAGTAACCGTGCCCCATACATATTCCTATTAATAACCCATCCTGGTAAGTAGATATTACATGCTGGTCCTGTGTCATGATATAGTATTGAGTTGGTGAAATTCCTGCATAAGTGATCCCAAAAAAGTGATTACAAGACATACTGAAAACACCACATGTTATCCAAGGTAGAAAGGTTGTGAAGTTAGGGATCACAAAAGCAGCTGAGGATAAACCATGTAAATGAAGAGTAAAGAGGGATGCCAATGTGGTTATCTGGCTGATCATAGAAATTAAAACTCAGATATGAGACAAAAATATGGTAGTCACAAAAAAGAGATTAGCAATGACTCCCGGTAACTGTTGTTATGTGTTGTTTTGGAGTTGGCAAAGACCATGAAGGCACTTTTGGAAGGCATGCTGGTAGGAGTTAAGCCAGATGACCCAGATTGATTAGTTTCATTCAGCTCTGTGTGAAACTCTAAGGACCATATTTATAGCCAAGTGACACAGCGCAGTTTGGCAAGTCACCTTGATGTGCTGTGCTGAGTCACAGGGAAGAAGCAGGAATGCACCAGATGTAAAAGAAAATGGCTCCTTCCTACCTTTGTCTGTGCGCTGGAGCCATTTTGGCAGCCTAGTGCTAATGCACGCACTCTTGCACCATGGTGCATGGGTGCCTCCACTGTAAAGAGGATTGTTTTTGTGCAGGAAGGAGCGCCTATCTGCACAAAAACAATACCAAGGCATATTTTTCTTTCTATGTGTGCTGCAGAATGCAGCACACATAAATAACAAGGAGAAATAAGATATTTGTCCTTGTTACTCCTCACCTACGGAGGTGGAGGTTTTTGACATATTCCCAGGTCTACCACTTCTGGAAAATCTGGGAATGAATCAAAAGTCATGGGCTTTGCTTGGGTAGATCCAGGCAACACCCAATGGAACACATTTCTGAGGCAGAGTAACGCAGTGATTTGTGCTTCCCGCACATAAGCAATCATGTCTGACATTTTGCTGTTTCTATGCGTGGTACAGAATACAAAAAGCAAAAAATGAGGAGGAATAAAAGTATTCTTCCTCGTTGCGCTTTGCTAATGCCACAATCAAACCCCTTAACGCAGGCAGCTTAATTTAGCACCAGCGCAGGCGACAACATAGGGGTGCGCCGTGCTCAATTAAATACGGTGCATACCTGCGTTGTGAAAATGATGATGCACGTTGCTGCCAATTTTGGTGCAGCTTCGCACTCCGTCATTTTCTTTTAAATATGGGCCTAAATGCTTTTAATAATCCACCTTGTACAACTTTATTTGAGAAACCTCTTTTTGGTTCTTCACTCTAGTATGTCCACACAACCCCTTTCAGGTGGGTGCAGTCACTCACTGCACCCGCCTGCAAAGGGATCTCTAATCCCCCTTAAAAATGCAGGCGGGTTGCCGTCTGCACAGTTAAACACGGAGCAGCTTTAAAGTAGCCGCTCCCTTTTTTACTTAAATGCGCTGTCCTGGGGGCAGCACAAGTTTCCGGCTGCCCTGGGGGCAGTACATTAATTGTACATTAATTGTAATACAGTGCACTCTCCTTGTTTTTACCAGGCACACCTTTTGACCAAGCAAGTTTTGAACCATCTGAAGGAGTTCACAGAATACAGGTTTTCACCCAGGCCATCCATGAAACAAAATCGACTCTAGTGGTTGCCATGGATGAAAGCAGAACCATTTTATGTGAAGTAGATGTGGCTATTATGATTTATTATTTATTTTATTTATCAATTTATTTATTTGTGGGACTCCAAAAGAGTCTCTTAGAGCTAAGAACTGGAGGCATGGGATTGTTTTTGCCAAGACCTAGTTAACAAACAGACAGAATTTTGAAATTATGTCAAAATGTAAGCAATAGGGTATTTTCGGATTGCTAAAGGCAAGCTATTCTATAGTCAGACTCCGTGGATGCTAGAAGCTCTTGCACCCCATTACATGTGCGTAGCTTGGGGCGTTACAGCACTGGCCTTGTGTTAGATTATGGGACGAGAGATACTTTTTAAACTTCTTTCTTAGAAATTCAGGTACCACACATGAAAACTTTTACACGATGCAAGCAGATTTAAACATAATCTGCTTTTCTGTCTTAACAGGTGAAGTTTACAAAGATGGAGTACATTTATTTTTATGAAATATGGATCTGATTGGGGCTTTTTGTAATTTTTGAAGCCGAAAGATGCTCTTCTTTGGCCAGCCCAGCTATGCTGAGTTTCCAGAACCCATTTTTGCATGTGTAAATGCATTGGCTACAATTACTTTGTAAGTTAATGATAGCAAAGAAAAGATGTGCCTGAAGGCGAGTAAGTAGTAAAGGAAGGGCATGTTTTTTACAGCTGTGAAAAATCAGAATTTGCCAATCTTCTGCTTGTCGATACTCTTACCCTAAGACTGTGCTTGGAACACCTTTGCAGGTTCGGGTCCCATATATTGTTTTGTATTGTATTGCAGCATTTATATCAAGAGGGAGTGTGCTAAAGGGTTCTACTTCCATAGTTCTTACCCTCTGAAAACATTTGTCTCTGGAAATGAGAGAGACAGAAAGCTGTCTGGCCATTCTCTGTGTCGCAAAGGCATTACACTTTTGTTATTCTGATTTTCTGCATTTTATCGTGCTTGCAATTTGTCTTTTCTTTACGACTACCTTCTTTTTCATAGTTTTATTTTTCCCATATTTTTCTGGCCATTTGTCTCAGCATCAAGTAGCCTTTTAATCAGTTGAGCGATAAAGAAGGAAATAAATAAATAATTCCTACCTACACTCCTATTGGCCCCCACAACCCACAAATAGCAGATTTACCACTGCTGATTGTAAGAGTGCAAAGCATGAGCGAAGAGGTGGAGGGTGGTTAATTTATCGACCCCTGGGCATAATTCACCAAGTCAGCAACATTTCCCAGACTCAGGGCATTAGACTTCACTTCAGGTAAATACAGTTGAAGTTATCAAAACAAAGGGGTCCAAGGGCCAATGGTGCCCACAAGCATACCATTCTACAAAGCAAAGCACGCCTACCCAGTCTGAACCTGCAACCTCATCTCACTTCCCATGTCTCCCACAAAGAGACGGTACTGAGAGTTATAGGGTCTGTGGGCATATTCATCAGCATCCATAGGAAGAAATACTACCATCAGCACAAACTCTTTATGGTAATATCTTCTAACTGTGAAATTATCTACAGGATAAATCAGCTAGGAGCGATGGAGATTGAAGGAATGAGTATTAGAAGGCATAAGAGCATGACCCTGCTTCTGAACATCAGTCCACTTTCCACACAGCAACATATTTCTTATTAGTCTGCTTTTAGGCTTCACAGCATCTTTAAATCTACAGGCATGAAGAGGATTTACGTAGTAGACGTGGATGAATTCAAGAATATCTGAATGGATGGGAGGGATACTATGATGTATAACTGTGGCCCGCTACACAAAAAGTGCTCTAGTCTATTGTCAACATCACTCATATGGGAAGCGGGCTGAGCAGTAGCGTTTGAGGGGTTTTGCATTTGATGGTACCGCCAGAGACATTCTCTCTGGTAATCAGAACTGCACCTGTACATCCTACATTAGCCTGAATGTAGGTCCGTTCCTTTCTTTAATTTTTCACAACTGTCCACCTTTGTTCTGCTGTCTGTTTTGACTCTTTTATTGTGGGCCACATATTACCATTCTTCCTTTGCCGCAACATTGTGACTACTTGTACTTTTCTTGCTCTAGGCAATGATATGAGCAACTATGTAACACATTTTTAGGTGCAGCCTGTGATAATGAAGAAATACAATAAAGGTGGGTTTGCTGAATATGATTGTAATGAAAATAATAATTTATAGAATGCCACAGAAGACTACATTCTTTTTTGCTGAGGTCCTCGCCATATATCTTCAAGCCTTGTCTAAGAAGGTCGTCATCACGGGTGAATTTATCTTGTGAGTTGAGAGGAAAGTCAATAAACAAGTTTCCAAATTTGTGGAAGCCATGTTCATTTTCGACTTCATCCAGCCGGTACATGCTCCAGAACTAATGTCAAACATAGGCTTGGTGTAGGAGCCTATTAAGAGTTTAGCTGGAAGTTGTCTGTACACCAGAAGGGTGGAGATGATTACCTGCACCACCGTGGTAGACTACCACCACTACATTTAAAAATGACTGCAAGCCCAGTGATGATATCCATGCCTTCAGAACTACTGCCATTTCTTCTACAATAACCTACTGTTTATTTTACCTAAGTTGTTTTATCAAGTCTCAATTCCAGCACTAAAATGTATAAACGTGGGAGTCCTGAATTATCCTGAGCTATCAATCTGCTAGATCAACACAGTGATTTTAAGAACAAACTTACAATTTTCCCTGCTGCAAACAACATTCCCCCTACAACTTGCCAACCAACAAATTAAATTAACATGGGTCCTTGTCCTATCTATTTTGCAGCACTGCAACCTCATTCACACCAGCCTATCTAGACACAGATCCAAAACCACAACAAATCATGATTCGGACAGCTGAAACATGTTTAGCCTTAAATAAGCATGAGCACTTTTTCTCCACCATAAAATCACACCCCTGGCTGCTGGATCTAGTATAAGGTCCTGTGTCCCATAGAGACTTTCTAGAAGACAGACACACTCTACTGGAAATGTTGGCCTCACACTATATACCCACATGAAACTACATCAAACTTACAACCTCACTCACCTACCCCAAGTTCATCTTGTGACCTAAAATATGCTTTTAGGGCATAACTACATGGATGGAGGTACCCAGTACACTTCAAAGGGACTGGACCACAAAATATCAGTCCAAGAGCCCTCTCTATGGCATCTTTCCTCTTTATGAGTGATTATTTCTCACCACATCCTGGACTCCTGAGCATTATCTTTTCATGGGTCTGATTGACTAGCTCTGATTCAGGTAACTCCCACCTTGAGAATCACTCAATGAGAGAGGATCTGTAAATACCTATACTTCCTACCATCTAGTCCTCTGAAGTGGTCATGTGATGCATTCTTTAGCGCCACACAAAACTCTCTAGATAAATAAATGGAGTGATTAAGCAGCTGATTTAAAAACTCAGAATGTCAAAATTATACCTGCATTACAAGAACTTAAAGTTTCACTTAGAACATTTTTGTGTCTTTTTGGCTTATTATTCTGAACAAATGTATTCCAAAATCTTCCGAAAATTAACTTGCTTGTATTTCGTTACTATATTTTCATTGCTTAATTTCAGCGTGATCAACTAATCAGTTTCTTTCAACTCATGTTCTATTTTGCAAACTAATATGACAATTTTCTGAGGTAATAATTATTTTTGCTTTATTGGTTATTTGAAAGAATGTGTTTCTCAGAAATAGCTCAGCATTAATGCTGGGTACAGATCTGCAATGATTTGTATAGCAAGTGGCCAAGGAAAGGGAGCTTTCTGAACCTGAAATGCTCTTGATTCTTCAATGAAATAACGATATGTAGAAAAACAGTACAAGACTGGTAAACAAAAGCCCAAAGGCCAAGCAAGTCTAGCTCTAGCTATGAAATATATGCATTGCATAAGCTCCCTTGAGTCAGCAAGGATAAATGCATGTCTATGCGTTCAGAACTCTAATAAGAATGTTGAAATGCTGGGAGTTCCACTGAAGACAATGAAATGGTTAAGGGCTAATAATGGCTGGTGTTTTTCTTCTGCTCCAGCATTTCAGTATTTGTCTTTCTGTTTCTCTCGCATTAATTTGTAACATTCTACCACAGTGGGTGGAATGTTCTAATAGCCTTATAGCCCTTCTTCCTTGGGATATACTGTTGTTAAAGGCCCTGAACCCAAGTTATAGGGCAAGCCTGTGACTTGGCCCTGAAACTCAGCTTTAGGTCCTTTAACAACCAGTATAGCCCTCAGCAGCGGGCTGTAAGGCTATATTGTATGCTTGTGGATTTTCCACAAGGAAAGAGGCCTTTTTCAAATCTTAGCTCTGTCCTGTGTGTTGAAAGCTAGGTGTTCTCAATCGTTTTCCAAGAAAAATTGATAATCAAATATGCAAAAGAGAAGTTGCAAAGGAGAAGGTAACCTAATTCTTAAAACAAAAAACAAAATGAGTAAACCTGACACAAGGTTGCTGATCACAAAGCCTGAGACACACACCAGTCAACTTACAGTCTCTGGTAACCATCAAGGTTGTGGCTAATCCCAGCAGCTACCAGAAACCAGGCAAAGGGAATGGCAAGGTAGCAGTACACACAATAATACCTTGTGACACAGACTGCCTGCAAAGGTAGGGGAGCTATTTATTGATGATTTAGAAGCAAAAGACATATCCTAAAATAATATCAGTATCGCAGAAAAGCACTTATTGAGAAGGTGTTGCATTGTCCCCTATGGGAACATAGTCAGGTACATCAGCTCACATTGCCAACTGCAAGGCATTCTTGTCTATTTCTGGGCACTCGTTGCACTTCTTTGCTTCCAAATACTTCCTGCTGAACAGCGGCAAATCAGTTGCCCCCCCCCCTCAGATTAACCAGTCTTTACATCTGTCTCTTCTGCTAGGTTATATCAACAACTGAATTTCAAGCACAATTACTATGACACTGTAAACACCAATCCCAAATATGAAGGCTCGGGACTCTGAACCAGAAGACAGCAATGCTGCATATATCTATGAGATATCACTCCATTTGCTGATTTGCAAATGCCTGTCATGCTACACATCTCAGTTCAGGATGTCATTATCTGCCTTGTCAATCTCACCTAAATACTTACAGAAAGAGAAAACTGAGTGAAGGCCAAATTAATTGTATATTGATTTACCTGTTCAAAGTAATTATCGTAGCCTTCTTCCGCTGACTTAAGGTCCCAAGGCTGATAAGCAAACTGTCAGATTGATGAAAAGACTGACCTGTCCAAATGGACCAGTGTCGCTCTGTGTTTAAAAACAACTCAATTGAACTTTAGAAGCTTACCATGAATATGGAAAGAACGCAGGCAACAAAATGTGCCTGAGATCTGTGGAAGACAGAACTTTAGGATGAAGTAGTGGGTTAGAGTGAAGAACCAAAAATTCAAGCATCAATGTCAGAGAGAGAGTGAGAGAGATATTTCCCCGACCTCCATGCTAAGCTAATGGCAACTAAAACACCTCAGTTATGATAACAGAAATGTCAACTGATTCTAAAGGTTCATCTTGTTGCCCCTTTAGAAACCTCCACACCAAAAACACAGATTCTCTAAAGAACCCAGAGACCTGGATGGAAGACTAAATTTGGAAAAAGTCTAAAGCAGGTGAGCCACCAACAACTCCCTTTCAGCGAACCATCTCATACCTCCCTTATTAACACTGTTGCTGCTCACAAGAAGTAGAGATGAGATGTAAAAAACCCAGAGAATATACCATCCTGATGAAAATCAAGAACAGAAGATGTCTTACACAAAACATTCTGTACCCTCTTAAATGGACAACAACTTTGAAACACCTTAAAAGCCTACTGTATTCCTCTAAGGTGAATGAATGTCAAGGCTGCTAAAGAACCAGCACCAACTCCCTAAGACTTACCCTGACAATACAGCTCACCCCATGCTTTAGAGAGACACCTTGTAGGTAGGCAGAAGGGGTGACACAAGACAATATAGTTTGAGAAATGTTCCTTCTTAGTTCCAGCTTAGTACTGTTTACTGAAAGAGTACCATCTTTCACTATGGATTTGTTAATTTTTTGTTATTCGTGGGGAGAGGAGTCTTCCCTCATGTCAGCAAGTCTGAGTCCCCACTAGATCTTCATCATTCCAACCAAGAGCATCACGGAGTTCCTTTGTAAGAACATGGTAACTCTTAGTTAAGGATGTAGTTGGTACAGCAAAGTGTTAGGTGTACTCCATTAGTGATCAGGGTTATTTTCTCCCCTTATCCCCAATAGTTGCGTTTTCACATGGGTGTCTCAGAGATGACTTGGAGTTCACTTAAAATCTTAGTTTCCTTTTTAATCCTTTGGCCCATTCCAAATAAACTATATAATTTTAGGATTGAACAATTGTTATGATGAAACTTGGGGAATTCTAGTTTGTGAGGTGCAGAGGATTCCAAGGGTGACAGTTGGATCTGGAGCCTTGAAGGAGACTGACGCCAGGTTGTGTTCTTTAATTAAACTTACAGAAGAAGCCTTAATGAATGTGGGCATTCGTTCTCAACATATTTGGCGACGAGCGTCGAACGTTTGAGGAGACTGAGGTGCGGTGTCATCTACAAACACAACCTGGTGTTCAAGGCTGTTCTCGGTGGTGTAATCGGCGAGCGCAGCTCTACTGTAGTGAAGCGTACAGAGGAACCGCAGAGGAAACTTGTCCAGCGCTTTACCTCCGCTTTTGTTGCTGGGTGAGAGACCGGACTGCCCTCGGTCCTGTACTGATAATTGGTGGAGCATTGTGCACTCATTTTCAACGGAGTCTCGTGGAGGTGAGTCAACGTTTCTTCATGCGCTTGTTCTTGTGCACACCGACATACTCCTGCGGGTGTGTCTCACGCACATCTTAAAAAAAAAAACTAGAGCGACGATCGACTTCGAAGCCGATACATAAACAGAAACAGGAACCTGTGCACACCAACGAACTCTCGCATGTGCACTTGAGCTACCGCACCTCTTACAAACTTAAAAAAAAAAAAAGAGCGATGATCGACTTCTTTGCCAATATAGAAACAGGAAGAAACAGGAGAAACAGGAAGTTCCCTTATTTTTCAAGGGAAAACTAGAAGGACTACTACTTTCCTATGCAGGCAGTTTGTTTTATGTGACTTATTGGTGGGAATTAAAAAAAAAAGGTAAAAAGGATAAAGGATCTAGAGCGACTATTGACCCAATCAAGGCCACATATTAAGAGTGACTAGAATACCAACAATTTATGATTGGTAGTATTTGTGTACAAATAATTTATTGGGTGCCATAAATATCATGGCGTTGCAAGGAAATATTATCACACCACCATATTTTTTGTCACAGGCAGGACAACCAGACATCTGTTGGGAGGATTGGGTAGACATTTTGGAGAATTATATTATTGCCCTTGGTGGTCAGAACTCTTCACCAACCAGGAAAAAAGCACTTTTATTAAGTGCACTAGGTAATGAGGGTTAGAGGGTTTTCAAATACTTACCTGTGGATTGAGGCCCGAATGGTCAACCCATGGATAATGTCTACAAGGAGGCAATCAAAAGATTGGAAAACAGATTTGCGTAAGAAGTCAATTTAGTGATGGCCAGGTACAAATTTTATACTTAACCACAAGCTGAACCTGAATCCATAGACACATTTGTTGCTAAACTGAGGAACCGTCCATTAAGTGTTGTTTTGGAAACATGACTGAAGAATTAATTTGTGACCACTTGATTGTTCAATGTAAGGAGAAGAAGATTCAAGAGAGACTATGGGCAGTGAAGGATCCCACACTTGTGGAGGCCGTTGAAACGGCCAAGGTGATCAAGGAATCTCAACGCTGTATGAGAGAACTAAACAAGAGGGACAAGATGAGTGATGTATCCATTGTTAGTGCAAATGTTCAGGGCAATAACGAATGTGAAGTCAGTGTAGTTAGGAGGAAGGAGAAAAAAAAACATATGCTTCCAGCATCCGAAAACAAAGGAGACTGTACTTGTTGTGGTAGTATCGATCATGATTCAGATTCCAAAAAATGTTTTGCGAGCAATGAGATTTGTAGGAAATGTGGGCGGAAAGGCCATTTTGCAAGGGTCTGCAGGGAAAATAGCAAAGTAAATAAGAATATGATCTTTAGAATTGGGGCAAACAAAGATACAGATGAAAGCTTAATCGCAAATAGAGTGCTTATGGTAAATAATGATCTCAGAATAGGGCATACTGAGGATGTTAGTACCACTTTGGCGGGAATAAATTACAAAGGGAGGATGTCTAGACCTACTGCGATTTTTAATGTGTATGGTGAAAACGTAGAACTTATGGTTGATTCTGCATCCATGATTACTATCACCCCGGAACATCTTTTAAAAATACATTGGGAAAATTTCAAACTTAAGCCAAAAGATATGAACCCGGGAGGTTATCAAGGTGAATCGATTGACATTTTGGGATACATGGAGGGTGACATACAGTATGGGTCGAGGATTACGAGGGGTAAAGTCTATATGTGGGTTGAAGGACCTCCAATTTTGGGGTGGATGCACTAATTTGACTTAAATATAGTACTGAATCCCAGAGCTCCCAAACAAGTGATGGTAGTGGAAGAGATTTCTCTGGAGGATGTGGTGTGTGGTGCGAAGAATGTTTTTAATGAGAAACTAGGATGTTTGATGGGTTATGTTCACAAAATCAAGGTGAGAGAGGATGCTATCCCTGTACAGCACAAATTGAGGAGAGTGCCATTGTCTGCGAGAGATGGGTTGAAAGAATTGCTGAGGAGCATGTTGGATGAGGGAGTTATTGAACCTGTGGAAGACTCGCAGTGGGTCTCTCCAGTGGTTATCCCCCAGAAATCTAATGGACGTCTAAGGTTCTGTGTGGACTTGCGATCTGTGAACCAAAATATTGTGATTGACAGGTTTCCTCTTCCTAACATCAAAGAATTGTTGACTTTAGTGAAGGATAGGAAGTACTTTTCTAAACTTGATTTAAGAAGTGCCTATCACCAGATTAGGCTGCACGAGGACTCCAGACCACTCACAGCCTTTATAACTTCAGAGGGGACGTTTCAATTTAAGCACATGACTTTTGGGTTAGCGTCCGCTGCTAGCGTCTTTCAACGAGTGATGGCAAAAAATTCTGGACGGAACTAATGATGTGATTTACTTTTAAGATGACATTCTAGTTATGGGGAAAACTAGGGAGGAACACAATATTGCATTAAGGTTGGTGTGGAGAAAATTGGAGGAGTTTGGGCTAACGCTAAATCAATTGAAATGTGTATTCTTAACAGAATAAATAGAATATTTGGGATACACTGTGTCTATGGGAGCAATGAAACCTAAACAGTTGTTGTTGGATGCCATGAGCAAAGCACCTGTCCCGAGAGATAAGGATCAATTAAGATCATTCTTGGGATTGGTGCAATATTATGCTAAGTTTGTAGAGAAATTTGTGGAAAAAACTTTAGATTTAAAGAAAATGCCACGTAAAGGGAGTACATTTTTGTGAGAAATAGAACAACAAATCTGTTTTGAGAACATAAAGAGAGAGATTTGTGAGGCGGAGATTTTATCTGTGTTCAGGAAAGATTTGAAATCTGTACTTACGGTGGATGCAAGCTCATCTGGCATTGGGGTGGTATTTTCACAAATTCATGGCAAAGATGAGAGAACAATGGTGATTTGGCCAAACTACTGTCACATTATGTATGCCATCATAGGGGATCACAAGTACTTTTGGGACATCAGTCCTTTCCTGTGAACACTGTTAGAAATATTGCATACAACTATTTTAATGACATTCATGATATTCTGTCAGCAGGGTATACCTATGCCTATTTAGTTTCTACTGCATCTGTAACAGGATTGCTCCAGGCGGCTGGGTTTTGCCACCCTATAGATTATAAATAGCCATATTCCGATGATTGATAAGAATACATGTTTTCTAAGGTGCATTGCAGTGAAACTTTTGAGGCACTGAAAGGCTTTTTTACAATATCATGTTTTTATAATGTGAGTAAAATCTAAAGTTACAACTGAGTTCATCATATACCCATGATTTGGCCAATTGAATACATATAGAGTTATAACCGCTGTATGAGTATTAATTGTCTTATTTCTTTGTGCAATATTTACATTGGATAATGTTTTGCTCATTCCAGATTGGATTCAGGGGAACTAACTGTTAGTGAGAAGTGTAAGAAAATGACTGTAATGTACAGTGTGTTCTCGAGACTGATGTTTTCTGTAAAATGAGTTACTGTTGATTCCTAGTTACTGTTGTATTGTGTATTCCAGACTCCCTATTAAAGGCATACTACACAGTATGCAAATGTAGGATTCACTCACTTTCTTTCTTGTGTAAGATGAGTCATTTTACCATCATCTGGTATTTGTTTTATGTAGTCAGTGGCCAACAAGATGATGAACTATTTATGTTTATGATGCAAAGTGTAGTTTTCTGACAGTGGTTCTCATGATGTTATGGGTTTGGGGTGGACCATCCTTAAGGTTAAGGAATATCTGACACCAGAGGTTGTGTATTGATGCAGAGTAGCAGTCAAGGGCATACACCAGGAATAAAACACAAAACTAGGTAATAAACAGGAATAGGACAGCGAAGGCAAGGCAACTCTAAAATACACAAACAGGTAAAGGAACCAGTAATGGACACATTGGGTAGTCTCTAGGGTTGCACAAAGGCATTACTCAGAACTTCTAATAGCACTAAGGAAAGTCAATGTCTCGAAGCAGATTACTTTTACAGATTAGCCACTCTGTGAATGCCATAGAAAGGAGGCAGTAGAAGTGATTTTGTTCCTGGACCCTGGGGAGCAAGAAAGAATTATATTTAACATACAAGAAAGCAGCCCCAACGGGTACAGCACAGAGGAGATTCCTATGAAAAAGCAACATCACATTGTCACAATTAAGGCATCTAACACTCTATGTAACATTAGAGAATACACTCATACACAGATGAGGACAAAATAGTACATGTACCATACACTAAGAGCCCAAGATGAGTTCAAGGCAAGTAGCAGATAGTAAACTAATGCACGTAAACAAACATAGATAAGCTTAAGAAACTGGAATGAAAGCAGAGCACTTACATTACAAAAGAGCAAGGACTCAAGGAAAACTGGAGAACAAACAAGGCAGAACAAGCACAAGGATTCTTTAAGCTGAAACAAGCAAGAAATTGTAACGGCATGGAAACTCAAGACTTTAACAGGAGAAATGGCACATACATAAGGAGAAAAAACTACAAGACTTGGCGGGCAAATATAATAGAAACAAAAGAATTAAGCGAAGGGAAATGGAACAAAAGAAACAGACTATAAACAAATTAAAAATGGAGAAGCCCTGGGGGAGCATCTGGCTTTAGACAAAAGGCGGAAAAGGGAGTAAGCAAAATCCATGCCATGGTCAGAAGAAAATCTGCAATAGGCTGCAGTGGAACAGGGTACATGTTCTGGATGAAGGACGGTAGAATTGGTCAGAAAAACAGATAAGTGATCTGGGACACAGAGGTTTAAACATTACTGGAAGAATAAGGAGCTTCAGACAATGGCAGCTTATAAGCAGTTCTGGGCAGCAGCGGGCCCAGGATGAAGTAAAGTGAATAGGCTGCAAAAGACTAGCAGCATGTGTGCAATTCCATTTTCTCACAAGTTTGGAAGCAAGATTTCAGTACTGAGGAACAGCACAACACTCATTGCACAGTGGGTGCCAGGTCTCTGGAAATACGTGACAGTGTGTTCTGTGATCTGTAGTACATAGAAGTAAACATATGTTTTCCTGTTTGTCCTCTACTGAAATGACAAGCAGGCAGAAGTCGTAAGGGTATTTGGATGACTCTTAGGTGTGATCAAGCTGCAGTAGGCCCATGTAGACCACGCATCAATGGCAAAATGATGGAAGTCTGATACCTGAACCCTGTTTGTCAGTATTTCTAAAGTATTTCCATAATCTATCTGGTTTTCAGAGGACATATTAGGCTGCCAATGTTTTCTATTTTGCAGGGGCATATCAACAAATAGATTACAAAGTTACATTTGGAGTTGAGTTCATGGTGAATTTTATAGGTGAATATCCATGCATTTGAAGTGGTATTTTTTCACTCCAGACATACATATTGCAGAGTTGGGGTAAATACAAAAGATTAAGAGGACATGGGATGTTTCATTGTGATCATCAAAAGCCTATTTGTGGTGTTGTGAATGTGGTATCTGATATTTTGTTGAGAGCCTTCCATTTGTGATGATGACTTTCACGAAAACTAGGCCTAGGCGGAGTTCGCAGAGTTCTGCTACACGAAACTCTGTGAAGTGCCAAAAAAAGTCGGAGTTCTGTGAGCAGAGGAGTTTGGGTAAGGTGCACTGTTCACACTGATTTTCAGCGCAGGAGTTTCTCCCGCTGTGTAAAATCAGTACAAACGCCATCACGCGGATCGCCAGAGGGCGCTAACTTCGTTTTGCTGCTCAAGTAAATTTTCTACTAGAGCAGCAGCTTCCTCAACATGAGCGGCAGCTTTCTCATTGTGAGCGCTCACGTTCAGAAGTCTTGCTCGCGCTTGCAAACTTAGAGATTTCTCGTGCCCGCACTCACCAACTTAATGTTGGCAAGCGCTAGTGGGAGAAAAAAATCCACTCTGCATCACTTTGGATAGTTTTCCGGAACTCCACGTGGAGTGGGGAAAGCTCCGTGAACTCACTCAGTTTCATTCACTTACTCTCATTTACTCTTCCACTCACTTTTACTTACTCTGACTCACTCAGTTTCACTGACTTATGCAGTCGCACTCATTCTCACTCTAACCCACTCAGTCTTACTCATTCTCAGTTACTCTCACTCCGTCCCACTCATTCTCAAACCTTCTGACTCCCTCAGTCTTGTTTCTCACTCACTATGTATTTCTCATTTCCTCTCAGTCTCTCTCATTTTCACCTAGTTCCCCTGAGTCTCCCAATGACTCATTCATTCTTCCGGATTCACTGAACCTCACTGTGGCTCAATCACACTCCATCATTCTTGCTCATTCTCACTCAGTCCCATTCAATCTCGATCATTCTGACTCACTCAATCTCACTCTGAGTCAGTCCTGCTCATTCTCACTGATTCAATCAGTCATACTCACTGTGATTTGCTTAATTTCACACTGACTCACTCAGGCTCACTAAATATCCCTCATTCACACTCATTCTGACTCAATCTCACTCTGATTCACTCAGACTCAATCATTCTCACTGAGAGTCACCCATTCCACTCCGTCTGACTCAATCAGTCTCACTCATTTTTACTCTGACTTACTCTGTCTCACTTGTTCTCTAACTCCCTAAGACAGACTCAGAATTGACTCATCCAGGCTCAAACACAGTAACACTGAGTTACATTCACTATCATTCTCCCTCACTCGTATTCATTTTGACTTGTACTCACTCTTCCTATCACTCATCGTCACTCACTTCGTACTTGCCATGCTTGAGTATTTCCTGGGGCCACATTAGGGATTACATCCTCCAGCTGCCATTTCTAGTTCAGGAGGAGGGCTCCAACAATCAGAGAGTGCAGGTCGCGCACTCAGCGAGCGCAGGCATGAGCCCGGGCGAAGAGCGAGCCTGTCTTCACCGGTCATCACCAGGAAGAGGCTGGGCTGGGTCGCCTCCTTCAGCTTCTTCTCTTTTCAGACGTCTGCCTCTCCACTCAGGCACGTTGAGTGGTAATCAATGTTTGCCCTCTTTCTCTGTCGGTGATGTTGCTACACCCCTTGGAGTTCTGTTGCCAAATTATCTATGCTTGGATAGACCATTTGTTACAATTTACCTGACCTAAGGGGGAGGATAGTGTAACAGAGCCTGCTATAGACCCGCCCCTTGTATGGCTCAGCTATAACAGAATGTTACTCCTGTGACAGCTCAAGCCCAAGGTCACACAACCATTGATAGTCTACCAGCATTGGCTGTAAGAGTAATCTCAAAGGAAATTGAACTGGCTGAGTGTTGGCTTTCTCTCTCTCTGCTGATAAAATGATCCATCCCTATCATTGGCCCCTCAGCCTCATAGCAATGCCCCAGATAGTCGCCATGTCTGGCCTGGAGTGTGGTCTGCTACAGCTGTTGACTCAGCAGGAGGGGAGGACTCTAATGTGTTGAATCTGAATTGAGATCCCCTGAATTAAACAAAGAAAAGGCCTAAGACAGGGGTACCAAATGGTTTATCGATTTCAGATCTGCCTAATACGACATCTACCACAGTATTACCTGCTATAGCCCTCTGGGATGCCGTAAGTGAAAGGCTGAATGTCCTCGATTCAAAACTGCACCCTATCCACAATGGACTTTCTGCAATTGAGAAATGTTGAACAATAATGGTGAGGGGGTCGAGGTCAGTCCTGCAAGGCAGCTACTTAGTGTATATTTATCTCCTTCTCAAGTGGCTGTGGGGTCATTGCAAGTACCAAGACCAAAACAACAAATATCCAATCAGTAGAACTAGAGATATGCAATTTTAAAGATTGTTGTGAAAATACCACCAAAAAGCACAAAGCGCCAACTGTGGCTATCTGCTCGCACTGGTCTGGGACAAAATCACAAGTTCAGGCTGACTGCAGTAGAGCATGGGCCAGCCACAGGGACCCAGTTAGGTCAGCAGAACAAAATATCTTAAATCCTGATTTGCAGAGCTTTGTGAAGATCCACGCCATAGATGCCTCAGGCACCCGAAGTGATGGGTTGGTTCCAAGGCTCAGCGAAGGAAGTCTGAAGGCCAGATGTTAGGGGGAAAACCACACCAAGGATGGAAGGTCTAACACCTTGTAATGCAACCCATCTTAAAGTCACAAAAAGAGGTACTGGTACCTTCCTCCAGGTCAGTTCCTTAACCTCTGGTGTGTTTTGGATAGTGTGTAAAGGGCCCGGGCCTCTCAATTTCGATCCATCCTCCGGATGTTGGCATGTTATCAGTGTCCTCATTGTTTCTGGCTGGTTAAGTGCAGCTGCATCTGTAAATGTGAAGTTTGGGGGGGGGACAATTGGCCACAAATATAAGCCAACAATGGTGTGCTATATAAACTAGTGGCGGTCGACACTATGTAGTTATAGTTAGGACCTAGTTTCTATTTCTATAGAAAAAGCATTTTTTGTTTTGCTAGTAACTTTGGAGCCATTTGATGAATCTTCACAAACTTTTCCCCAAAAATATGATGCTCAATTCAGCTGCTGTGTGGAACGTTTTGGGGTAGAGAAAAAGGCAGGGGGGTCCAAAAAAGCTTTTTCCCAACACTTTTTTCCATAGGGATTTTGAACAGGAATAGTGCCCAAACCACTAGACAGAATTGCACCAAGTTTGGAAGAAAGGTAGCTCTTGGTCCAGAAAGCACCCATTTTGTTATTTGATGTAAATCCATTCAGTAGTTTTTGAGAAATTAATGAAAAAACAAACTAGTATATATAGGGATGCTAAGGCTCCGCTAACCCCCCTGATCTTGTGCTGAGATCTGATTGGCTTGACAATACTTCAACAAGGAATTGTTGGCAGCCATGTAGCTTCTGCTGAGTCCCAGAAAAAAAATAAAAGGAAGAAAAGGGCCAGGGTAAGTACACCCGGACCCCTTAATTCTGGTGCTCGGGTCGCAGAGGGAACCCCCCCAGAGCACAAACGCATTTTTTAACAAAATGATTTGGCAGGAGTTGTAGCAAATCCACTATTTTTTAAAAAAGAAAACAAGTGCAGGCATCTGCACTTGTGTTTTAAACAGCCCCTGGATGGGTCACGTCGTGGGGACATTGAAACTTTGAAAGCGTGGGGGCTGCCTGGCCCCCCTGAAGCCCCAGGGACCTCCACCTCCCCAGGCAGAAGATATAATAAATTACGGGTGCAATCAAGCACCCCTCCCTTACCCCCCCCCCCCGTAGCCCAGGTGACTACTACCTCTCTGGGGCCAAATAGTATTAAATGCAGGGGGGTCCTCCCAACCCCCTGCAGCCCCGGAGACCACCATCTCCCCGGGAAAGAATATATACTAAAATGCAGGGGGAAAATAGTATTAAATGCATTACACTGCTGGTGCAGGTAAATAGGCACAAATTATAGTAAGAGGGTGTAATCCTTGTGAGAAGTTTCTTCATTGCCACTCCTCTTGCAATTCCCTGATGAACTCCAAATAGAGAAGATTATAAATTACCACATGAATAATTAAAATGATTATTAAGAGGTGTATACAAGAATAATGTGAGCAAATCTGTCAACTCTTGAATACCTGGAATGAGTGTAATGCATTGGGACTGGAGAAACTGGTTTATTAAATCAGGTATGTTAACACACCAGACTTTCACAATTATTTCAGGAAAAAATAGAGTATTGTACCTTTCCACCGTCTTGAACCGTTTTTCAACTCCAACACAAGTTAATGAGAAAAAAATGACTTCTTAACAATTCTTAGCAAATTTTCCACTTAGGTGTTCCCAAACAAAGGTATGCATGTCAAGTCAAGAACTGAATGTTATTGTGATGTAGCAGAGGAACTGCTATCGCGTCACCACGAGCTGCACGACTTCATGTAAAATCAGAAAGAGAGTACAGTCTACTAAAATGCAAAAGGACATCTGAAAAATAATAATGCTCTTTGTTCTGGAGTACCTTCATCATAAAAATGCCTAAAAAATAGAAAAAGAAAGAGGGTGAGGAAGAGAGAGAGAGACAGACCGACATTGTGTGTGTGTGTGTTTGTGTGCGCGCGTTCGTGCGTTCAGGTGTGTGTGTTTTTGTGAGAGAGAGAGAGAGAAATAGAGAGAGAGGGAAGCAATCCAATGCAGTGCGTGACACCTTCAGCCGATCCTGACATTTTAACCAGTATCACATTAAATGTTGTGATTTTGAAGCCGCTATTTATCATGAGAAACATGGAACTACACGTTCTACAATGTAAAGCGATGGTGACTAAAAGCGATGAATGGCTTAAGAAGAGGCTACATGTCAGAATATTATATACAGAAATATAATGTGGCATAAGTATGGTGTCCTAAACATAATTTTCAAAAAATATAATCCCATAATGTGTACATTTTTAGTTATTAACCCCAGTGAGGCGATATTTTTGCAAATGATATTTAGGACCAGATATTTATGTCAGATGACACTCCGAGTACGATACTGAGGTACTAGTTCGGCTAGGGTTATCAGTCACGACATGGGGCCATCTAACATCTGTGCATATCATGTCTTACAGCCTCTTACATTCGTTAGCAGATTCTTCTCCTCAAGGACGCTCTCAGGGGCATACAATTGTTAAAAACGCAATCATTTAAAAACAAATTCTTCAGCGTTCCAGTAAAAAGGCTTTTTTATCTAGATCCACCAAATAATGAGCAATGCCCTGGTCTTTTCTGGGATTTATGATGATGAAATAATACCTTAATTCTAGTCACATACCATTCATATTTCTTTAGTGAGTCCTCAGCAGCAAGCAATGTGCAAATGTGTGCCTTTTTAAGGGCTAAATAAATCATGCTTTGAATTCTACTAATCAGTTTAAACACCGTTCCAAGGAGCAGACTCTGAGTGCCAAAGCCTTGCTTTCCACAATTGCGTTGTGGCCTTTTCTTTTCAATTGGTTCATAACCGTTATCCTGTTTCTGGAGTGTTCGGATTTTCGAAATTTTAGACTGCACTGAATGTATCTTGCACGTGCGCTCTTTCAAAGACTTTTCCCTCCAGGAATATTCTCTCGCAGATACCCTCTCTCTTTTACTCTACTCCCATTTTTCCCAATATATCAAACACCTGTTCATTGCCGCCTGTGTCTTCACTCTTGGGTCCAGAAGGTCTGGGCCCTGTGTCCCATGAACACACTCATAAAGATGTGAGGATTGCGCATAGAGCAGGAAAGTGCCAATCCCAACTTTATCTCTGGTTACCGGGTGAGTTTTTCCAATTGGTCATTGGAAACAAACCAGGTGCAAGGGTGGCTCCTTGAGAAAGTGCTTTAGGGCTGCTTTAAGGAAGTTATTATCTCAGAAATGTATTGGCTTCATATCTCCCTAAGGACTGATCATATTCCTGGCCTTCGGCAGGTCTATCAGTCTATGGATGCTGCATCCACCAGGGACCCTTGACACCTTACCACAGCCAAGACGGGGCGAGATGGGCTGAAAGGTTTGGCCAATAGTTTAGAGAAGGATCCATACTCCAGTTCCAATTCAAGCTATCATTGCACAATTGTCAGACCCTGTTTCGGAGTCAGTGGGGGGTTGGCAAGCAGGGGCTACTGAGCCACCTAAATGGGGTATGGGGTGATACAGGATCCGCCCTACTATGGCTCTGAAAACAGGGCAAAAAATCATATTGCAGCACTTGGCTCTCAGTAATAGCGATGGTGAGCTGTCACAGGCTTTTCAGGGAGGTTACTGGGAGGGTGCCACAGGCTCAGAACTCAACAGACACCCAAGGGTGTAATCATACAACAGTTCAGCCCAGTGCTATCTTTATAAAATGAGAAGTGTTTTAATACACAGTAAAACTCAGTACTGCACACTACAAAAAAGGGGCTCATTACGTACATGGCGGTCAGGGCCTCCATGCCGGAGGTGGCGGTAAATACGACCATCCGGCATGACGGCCCAGACCGCCATATAATGAACCGCCCAAAACCACATGGCGGAAGACACCGCCACAGCCAGCGGTAATGCTGGCGGGGCGGTGTATTCCTATCTGACAGGGTAGCGCTGCTCATTCCGCCAGCCTTTTCCCGGCGGTTCACACCGCCAGGGAAAGGCTGGCGGAATGGGTATCTTGGGGCAATTTGGGTCCCCCAGGGGGCCCCTGCACTGCCCATGCACTTGGCATGGGCAGTGAGGGGCCCCCATGCAGTGCCTCATCATGCATGTCACTGCCCGATTTACGGGCAGTGATCTGCGCGACTGGTGCTGCTGCACCCGCCGAACACCATCATTGGCAGTGGCTCCATTTGGAGCCCCTGTCAATGTCATGGCCCTTTTCCCTGATAGGCTAGCGGGCAGAAACACTGTTTCTGCCCGCTGGCCCAGCAGGGAATACATTATACGGCCGATGGGGGGGTAGTCACGCTGGCGGTCTTCTGTTGACCACCAGCGCTGATCTCGGCATTTTTTACCGCTGAGATTATAATTAGGGCCTCAGTGTATATGGTGTGGGACAACTGCCTTCCGGACAGTATGCCCCCTCTGTCTCTTTGCACCTCCCTTAGTCTAAAGTACCCCACTGTAGGTTTCAGCACCAGTGAAGCACTCCACTCTTTTTATCTGGTAGGTGCAATTAGGCTGTCAGTCTCTCAGTGTTTTTCTCATCCACAGTTTGGGTCTGTTGTAGCCCTCACTCTGACCTCCCAATCTTCAGTCCTGGTCCTCATGTGGTGGGGCAGACTCACAAGGTCAGTGATCTGTCAAGCAGCTGCTTTCCTCCTTTGAGCAGGCACAGGCTGTGCAGCAGTGTCCAGAGGCAAGTGGCTGTCTTTAGTCGGCGGCCATCTTCTGGGCACACAGAGTTGGAAGTGGATGGGCCACCAGTTCGCAGCAGAGCTTAAATCCTCCTAGAGTTGGTGACCCATCAATTAAATGGGTTGGTCCTCCTTGGGTGAAGGAGGCAATGTGGTAACTTCAATGTTCAGATGTAGAGACAGCGGATGAGTCAGGTGCTTTAATGTAGCAGCAGTGGCTTGTCCGATCTGGCCAAATTTCGGTCTGAGCCTTGGCAGCCACACAGTCACCCAGGTACTCAATGGCAAGAGCCTCAAGGGCACAGCTTCACCTTTAGAGGCATAGTCAGCATGGGCACACACTGGTCAAGTGACATGAGGCTGGCCATGGTATAATTCTGTTCAGGCACACTTGGGGTTAGGGCCACAGGCTTACACAGGCTTCTTTTTCAGCAGCATGGACCCCTCAGGCACATTTGGGGGAAGTGCCACAGCTTTGACAGCAAAGCAAATTCCAGTACACTTGTCAAGTGACACGATTAAAATGTAGTCGAGAATGTATGATGGAACAACGCATGCCCCAACTACACATTCCTCAACAATGCGGTTGGAACAATGACCGCATTGTTTCCATGAATGTCTTTACCACGCATGCCTTTACAATGATTTTTTGTTGTAAAGCCATGCCTAGTAAAGGCATGTGTGGAACGACATGCGTGGTTTCCGCATGCCATCCCCCCACCCGCCCTAAAAATACAACTACCCCGATACCCCCACTCACCCTGAGCCCCCACCCACCTACCCCAACACCCACCCACCCTAAAAACAACTGACCCCACCCCCAAAAATAAAACTACTCCGCGCCTAAAAACAAAATTACCACGACCCCCCGCCCCCAAAAACCAAACTCCCCCCAGACAGTATTCCTCTGGATACTCAGTGGAGAACCTAGCTGTTGGTTACATAGAACTTGGATCCACAATTGAGTCAACTGTTCCCACCCTTATACAGGTACAGCGGACAGGGGATGTGTATTTTCTGTCTGCACTTACAGAATTAGTTTAGGTTAGTTCATATTTCATGTGCCATTCTAAGGCCACCTTCCAGACCCAGCCTCTATCTAGTGTGATGCTCCTCACAGCAGAGTTGCCTCCAAGGTGGTGTACCCACAAAAGAGACATAAACATGTGGGAGCACTCTGCACTTACCTGTCACAGCCACACCTGACTCAGTCACCTATGGCAGTGTGAGCTCGATTCACAAAGGTACTTACGACTCATAAAGTTACGAGTGTGGAGTCTCTGTTCTCAGGCCAGACTCTCCATACCAATGGTAGAATCTCAGCACTGAACACCTTAAGGCAGAGATTCAACCTTGACTGCAGACTTTCCAACACGAGTGTGGAAATCCGCAATCATAACTTTCTGAGTCATAAGTCTGTTTATGAATCAGGCCATGTCTGTAACATACACACAACTCACATACATACATACATATATACATACATACCATCACATGTGCTTGGGATATCAGTGCAGTAATTTGGTTACACCAGTTGCTGGGTACGTTAGATGAACAGGGCAGTAGGCCAACACTACTGTGACACACAGAAAAAGTTATGGTCACAAGAAGATCACTACAAATATGGTATCCAGCCACCACTGTGCTACAACCTTGATCATGTAAGAGGGACAGCAGTCCTCTGTCTTTATGAAGAATGTACCTAGTGAGTTTCTGCTGGTCCGGGCAGGTTCAGGACGGCACTCACATGAAGGGACTGGCCTAGGCCTTCATGCCTAGATTAGTGTGTGGCTGAGGCCATAAAAACCGAAAAAGCAGCCTGCCATATAAAGTCCAGCACTCAGGGCAGGGGTAACTACTGTACAATATTGAGGGGGCATTCCCGTACCAAAAATAACCATCATCCAGCAAGCTAGCTAGAAGGGCAACAATTCAAGGAAAGATCCAGGCATCATTGAGGAATTATTCACTCCTAGACCTCCCCAGTGGCTGTGCATGGGCAGAAAAAGACAGCTGGCTACCAGCTCTGGATTGGAGTCTGCAATAAGGTGGTCAATTTAACTTACAGACTTCTTTCAGGACAGTCAGGTGATACACTAACATTCCAGTTGACTTCTGGAAATGACGAGTTAGCTCGGGTGCAATGCTTCTAACTCTTTTATATTGTAAAGACTATCTTTACCTGTGACTGGGTGTTTCTGGTGCCAGTCTTTCCTTGGAAAGTAATGTAAAGCTACCAAGGAGTCCCTCCCTTCATCTGCTGTCATCATGTTCTTGGTCAAATCTTCTGGTCAGCTGAGCACTTTCAGCATCCAACAGTGAATAGAAGACAAATGATTTAATCAGGGCTCCTTGAGGTTCTAAGTATATGTTAAATAAACTTGGAGATCATGACAGCCCTTGAGGAACACCACAGCCATCCTGATGAAAAGAAGAGGTGAAATGAGGAGGGACACATCTTGACTTCTCACCATGATAAAGGACATACCCCACTCAAGGAAAGCCACTACAATGACAACTCTTGTGAGAAGGTCAAACACAACCCTAAGGCTGACTGTGCTAAAGGCAATGGAAATGTGCAACATTATAATTACCAAAATAGTGAGGGTTACTTTAGAGGGTAAGGTTGAATAGCATGCTCACAATACAGCTGCTTAAATATATTCAGCTGCAACAACAGTTCGGGCTTGACTTTTCTCATTGGAGCAGGGTTCAAGACTGATTTGCATATGGCTGAGGTGGCATGGTGTGTGAAGAACAATGGACTGGGATTCATCCCAAGCAATTGCCAGAGGCTGAGATTAATTCAAGCATTCCATACTTCACCTTGTTGTTGAAGCTAAACAATGGCATTTCAGAGCGTTTGGCAGGGATAGCCTATCAGACTTTATCCCTGCAGTATGGCTGTGCGATCAGATTGCACTGTGTTTAATTAATTTATGAAAAACAGATAACACAGTGTGACCAACTTCGGCTGTACTAAGTTTCAAGCATATCAGTCTTTTTCAAAGAATGACATAACGGATAGCCTTACAAAGCAGACAGTGTGGTGCCATAGCCAACACATTCTACTGCATTTGTATGCCTCGTGATAAGCATCTCCAATTACAATGATATCATGTATGATACAAAGAGTATAAGGGTTGGGGGCACAAGAGGGAAAAATTAACTTTTCTGTAGGACTACTCCCTCAGCAAAGTGGGCATATGGCAAGTTTCAGCTGCAGAACATGGCTCTTTCCTCCCACCTGCTTGGCAGCATATTAGGGTTTACCTCACCTTATGACATTCTGTACATATGTCCATATAGATATGTAAAAGGTGTGATGCATACATGAAATATGTACATGCCTAATTTGTAGGTATAAAAAATATGGTAGTTGATTGTTGCACACCCAGTACTCCTTATTGTGGAAATCCTTACCACTGAAGCAAAGCATGGGAAATTATAATTTCTTTTTCAGAAGATAATTGACTCATCTATTTTCCTTGGCATTTTAAAAATTCAATTCTATGAAAGCCCTCACAAGCTCAATGCATAGTGATACCCAGTTAGGTGTCTAGATTGGCTTCTTCTTATTCATCCATGTTTTTAGGATTTTGCATTCCTTCAAGCATTTCTTGTTTTGGTATAGATATATCTAAAGGTAGGCCTTTTCCTCCACTCCCCTTCCTCATTGGTTAATCAACTGGTTTCCCATCAATGGGTTCCTGCAAATGACCATTTTGCAACCCATCCCTATTGTTGGTATTAATACCATGAAGTATTAATAAATATATGCAGGGTGGTTTGAAGTGCTTTTCAAGAAGCACAAATAGAAATGCTATTGTAAAATGAATATGCAAATGAAATAAAAAAAACTCCTCATTTTGCTTACTGGCCATTGTTGAAGTGACTGTTTCGAGTTAAGTGACCGTATGGTAAGGAGAAATGTAAAACTACAGACATTTTCAAAGGGCATAGGTATGAGTTGGTAGATAATGCAAACAGTGAGCAAAGCTTTCAAGCTGTTTTATGTACAGCATTGGTGGCTTTTCCTGTTCTTCTTATATTCTGGTACTTTTAATTCTGATTCAGAACCTGAATGCAGCACTAGGTGGACAGAGCTGGCCAGGATCCAAGATGGCTGCATCTCTTAGGAGCTTAGCGGGCGGCTCCATTTTCCTGCCAGTTTCGTGCAGCTGATTGAGCCAAGAGTCCTGAATTGTGAAGTAAAGGTTGCCCTGACACTGTGGACTGACTAGAGCCAGGTGAGCAGATTCCAAGAGGGTCAGAATCAGTGCACTCTCTCGCACCCTCAGAGCCCAGCCCCTTGAGAAAGCTCTGACTCACGTAAGGAGATCTGGGAATGTGACTGCAGTCATTGATGGTCTGGTGCACATACATCAGTGAAGAGCTCAGAGGAAAGATGAGAAAAAACTAATATCAGCATCTCCAAGTGTTTTCACAATCATAAAACAACATAGGTCTTTTGAATGATAATTCCTTCCAGAATATTATTCTTTGAGATGGACTTTTCCGAATCAGTGTGTTCTTCATCTGAGAATTGAGGGAAAGGTATATCATGAAGAAAATGTAGGCTGTTGTCTTTATGTAGGCTATCATTATCTTTGTAGAGATGTTCTCAGAAAGATTCAAATATAGGGCCTGATTACAAGTTTAGCGGTCCGTGCACCACCACAGCGGAAGTAGCGGCCCGACCACCATGGCTTGGCGGTCGGACCACTGTATTAAGAGTCATGCAGGCCTATGGAGCAGAGACCACAGCAGCCCCGTCAGCACCACCAGGCAGCGCAGACCACCGTGGTTGCGAGCCAGCACAAACAGGCAGGCAGAGCCTGTGTTTCCGCCAGACACTAATGAGGTTGCATACCACCAATGTGACAGTGATGGTCCAACCACCACACATGAGCAGGCGGAAATGAAAAATGTAAAGGGAGCAATTAATCTGCAAGCAGCGTTACAAGTCCTGTGTCACCATGGAGCCCATCACACATGTCCTGCCTCTGCTGCTGCTCATCGATGGAGCAGAAAATCCACCCCACCATGGACACAACCGACTTTAAGTACACACACCTACTTCTGTCATTACGCTCAACAACAGATCATCGCGTCATCATCCACGTGATCTGGCGGTCAAGCTACGTGGCCAAGTACACTTGTCATCAGGTACACAGTCTAAGTCATTCACAAATTAGGACACTGTCACAAAATGCCCCCTTTGAGCAGGTCCCTCACACTGCACTGCAACACTACACAAAAACACACATCTGCACGTTTTAAGCACAGGAACATGAAGGGTACACAACACCAACAACACAGTAACATCACATCTAGAAATACAACTGACACCCTCAGATTGCACACATGCCATAGACTGCTGTCAAATTCAACACACATGTGTACGGATGTGTTATGGAACACAAACACCCTTCCTATGAACCAGCCCTGCAATGGACCCACACATCACCCACACACCAACACAATGGAAGGACAGTGAGTTCAAATATACAAATCTTGCTGTGCAAACAATACCTGCACATAAGGGATGGGGGCATCAGGAGCACTCAGGGAAGGATGCTGCAGTGGCACACATGTCACTTTGCACACAACCCTAAAACAACATTTGGACAGGAACTGGCCCTTCAGGAATCTCAGGGACAAAATATACTAGAGCTAAGAGACACGCCGATCCGCACAATGTGGAAGTGGAAGTCAAGAAAGCATATAACACAGCAACAGCATTGGCCATACATCTAGATGAAGTAGCTACAAGGTACACACACAAAATGGACATATGCACAATCAGATGCAAACAAAGGTAGCACGATTGAACCCCCTCCATGTCTGGACAAACAAAACTCGAGCTCCCAGAAATATCAGGGGGTCAAGTCTACCACAATACATGTTGATATTGGGCAACACATGGTAAAATACTTACCATACCAAACAGAACACAATGCAATGACACCCCAATTGTATTAAAACACACGTTTCCATACAGTTAACATCTACCTTTGTCTTGGTTGGCACCAGCAATGCCCACAATGTCAGATATTGCAAACAACAGCAAATGGATCCACAAGCAGAATAAAACACACACAACTGTAGGCATACAACACAAGTTACTCAGGAGCAACATAATGGAAGAAAACGAACTGCAGGACAAATGTGTACCCAAAAAAAACAACTGTTTGGGTTTATTTGTAACCAAATGCAAAATGTCCAAGGCCATTGGCCAGCCCAGCAGTTTTTCACTGCACAGTACCGTGCCCACACTTGACTCCTATTGCTCCCAGGGAACCATCACAGGAAGGGTCATCAAGTGAGCAGACAAGCACCTCAAGGATCATCCGGGGGCAGTGGTGGGTCAGATTTGGGATGGGTGGGTTTGGGTTTGGGAGGGGTGGACTCTTTCTTAGGAGGGGTGGGCTTCTTCTTTGGGAAGGAGGTATATTTTGCTTGCAAGGGGGGCAGGTGTGACAGGGGAAGACTTGGATGTGGAAGGGATGGGTTAGGATGTGGGCCTGGGCCTCTTTGGTTTGGGACGTGATGTGGAGGATACAGAGGAAAGGGCAAGTTTAAAAAAACCTTTCCTCTGCCACATGGGGACAGTCATCAGAAGGGGTTGAGGATTTGGAGGTTGATGGCGTGGTTGTCTGGTGTGTACGTGTTGATATCTTGGGTGTGTGCATATGTGAGGTATGCTTCTTTTTGGGTGGTGTCTGTGGTATGTGTGAGTGTAGGTGTTTGTGTGTCTTGGGGGCTGGGAGGTGGAGGTGCTAGGGGATGTGGAAGTGGTGGATGTGTGAATGTCTGTTTTGGTGGTGTGTGCAGGTATGGTGGGTGTGGAGGATGTCTGTGTGTCTGTTGGAGTGGTGTCTGCGGGTATGGTGGGTGTGGTGTCTGTGGGTATGGTGTGGGTGTGGTGAGTGTGCCACTGCCTGTTGTCATGGTGCCTGTGGATATGCTTGATGTGGTGTGTGGGCCAGTGAGGGTGCTGAGATGTCTGGGGAAGTTGTGGCTGATGTGTGTGTTGGTGTGTGTTGTGTGCTTGTGTGCCGGTGTGTTTTGTGGTGTTTGTGTTTGTATGTGCAGTTTGTGTGTGTTGAGGTGGGAGGGTGCAGATCTGTCTGTGTGCTTGGGATAGTCAGGGGAATGGGGGATTTGGATTGGGAAGAGGGAGGTGGAGGGGGAGCGGAATGTGGGGGGTGAATGGCTGCAATCTGTGAGGGGGCCAGAGCCTGAAAAGATCTCTGTAGGTTAGACATGGCACTATGAATGCCTTTCAAGAAAGCATTGGTCTGCTGAAGTTGGCAGGCCAACCCCTGGATGGCATTCACAATATCAGCATGACCCACAGAGATACTCCTCAGGATGTCAATATCCTCCTCACTCAGGGCAGCAGGGGTAACAGAGGCTGGGGACGAGGTGCATGTCGCAAAGGAGATGCCCACCCTGTTGGGTGAGCTGGCAAGGCCAACTGGTTGGGGACCAACAGGGATGGTGGTGATAGAACTGGGGGTGGCGGACAATGATGGTACTGTATTATGTACTAATGGGTCCGCCACCACTAGGGAGTGGCCACTGGAGGAAGAATCCGGTGATGATGATGTAGATCCGGTTTCTGCCGTGGCACTCCCCTCACCCTCCTGGCCACTGGGTCCCTCTGTGTCGGTGGTGTCTTAACCCAAGGTCCCATGGCCAGATACTTACCCTCTTGCCTGTGTCCTATCTCCTTCACTTACCTGGGCTGATGCTGCAAATACAAAGGGAAAGGTGGATACAGAAGGTGTCTTTCTTGTGCATGTATGGACATGTGGCTTACCAAATGCAGACTCATGCCGCTTTTGGGGGTAGGGTCTGTGGTATGTACCAGTGCCACAGAACACTTCTTTGGACTTATGTGTCTATCCCAGAGAGATGGCAGCCAATATAAAAAGGTATGCATTGAACAATTTCTGCTATGTGACCAAGCTACTGAGTCATATTTCATTGCCTCCCAGGAATCAACACACTGCCTCCACTGTGGGATTTTCATCAGTGAAACAAGCCTGTACAGGACAAATATGAATTCTGTGAGAATTACATCAAAGCTGTGGGAGTAAGGGACCTGTCATGAGTCAAAGACACAAATTGACAATGATGCTAAATGCACATATGGACTAGTTCATGGATTAACCTCAGTACACATTCCTAATCTAGACAACAGACTGAGGCATTCAGGGCAAGTTTTGCCACTAGATCCTCATATTGGCCACAAGGCAGGATCTGCTGGTGTATAGAATGTGGGCACAGTGCCACAGTTGCATAGTCACAGGGACTCTACCACAGCCTAAACTATGTCCCATACTGGGAGATACATTTGACAGGCCCTGGTCTTTGCAAGCCAAGCATAGAGAACCTACATGACACTCCATTTCCATCACTGCCATGCATGACAGTACATCATGTGGCCATCAGCAATTTGGCATATGGTGCGTGTGGCAACCTGAATGGTAGAGAGAGTCAGGATATGCCTTCCAGACTACAGTTTGACAAGGCTAGTCGTAGGGTGAAAGATCGATCGGAGGTACTATACACATTGCTTACAAGATCCTCAAATGAATTATACAAAATGCATAAATAGCTCATGCTGTCATGCACATACATGTTGTCTAACATTTACAAACATCATACAGAAAAAGATGGCAGTGGATGGCAGTAAAGTCTCCTTACCTACTTATGTGCATCCAACACAAGGAGGAACTAGGACCTCAAAAACCTCACACAACACAATGTGACTGAACTTAAGATATGTTACTGGCCCATGCACATCCCTTTGACACCACACAGATGGCAACCACAGGCACACAAGAAGTCTAACTGCCACACAGGGGCACATGGTAGCCTGTGAGGAGGGAAGAGATGGTGTCAAACAGTATCAATTGTGCCTATAAGATTCTTACCTGCTCTTCTGGTGAGCCATAGAGCTGTTCATACAGAGATAGGACCTCATTTACAAGCCTCTCCTGCTCCTCTGGAGAGAAGACAGGGGCCCTATCACCTGCTGGATGTGGCATGATTGCTTCATTAGGTGGAACATAGCAGCTCGGGTCATGGAGGTGTTGCTGGCAGCAGTGTCAGCAGTCAAGTAAGTGAATCTGCACAACAATGCAGCCACGTCCACCATGTATGCTGTCATCACAGTCATAACGTTAGCCTATGAATTGTGTCTTTCGTGGTAGCAACCACCTACGGCCCTGACGACTTCCGCCGGTGGTCATGGGCAGTTTCTAATGTCCAGAGGAGTATGTCAGGCATCCACCATTTTGGTGGCCTCAAAGGCTGTATTTGGCTTTATAAACTGTCACACCTACAATATATGTTTAGTAGCATCATAAAAATCCGTATTCTGCCTTGTCTTGCAGGTCTTTCTACTCAACCACCATTGTAGTTTGTTGCATGGCACATATGTCTTTTAACAGCGGTGCACAGGCCACGACCACCAACGGTCTTTTTGGTGGTCAGAATATACAGTCACATTTTGAGGAGAAATTGTATAGCACATCTTCAAATTACATCCAAATCCACCTTGCATAGTTGCCAGCTGGGATGTGAACTGTGTGTCATGTCTATGCAGTCAGAAATGCTTTGTCACATGATATTATTGCCATGCATTATGTATGTTGTTGGGGACACACTGACTAAAGTTACAAATCATGTCTTGTCACACATAGGTACCCTGGGAGAGGGAGGATGTGACAACCTTCTGTCCTTCATCCACTGCCAGGCCTTCAGACCATGGATGAACGCCACATCATACAGCTCTAACGTCTGAATAGGCAAACAATAGTGGACTTATGCTGTCAGTTGGAGCCAGATCTGACACCATCTATTAGTTATACAACCAGCATAGCACCCATTGTACAAGTCATGTCAGTATTGCACTTCCTAGCCAGAGGCCCTATCTGCTGGTACATCCCAACCTATGTTCACTCTGGTGTTGAAGAATTTCCTCTCAGCCATGGTAAAACACATCGACATCTATATTAGGTCCCCCCGACATGAGGATTTAGCCAATGTGAAGGCTGACTTTTATGGTTTTGGCCGTCTCCCTCCTGTGGTGGGAGGCCATTGATGGCACACATATTGGCTTGGTGCCACCGCAGGCCACTGAACAGGTCTATCACAACACAAAGAACTTCTATTCCATCAATGTGCAAGTTGTCTGTTTGGTGGATCTCACGTGTCTGTGCCTGTTATCCGGGTTCAGCACATGATACCTTCATAGCGTGGAACAGCAACATACCCTAGTTGATGTCACAACTGCACCCAGGGAGGGGTGGCTGGTTAGTAAGTCATGTCTGTCCTAAATGTGTGTGTGCAATGTCAGGTGCTAAAATCATTAAGTGAGGGACTCATTGTTGCACTTATGTCCTATTTCTTGACAGGAGCCTCCACATGTCCAAGCCGTCCTTGGTTGTTGATGCCGCTGAGGAATCCAACTATGCTTGGGGAAGCCCACTTCAATGAGGCCCATGGAAGAACACTGCAGCGAGTGGAGTGGGCCTTTGGGCTCCTGAAGGCCAGATTCCGCTGTCTGGACCAGATTAGTGGAGCCCTCCTCTACTCACCCGGGAAAATCCATCAGATCACTGTGACATGCTGCATGCTCCACAACATCGCCCTGCAGAGGAATATCCCCTACATTCAAGAGGAGGAGGCACCGGTAG
Source organism: Pleurodeles waltl (assembly GCF_031143425.1). Classification (NCBI taxonomy): domain Eukaryota; kingdom Metazoa; phylum Chordata; class Amphibia; order Caudata; family Salamandridae; genus Pleurodeles; species Pleurodeles waltl. The sequence continues at coordinate 172,463,451 of NC_090450.1, forward strand.
TACCACCGGGTGAGAATCCTGAAATGCCAAGTGAGGATGACATGGTGAAGAGGAAGCAGCTGACTTGTGGAAAGAGCTCATCAATAGCTACTTTTCATGAGTGTAAGTATGTCATGTGATATAATGACTGTGACTGTATGATGAACTGTAGTTGGGAGAATGTGTGGAGTTGAGTGTTTTAGAAACAGCTAGGAAGCTGATACTTTGCAATATTAAGCCACAGGCTGGTAGATACGATAGCTTTTGACACATCCCCCCCCTTGATGATGTTGCTTTGTTTGTGTCAGTTTACTTGCAATGTACTTTATTTTTCATTTGCTTGGTATGTGACTTATGTCATGGGTATTTTTTCAAGCCAATACCCCTTTCTTTGTTCTTTGTGCAGGTACCTTCACCATGGCATCTTCATTTGGGCATTTCAGAGTTGTAAGGCTGGCAGGTATCTGATGCTGTTCTGACAGACAAAGTGGACGTGGACTGTTCCAGGTAATGTAGGTTGCAGAGTTTGAATGTATGAGACTTGTGCAAAAGCAGTTGGCACAGTGTTTGGATGGAGATACAGAAGTGCACATTGCACTTGTTTTGTGTCTTGTGGTGGGCCTGATGCATCATTTGTGTCATTATGTGGTAGGAAAATATGCAATCCTAGCTTTTGATCAAATCATATTTCCTTCACATTGGCTGCACAATCTTTTTGTATGACCCGTATAGAGCAGTAGATGTTCTTCATCATTGCAGGCCACAGTGCCTGTGCCACAACACTGACATATATTTGTGTCAAACCACCAGATGCATGGGAATTGGATTATGATGAGCCAGTGATCAAGGACTGTTGTGCTGCCATCTGTCTGCATCTTGGCTTATGTGATGTTGGATTACTTTGGTGTGGTATGTGATAAGGCTCAAGCTGCTGACATCAACCACTCAATGGAGTAGATGCCACACCATTGGGAGTCCAAAGTCCAGAGGACTCCTCCCAATGGAACGGGTAGGTGGTTGAGGCTCAGCCAACAGAGTGAATGTGTGGCGCACAAAAGAGGTCCTTTAGGAAGAGGTCACTTGCTGGCTGTGGTGCAAGTCTTGCCATCTGCACCTCCTGGATTCTTTGCTGGACATCTCTGCTTGCATGGTGGGGGGATCTGCTGCTACAGAAGCAGGGCTGCCTATGGCTGGTTCTTCCTCTTGCAGGGCCTCCCTTCCAGTGGTTGGCACAGATGTTGATGTGTCTGATGTTGATGAGCCAAAGGAAGGGGTAGACTGTTGTTGAAAAGCCCTGCTCAGGGCGGTGTGAATGTCCCTAAGCACCCCTGTTGGGGAGGCTATGTTGATATTAAAGGCCTCCATCTGTTTCTGCATGTCTCTGTGCATGTTCCTTTGTAGCTGCTTGATTTCCTGGAGTTCAGCCAAGACCTGGCCCATCATACCTGAAGACTCCTGATTCACCCCCAAGACTTGGTTGATGGTGCCCTGGCAAGATCAGCCCTAGTGGTGTCACCTGCTGGCCCACAGCATCACTCCCACGCACCCTACCCCCATTGGCCTGTGCCCTTGCCACAAGGTACCCTCTCCAACTTGTTCTTGGACCATCATCGCCGGAAGTGTGCTTCAACTCAGGATCCAGGACTTGGGGGGCACTAGATGGTAGACACTGTGCTTGGGACGCAGGTTGGGGATGAATGGCTGCCTGTGATGTTGAGGCAACTGGGCTGGGAGGTGATATAGTGGCCACAGTGAGGCTCACTGTTGCCATCTGACCAGGTGGCCCAGATCGGCCAGAACAATCCTCCACATCCAGACATCCAAGAGTGTCCTCTTCACTGAGGTTTTTATCCAGGGGTAGTGTCAGTCTGTTCTGTGGCCTTTGTGCACCCAGCAGCAGTGCCACCAATTGATGTAAATAGTACAATGTTACTGGTTGTATTGTGACATCTACCTTTAATGGTTTAGTGTTACAGTAAGCAGAGACCTTGTACAAAGTTAAGTTGCAGTTAATCCTATTGTGACAAATAACCATGGTACTGAATGTATTGACATGCCATGTGTGAAGCATACCAATTCATTTTGATTCAAGCTGCTGCTGAAATGTACAGATCATTAGCACCACAGAGGGTGGCCTAAAAATGCCATCTTGCCACCAGTACAGGCACTCCAGTGGCTAGGAAAGATATAACTTTACCTATTTGAGAGTGATGCAGGCAGACCCAGGACCTTGCTGTATATGTGACTGGAGTCATCATTTGCATAGTGCAGTGTGAATGTGTCTTCTGCCAATACCAATCTGGTGATGCGCCTTGAGGCCTTATGAATACTTGTTATATACAGTGGTTAAGGTGTCATTCCTGTCCTCCAATAATTAATCTTGGGTTAGCAAGTCAAGATGGAGCTATGTTGACAGATACGTATGCATGATCAGGCCAAGATGAGTATACTTCAATTGATAGTTGACAAACAAAGGTATTTGGACAAGTGGCCACTGTGCTGGTGTTTGGAATTAGTTACAAAGCCTATTGGGCTTTGCAGGCATGTCACTCCCTCTACTTCCCAACACTTAGCAAATGGTGAGTACACATCAATTGAGATTTGCCAAACAGGGCTATGTGGACAAGTGAACACTGGTCTGGTGTTTGGAGTCATAGAAACAGTGCCTCGTCAGAGATGCAGTCAGGTTATTCCTTCTACTTCACACACTTGACGAAGAATATCCTCCTAGGTGAGTACACTTCATTTGTGGTTTACCAAACAATGGTATTTGGACAAGAGAACACTGGGCTGGTGAGTGGGTTAATAGTAACAGAGCCTCCTGGCCTCAGCAGTCATGTCACTGCCGGTGCTAGACACACAATACAAAGGTGATCTCCCCAGGTGAGTACACTTCATTTGTGTTTTACCTAACGATGGCATTTAGACAAGAGAACACTGGGCTGGTAGTTGGATTTACAGACGCAGGTGCTTCCTGGACCTAGCAGTCAGGCCACTCTACTTCCTACACTTAATAAATGGTATCCTCCCAGGTGAGTGAAGTTCATTTCTGACTTGCCAAACAGGGGTATGTGGACAACTGAACACTGGTCTGGTGTTTGGAGATGCTGAAAAGTGCCTCCTGGGAGTTGGAGGCAGGTACCTGTCTGTAGTACACATACTATACATATGTTATGTATTACATATCTGTATGCAGAGTGCATTTGGGATTGGGCATACATTGACCTGTTGAGACACCCCGTGAGTCCTTTTCTAATTTCTCTGATATTCAAAGACTTACAGGCACCATTTTGACTTATGGCATGTGGTGGGCCTTGGTACCTGTGCTGTTGGGTCAAACAATAAAGATTGACAGAGTGTAGACTCAGATACTTTGGGTATTGAATGTTGGCTTGGTACATAAACAAGACAGTGGGTAAAGGTGAGCTGTGAGCATGCAGGACATTGCTTTTTGTGACATTTTCAGTGTTGTAACTTACCAGACTCCCCCTCCCCAGATATTCCTGTCTAGCCCTCAGAATGCCGGATGGCCAAGACGTACTCCTCCCAAGGAAAGAGATGTAATTGGGCACTGGGAGGGCCACCGCCAGTGTTCCTGGCCTGCAATTGATGCCTGGAAACCAAGGAAAGGACCTTGCCCCTGAAGTCATTCCAGCTCTTTCTGATGTCCTCTTTTGTGTGCAGGGTGGTGCCTACAGCATTGACTCTGTCGATGATCCTGTCTCATATTGCGATTAATCTTACTGAGAGGAATGTTCTGTACTTGTGCTCCAAACAATTGTGGCTTTACTGTTATGATTTCATCCACCAAGACTCTTAACTCATCTTCTGAAAAATGTGCATTTTTCTACCATGACATGGTGGAACAAAAAATCAGATGACAATGACTTACTAAGCAGGAGAAGTGCAAAAGGGTGTGAATGGACATAAAAGTGTACAGGGTGTTCTATGGGATGGTGAAAAAGAAGGGTGCCTAATTTATAAAGCGTTTTGGAAATAAGGTGCTCTGGTTTTGTGTTTGCAAATGCAAAGGATTGTGTCTGTGAAGGGGTGTATTTATAGTGTCCTTTGCAGGTTTGTCCACTGTGGCAATGTGTGTCAGCTGTGGTGTTTTCAAATTCCTCCAATGTGTAGTTATCTATCACTTTGCTGACTACGGACAGCCATGGTTCGAACTTCCATTGGCTGACCAGCATGAAAGGTTCACCATAGCGGCTATGTGCCTGCATTATGCTCCATGATTGGCCACGGTGCTGTTGGCACTGGAGGTGGGACTGCGTTTTTTCAGGCCACCCCGCCACTGGAGGTCTGCCTTTTTTGCTTGGTGGTTGGCAGTCCTGCCTGTGTAACACGTAATAGGGGGGTCTGAAAGACCGCCAGCATGGCGGTCTTTTCAGGACCGCCAACATGGCGGTCTGGCAGTCTGGCGGTCTGACAGCCAAACTCATAATGAGACCCACCGTCAGGATTTTATTTTTTATTCCTACTCAACACTTTAGTTTTCAGATGTCTTACTTGTGGGGTCTGATTGTTACTTTTATGTTGTTTTGTCAGAATAGCGAGAGCCTTTCTTATTGTTATCCCTTTTCATATATCAAAGCCTTTTCTTTGAATATAGCATTGTTTTGTAAACCATATAACTGGTGCTCCACCTTACATTGCAATGTAATTTGCTTTTTATGCATTTCTCGCAGTTCTCCCTATTTTCCAAATTAATGATTATCTCGTCCAATCTTATTCCTCCTTCTTCTAATTTTTAATGCCCACATTACGTTCTCCAATAAAGAGAATTGAGTCTTGTGTAATTGGTCTTCTGAAAAACACTTGCCATTATTGAAACTTCTGCAGCACCAGGTGGTGTCTCTGAGTTGCCCATTATGCCTATATCTGGATGGATTTTTCAGTACAAGAAAAAAGTCGAACTTTGAGAATTGACAGTGTTTTTAGGAGAAAAATGTAAACCTCAAGACATATAGATATATAGTTTACGGTATGTCAATCGAGTCTCAAAATATATCTAAATGAGATATTACTTGTCTCAATTTAAGAGTGTTTTGTTCTTATTTACTGATGACTCTGTGGCCACCTTTATCTGTTTCTATTTGCCTGCCCCACCCTTGATGTGGTGACTTGTTCTCCCCTCTTAAAACTGTTTCTGAAATTATCTTTGTAAGTAATGTACTGTGTATTAGATTTCACTAGAAAACATTGTTTCAATCATTGATGGATGTGTAAACCTTTTTTATCTTTAAAAAATAATTTAAATAAAATTTGGAGAAAAAAAAGCGTGTTGCTCATGAAACCAATTTATTGTTCCAATTACTACCTTGCAAATAAATTCCCTTTAAATTGGCTAGTTCATTATTCATTTTAATTAAAGGTGCAAGGTCTCCAAAAACTGAAGTTACAGATACTGCCAAGTGTAAAATTCCTGTACTCCATAACGATATTCTCTAAGCCAAACCACTGTGTTTGTCATTTAGGGTCATATTTAAGACCTCTAGGTCCTCCTTGCGCCACATTAGCATAATTTTTTTTTTTAAGCTAATGTGGCTCAATGATGTCTAAATTTCAGTGCCAAATTTACAAAGTGGCACAATGCATGCATTGCGCCACTTTGTAACCCTTTGCACTACATTATGCCTGCTCCAGGCATAATGTATGCAAAGGAGGCATTCCCCCTTTAGGGGGGCTAAACAAATGGGACAAAGAAATCTAAGAGATCTTCTTGTGTCATTTTTTTGGCACTTTTAACGTCTGCTCAGAGTAGGCATTAAAAGGAGGCACACCATTTTTTAACATTGGCCTCAATGGGCTTTGCAGGATTAGACTTAACATTTTTTACGCTAATCCTGCAAAGCTATAAACTAGAGTAAATAAATGTGATGTTAGTTTCTTAACTACCGCCCTTGTGCGCCGTTTCTTAGATAAGGCGCACACATGGTGACGTTAAGGGGCGAGAAGGGGTGCAAGAAAAGTGGTGCATTGGGTGCAGCACCACTTTTTTTAAAATCTGGCCCTTAGAGTGTTCATCTATCTACAGCCTGTGCACAATCTCTCTTCTTTACTTGATATAAGAAGCTTGATACACCATTAAATTCACGAGGACAAACAGCCAACGCGTTTCGCCCTATACACATGGGCTTCTTCAGGGCCATAAAATGATATTGCAATTGGAAGAATATCGTTATCCATAATGTGCATATAAGCCGTACACTGGTTCATTCCTTTGACGGGCGGCACACGACCGGGCCCGTCTCACGTTTCCTTGCGCCGGCTGTTACCGGCCCGAATACCTGTTCCAACAATTCTATGCGATACTCCTTTCTGATACTCACAATTTTTCCACATTTGTGCTTATATGCACATTATGGATAACGATATTCTTCCAATTGCAATATAATTTTTTGGCCCTGAAGAAGCCCATGTGTATAGGGCGAAACGCGTTGGCTGTTTGTCCTCGTGAATTTAATGGTGTATCAAGCTTCTTATATCAAGTAAAGTCTTGTGGAAGAAACCAACAGATCCTTCGTATTGTTATTTGCCTGATTTTATTGGACTCTTGGCATTTACTATTATTTATCTGACACTTTGAAGTGGTGCACCCCCGTATTGTGTTTAATTATCGGGTTTTTCTGTACCCCTTAGGCCCTTTTGTGCAGCAGTGGCCTCGGTGGAGTTGCACACCACATGTGCTCTAACTAGATATCATTTCACAGATTGCGGCATATTGGAAAATAATAGGGATAGGTGCGTTTTCCTTGGGCTTGCTGCACTTTGTTTGTTTAACACAATCTCTCTTCTGGATATGTCTATCTGTGCAGGATCCAAGTGCATAACCCACAGGTACCCTATTTGCCCAGTCAGAAATAGAAACTTCTTCCATTATGGTGGAATAATGCCGTGCTGCATGATACTCAAAGGGAATACTCACGTCTCAGCAATCACTTTAAATACATCTTGTGGAATTTTGTTAGGGCCTGGAGAACAATACAGAAGGTTTTCTTTAACTAATTCCTGCAATCTAAATGTGAAATTGTTGTTTCCTCATTATCAATCAAAGGTTTCTGTATCCTATGCCCACTTAACTATTTAGTATAAATATTATATGAGGTTATAATTATTCAATTATAAGTTCCTATGGCACAATTGATCAACATCGAAAATTGGCAGGAATCACTCATCTGAACTGCTATCAGAAGTTTGGTACATTATTTTCTCTATTTATTTTGTTGAGTTTCAATGGTTTTGGCCCCAAAGATATTTTAGTGTCCTGATTTTTAAGTCCCTTTTTCTCAAAGGCCCTTTCCATATGATGAGCCTAGTAGGTCTCCTATATTTCATCTTTATATATTGTGTATTACAAAATCAAGAATCTGTAGTGATGCACAAGATGAGAAATGACTCGAGTAACACAACACTTTATATGTCAAATCTACATCTGAAATAGCTGCCAAGAAGTGCCCCTGCATCAGCACTTGTCCACAGCGTGTCTTCAAACAGTAACATTCTAATATATATGGTGATATCATTGCTTTATACAGGGAATCATGCAATACACAGAATACTACAGAATCCTTTCCTAAAATGTAAGTTTCATCTTATTCATTCTTGTAATATCTACTTTAAAATCACCAGATACTAAAAATATTAGTGTTTTATCCTTACATTCTTGTCACAACAAAACTGTTTGAAGCCAGATGTTTCGGCTCGGTTATCATCATTTCATTTTTCCAAACCAAAGTCAATCGCTCACTCAAACAATCATTCTATTGAGTCAGATTTACTTTGATGTTATTGTCGTCACAAAATGAGTATTCATCATTACCAAATAGGAGACCAAAAGACTGTAATGGTTTTGAGGGCTATAAAGTACCTGAACCTTACTAAATTCTGAATGTTTTGAGAGGTGTACAAAAATATAGTCCAAAGCTGTGCTACAACCATGAAACGTGCATATGTTGGGGAGGCCTGTTTAGATCTGATCTGACAGACCAAATTCAAGATACTTGACCTAGTTCTGTTAAAATAGACTTAAACTTACTGTAGAAATAACACCTCTGAGGCCATTATCAAAACTCCATCTTACATTGCTAATACTTTGTCAGAGAAAACCTAGAAGTCATAGGCAATTAAATCACCTAAAGCCATAGTTGTGGATATTAAAAAAATATTAACAAGAAAATGCACCTCTGGCAAGATTTCTTCCATCCTCCATGTGACTTAAATTATGTGTCAAGCTAGGAGAAATGTATTGCCAACTACCACTAGTCTGTTGGTAATTTCCACTAGTACTGTCATCTTAAGATCTATGTATCAAAGAAATACAAAAAAACTTCCTTTTCTTGTGTCCCCCATGATAATGAACAAGAGCGATCTGAGAAACAAATGAAGGGCCAAAGGCAGCTGCAGTATTTACTGATACTAGCCCGTCCCTGCTGAACAGGCGAACGAGGTACCATCCGCTGCACTGACATATCGAAAACGGTTCTAATGGAAGAAAGGAACAGAAGCAATTATTAGAACATTTAAGCCCAGTTGATCTCGCTAGAGGAGAGTAAGAAGACCCTGCTAACACAAGTCGTTCAGAATTCACATGTATGAAATCACTTGCTGAAAAGACCTTAGAACCCCCCTATGGCGAATTGTGCACTAAACCTTCCCCATAAAAAAGGAGATGCGGAATCACATTCTAGCAAAAAATGGTGCAACTGACTCACTAGCTAAGTCAAATGCAAACCCTAATGCTGAGGTTACTCGTAAGGGACTGCAGCCTCAGAAACCTCATTGCTAAAAAAAATGGATGGGAATCAGCAAACACATTTATCAAAGTTGCGAAGACTCCAGTGGGCTGTAGATCGCCACCAGAGCCACCATACACAATGGACATCTATGCCACTCTAATCGAGCGGGTAAAATCAGACACACGTCAGATATCCAATGAGAGAGAGAGGTAGGCTCTAGAGAATATAAAGATGAGGCTCGCAACAAGGAAAACAAGCACACATAAATTGTTAAATTGTATCCTCAGGCAGCACATGCGCGACAGAACCTTTCTATCATCAGGAGCACAGCAGCAATTCCATATATCTGGCACAAACACACTGCAGCCGTCAAAGTAATAGCACTATAATTTACCACAGAAACATGCACCATGGAAACACTCTGACGGATATGAAAGGAACACTCCGCCCTCTCATGAGGGCAATAATGCGTCATAATTACCAACCTGGATAGAGAACACTTTATTCCGGACAAGCAAAGGACAACCAGCCACCCAAAGAAAAAACAATCTTTCGGCCACAAGGATCTCACAGAACAGGACATAACTAAGCTTTGCATTATTGCACAGAAAACAGTTCTATACTAATCATTTAATATACTGTCTCCTAAAGTCACCAAAAAAACGTCCCACGCAAACGTGTGATGTTTTTTGCATTTCCACTTGGCACTTCCGCAAGTTAGAAAAAGCGCTACGACTCCCTGGAAAACGGAGGATGGCGCTAGCTAAATGCGAATAACATCTGATAATATTCCTCTCCAGCATCTCTGTACTTTCACTTTCAGATCTGGAGCGCGAGAACGCGGCATTTCAGTGAGTTTGGCAGTAAACACGTGCCCGAAGGGAATGCAGTAGGTGTTCAATTATCGAGGCCTGCACAGCGTGTTGATGGAAGACATCAGGGGAAGATGATTTTGCTCATTTCACCATGACAATATTTTACAATGTGATTCGCATGAATAGGTAGTTAAATTTGATTGACGTGGCATGATAACACCTGTAATGTATTTGAACAGACATTTATGAAAAACAGTAATTTAATTTCTATGGTCCGTGGAAGGCAGTTGCAACAACACGCTGTGAGTAAATGTTAATTGCCTTCTCAGTTGCTTAATAATGTATGAAACGCATACATCCCTTACAGACGCTCACACCCTCCTCTGCTCTCAATAATTCATAGGTCACCGTGTGTGTGGTCTGGTTCTGCTGTTCATCAGCAGAGGGCTGAAATAACAGTTGTGGAGGAGCGGAAGTGGGCTTGTGTGGTCTACTTTCTATTTCAAGGTGTTCAGGTGAGACAGGAGGCTTGTTCAGCTCAATGCGGACACAGATATCAGGGGCAATAACACGTGGCGTGCAGTTTCCAAGGCCACTGCACTTAATAGCATTGCTGCCCTTTCATTAAATATTAATAAATCATTTGCATTTGTCGTCAGCTGGATTGTTTTCAAGTTTTGACTGTGTGGTCTCCTATTGTTTGTTTAAATGTTACTCTTGTAATAATTAATGTGCATCTTGCAGGACTGAATGATGCGGTGATGCACGCCAATAAGCACCTGCTCTCCTTTTGGGAAAACAGGAGGCTGGTCTCCAACATTATGGGGCCTATTAACCAACTGCACTTTGTAGTATGTTTAGTAGTATTACAACAGTACTACTCACATACTGCAAAATACTATTCAAAAAGCTATGCGGGGAGAGCTCCGCCTCTCCCCTCGTTTCTGTGTGGAGATAGTGGACATCTTTGCAGAACATAAAATACAGGTGTATAGTTACTCGTAGTAACTTTACTGTCACAAATTACAGAGTAGCAGACTCCACTTCCGAAACTGAGGGGGTGAAGATAAGTAAGTCTACCCCTAAGTGTGACTTTACTCTCAGAAATGGTGAATAGGAACCAAGTAGTAAGATTACTACTAGGTGTAAGAGTAAATTTACACATGAGTAAATCCAACGTGTACATTTATCTTTGTGAATAGGTCCCAATGAATGTTAACAAACAAGGACCACCTAAAGTGTAAACATTTGGTATTTTGAATCAGAAATGATCATGTGATGTTTAAAATTAATTAAAAATAAATTAATTATATTTTAATGAAATGTAATCTTATGTTAATTTTTAAATTCTAAAAAGGTTGATAACGTATAATTAAATAATGTATATTTTTTATTTTATATATATTTTTTAACATTAAATTATATTTACTTTTATTTTAACTATTTTAAATAATCTAATTTAATGAAGATTATTTTCCCTTAGGTTTTATTTTACGTTCCTATTTCCATTATTTTCCGTGGATGGGTGTTGCAGTACCAGTTATTGACTATGTGTGGAGCTGGACTTAGTGCATCTCCGAGCCGGAGTAATGTAATATAATTTTGTGTCCTTTTTGGATTGTAGCAACTTTAGAGGTGCAATTTGTGAATACAAGGGCTCACTCTTTTGTGACTGAGTGTACTTCCCTCCTTCCTTAAACCTGCCCTTCTCTCTCCCTAAACCACCTCTTGGTCCTCCCAAAACCTCTAACATTTTGTAGTTGGTACACTCCTTTTTCAAGCCACTCCCTGTGGACCCTCCCACATTTATACTAAGCGGTAAACTTACATGGGTGTGGATCTCACCCAGAGAAATGATAGGAGAGGTGGAGACTTACACTCGCAGGTTTATTCATAGCATTTTCTAACACTTTGGTAGTTGGTTATTTTCGATGCTCTTCTAGATATCTTCTGTAAGGTACTCAGTATCTGCTTAGAATAACAGAGTTGTAGGTTTGTATCCTATGTGCGAAAAAAAACAATATAAATTGTTTAAAAATGAAGTAACACTTTAGTATTATTTTATTACTACTAAATACACTGCAAAATGTGGTTTGTGAAAAGGCCCTGTTGTGCTAATTTCTTTCATGAGCCCTATCAGCACACTTTTTTTAATAACAGATTAGCAAAACAAAGCGGGTTCAGAGATCTCAGAGAGGTGTTTTGGGTAACAGATCATATCTAGACAAAAGTGAGATGATGATGGTTACGAATGACATTAATTTAAAAGTTCAATTTTATATTTCCACTCAGCCATCATTTAACAGCTTTGGTGTTTGAAAAAAGACAATACGGAAAGGGTACAGGTACTGGGGTGCTTGTCTTTACTTTATTTTGGAGTCAGATCCCATTGGGCAAGGGGCGAGCCGGACATGTGGCTCTAGCCAGGGCTTGCTTGGCTTGGCCACCTCTGGCTCATGTGCGTGCAGGCAGGAAGGTGACAACAACAATAAAAGTCGTGCACAGGGGCAGGGAGGTGAGATGTACAGTGGTGTGTGTGTGTGTGTATACCGGCCTGGGTTGCACAATAAAGAGTAGGCCTTCAACCCACCACCCTCACCGGACAGCAGGTTTGTTGTACCACAGGAACCACAACCATGTACTAAAGACTCCTTTCCACCTCATTCTCACTTGACCTCTTCTTCTCTTATTTTCCCTCCCAGCTCCAGGCTTACCTTGCTTTTAATTCCCCTCCTCTCCATTCCCCTTTCCAACCTCACATACTTCGTCCTCCCTCAAGTCCATCGACATTATATCCCTCCATCAATCTCCTTCCACCCCTAGCTCCCGGCCTTCTCCCTCTCTTCCTCCTTCTCTCCCTCTTTCTGCCCTCCTTCTGTCGGTTTTATCTCAGTATCTCTGTTTCTCTCTCTCTTTTTCTCTCTCTCTCTCAGAAGTAAACGCGAGAAAAATCAACACATTTAAAGGGAGTTAGTCAAACACCTAAGGTGACAATAGAGTTTACATAACCAACACGCTTGAGTCTAAATTTAATATTTTGCTTTATTCTGCTTCCCACATTATTTATTCTTAGCGCATGTAACATTAACGGGGCTCTGCTCCAGCTGTTTTGTTTTTGTTTCTTACACTAGCTAACCTTGATAATCTACTGTTGGTGAGAATTCTCTATACAAACTGTGAAGAAGAGGGTCTGATTTAACAATACATCCTCCACCCTTCCAAGTCCCCTCCCTTTACTAAATTAAATGCCCACATTACCACCGTGCACCGCAGCTAAAAACAAGCTATGCACTCTACCTTTCTTCAATACCAGAGAGACCATAAAAGGGATTTCCTGTTTTTTCTATTGTCTGCATCTGTAGACAGGACCACTGCGGATGATAGATGGGCTAGGATGGATCTCTATTTTTGTCTTTTGCGCTATTGTTTATTTTGTCTGGATACGGTTATCACCCTGTTTATTCCTTTCTGTTTTGCTGTGGGTAGTTTGATTGTTTGCTATGGGATGGTGGCCCAGCATGCCTCTGTCCTCTGGTTGTAGTTCCTGTCTATTAGCTTACAGTTTGGCCTCTGTTCTACCTGCCGGGTTTTGTACTGTGATCTCATTAAGATGTCTTTCTGCTCTGCTCTGCTTCTGTCTTCCTTGGTGGCCTCTGGTCTTGGCGGTCTTGGGTGGATCATTCCAGTTGCTTGTTGGCACCTGAGTCATGTCATCAGTTCAAGGCTCAGGTTTTTGACTCTGTGGCTTGTGGTTTGTACCTTGTGCTTCAGTCATGTCCCTGTAGTTGAGTATCTGGGCTCATAGTTCTCATTTTGGTTTTGTTCAATCTACTTTTGTTCTGCTTATCTTTATACAAGCAGTTTGGGCTTCCCTCTTCAGAGGTGACTGACTGTTGTGTGGGCTTTTTCCTCTAGGTGGTTTCCTGCTGGGTATTGGTTGCAGATGTTTCCTCTTCTGAACCTGGACTTTGAGTTTGGTCTTCCTGGCGCTAATTTCTCCTATAGTGCTATGCTCTGGATTCTGCTGGTTTCCTGCATTGCCTCAGGGTGTTCTCTGTGTGTTTTGGAATCAGGTCATGGGCTCACTCCTTTAGTAGGTGCTCATTTGAAAGGAATGGGCCAAGGAAGGTATGAGGAAGTAAATTCTGATTAATTACTGATAATCTTTATTACATTGATTACCATGCTTGTCCTAGTGGATACGTTCTTCTCTTCCTTCTCCAAGATGCAGCCTCAGTCTTTGGTGCTGGGGATTATTAGGAAATTATGTTGGTATCCACTGCTTTGTGGTCCCTGGTATTGGGGAGGGGCCAGGAGAGAAAGAGAGATGAGGATGGGAAGGGTATGGTTTATTTTTAGCTAGAACAGGTAGAGCCCTGGGGGATGCAAACAACCCAATGAATAATGACTATGACCAGGCAGAGTAATTAAAAATACCAGTAAGTTAGTCGCACATTTCTTTAGGAAACTCTAAATATGGAGTGAATACGCCGTCTGAGATTCCACTATTATATGAAAAATATTGTGGAGGTGATGTATTTTAGTCCATTTTTAAAGTTTCCTTCAGAAACTGGATGTTTTTCAGTTAACAAAACTTAACTGACAAACTTTATTAATTGCTTCTTACACAGAGTTTCTATCACAATTTCTAAATTCTAACCAACACTGACAAAGCCACCAAGTCAGGCTTTTTGTTGTCTGTGGCGGGGGACCGGACTACATTCTCCAGTGTTCTGGATGCTGCCAGAAGGAACGCCATGCCAACAAAGCGCCCAGAGGCGCTTTAAGGGCTGCAGTCTCCAACTGGACGGGATGCCTTGATCTGTGGCGGAGAGGACTGGAATACATTCCCCAGTGTTCACAAGGCTGCCAGGAGGGCTGCAACATCAACAACGCACCCGGACGAGCTTTTAGGGCTGCATAGTCTCCCGCTGCATGGGACACGCCCTGGCGCATACGCGGGCAAAGAGCGGGCCCATATGTGTACATCAGAACCCGGTGGACGCTAGGCTGGGCCCACTCTTTGATGCCATGCCTCTGTAATGAGTGCAGTGTATTTCACAAGGTCCTAAGGTTCCTAGTAAGTCTTCAATTGTTTTCTACATAAGCCTTCTTCTGAACAGAGCCGAGTTGTGTTTGCCTGTGCTCCTTCCAAAGGAAATGGGGAAAAGAAAAGCTCCTGGGTGTACTTCTAAAGCGCAGTCCCCGCCCAAATTCACCAGCATTAATAAAATGTTACAGAGGGCTATGGGAATTATTTCAATAGAAATTGAACTCATGGAGAGGCATCTATCGCTAGGAAGCTCCATCCACCCAGTCACAGATGGGAGTACATTGTGTAGTCCAACTAGTCCGACTTGATCAAGCATTGCAGCTACACCTGATTGTTGGATGTCCGGCTGTGAGGGTGACTCTTATGGTGATCAACACCCAGTATCTACTCCTACAGGTGTGTTCCCAAAAGCAGCTGCTCGGCCACCGCAAGCCTCCAAAAGACCTAGACTGCAAAAACTGCGGCAGCCGAATGTAACAGCAGTGAGATCTTGTGCCGATGCTGGTACCCTGACCAGTGCTAAGTCTTCTCAGGAGGAATCAGGCCACATTCCTCTATGGGCTGAGACCCTAATGAAGTCACTTTTTGGGAAAATTAAGGACTTTCTTGTCAAAGAGCTCTCTCCTAAACTTAATCGGCTGGAAGCCATAGAAAGGAGACTAGACTCTGGTATGCCACAGAAAAACCATTCAGCCCTCAGAGTAATGTGTGTTTCTCAAGAGGGTGCACAGGGTACTACTCCCAAGCACAGCACTGATATGGATAAAATAGTTCTGGCCCTTGCGATGTGTTTTCATGGCTATTGGGGCACCGAGTGCATTGCCAAGTTCTACTACCCTGGGCGTTGGTGACTAGCGTCTCACACCATAGGCAGTCTGGGGGAGTCCTGACCAAGTGGTAAAGCCGTGGCTACCGTTCATAGGCAGCATGTGATTGATCTCCCTCCGGCCTAGTGCCCATATGTGACTATCTTGGCCAGAGTTCAGAAGTTACAATTGGGCCAGAAGGAAGGACACGGAGAGCTGGCCAATAAGTGTATTAATTGCATGGGACACCAAAGGAACTTCCCCTACTTTATGGCTAATGAAATTCTCTTAACTCATTGTGTGTATTGGCGAGGTCCGTGTCCAAAGAATAATGATGGTGACTACATTATTATACATTTTAAGTCCCCTCAAGTTGTGCAGAGGTTGTTACTTGCCACCCCCCCTCCCCGGCTGGCCAAGGCATGAGTCTAACTTGATTTTATTACCACTGGGGTACTTTGATAAAACAAGTTTTTATAGGGTGCCTAGGCATTTAGCCCTAGGGTCCAACAATCATGCTATCCCTCAATTGCTCAAGGCCCATGTGAATTAGGTATCCAGAGCAGATGGCTTAGTTCTTTCCATTTTAAATCGGTTCGATGGTCTGGAAGAGCTGGACTGACATGTTCCGGGTTGGGGTGGCCTTCCCACGATGCAGAGGCTTTTGGGAAATGTTGAGTGTGGGAAGAGGGATGACGGCCTGTGGTTAGAGACACAATTCTTGCAGGTGGGAGCCCTAAAAGGAAACCGCTTGCCAAGGGGTCCAGTGATAGGGGGCACTATGTAAGTCTTAGGCTTTTGATGTGGTTAATGGGAGCTCCTTGTCCTTCCCTGATTTAACAATGATGATTGTTTGCCCATTGAAGGAAGTGTCTCCCAATTTTCGGTTTTACCCAAGTGGTTCTGGCCAGTCTGTTAGTGTATCCCAAGAACTATGATCATTAGTCAAGGGACAAATCTGGGACCCTGGCTTTACCAGCTTCTTTGGGTAGCAGTGATCTCCCAATGGGTTTGAATAACAACGAGCAGCTACTTCCGAAGTGCCCCCTTTCTATTGCCAAAGTGCTGCCCTGTAATGTGACAGGGATTGGTTCTAAAGTTGACATCCCTGAATGGGCTACATTTATTGACTCAAATGCTACATGCCTTTTTCAGGAAACTTGGTCAGTTTGCACACTAAATCCGACTGGGTTTGCAAATTTTAGTTAAGAATCTAGTTCCACTGGAAGGGGCCGCCCCTCTTGGGGTTTAAGAACTTGGGTGTACACTGGCCTGCTTATCTTGCCAGATCAAAGTAGTTCCGGTGCTCCCACTGGATGTTTTAAGTGTTGCAATAAGCATTGCTTCTCAAACCTTTTATGTATATAATGTGTATCTCAGGCCAAATGGAGTAAATCAGGAGTCTCCCTTAATCGAGATGTTGAATACGCATATGTCAGAAGCTCCAGGCCGTGTTATAAAGATCGTGGGTGGAGACTTTGCCAGTTTGAATCCTTGGACGACGATGTAGCTATTACCCTAGAAGAGGATATTGTTTGGGGCATCCCTAAGTTGGCTATGACACCAATTAGGAAATGGTCTTCCCTGGCTTTGCAAATAAATGCCCTTGCTATGAAGCAGAGACTCTAATCTGAGAATGGGAGAACGAGGTCTGACAAAGAGGGGAATCACACATTTAATTGAGTCCCTGGCACAGGCATTATTGATTATATCCTAGTGGATGTAGGGATCTGGCTGCTACTGATTGATATGTCTGTTATACCATGCCAAGATAGTGACCATAATTCTCTGGTCCTAGAATAGAACCTTCCTATTATGGATAGGGAGCTTAGCACTGGAGAGTTACTTGACTGTGGTTTACACTTAACTAGTAATATGAGTAGAGTGAAGTTGGCTAATTTGGTAAACTCCCAGGAATCATTGGGAGATATCTATTTTCTGGTAGCCGATAGTATTGGGGACTTCCTCGGAGGAGGGGGAGCCAGCCAGGGGGCTCAGAGGGAAATAATTAATTTCATCGATAATAGTTTGCTTACTAACTTAAAGGACATCTTTTTGTGGTTGCCAAATGTTCCTCTGGTAGGAGTGCTCCATTCTCCTGGTACAATAAAACATGTAGGGTTGCAAGGCACACTTTGAAATCTGCAATCAAACAACAAGACAGGGGTGGAATTAAGACACAGAGGGCCATTTATGAAAAAAATATTACAGCCGCCAAAAGTGACTAGGAAACGGCAAAGTGGGATGATATGTTGGATGATGCTAGGAAGGGGGACCATCGTTGGTTTTGAACTTGGCCTCAGTGGATAGTAAGGAGGAGGCTTATCCAGAGGGGGCAAATGTTCCGGCAGTCGATTGGATTACTCACTTTTCCTATCTTTATTTATTAAATGGGGGTGTGAACCCCCTCAAGCAACCTGTATCAGATGGGAAACAATTGGAAGGGTTGACATTTTTTAGCAATAGTAAGACTTACTTCCCAATCTCAGAGGAGGAGGTTAGAGTAGCAATCGCTAAAATAGGCCCCAATAAAGTCCCCTGGTTGGACAAAGTCCTCAGAGACCTCTTTAACAATGTTCCAGATGTTTTGGCCCTGCTTTTACAGTTATATTTAATGACATTATGGCCGGAGCACCCACTCCCCCTACATAGTCAGGGGCTGAGATCATTCCCATTTATAATAAGAGTTCCCCATCCAATCCATGCAATCATGGGCCAATCAATTTACTTTATTGCTCCTAAAAATGATCTAGCTCCATACTCCTTGATCGGTTGCACCCGTGGATGCATGAAAATGAAATCCTGACCCAGCTCCAAGTGGCATTTAGGGAAGGAATTAGCACAATCGATCAGGTTTTAAGATTCCAGGTAATTTATTGGAAAACAGTTGTACTGGGAGGTGGTAGCCTTTACGTTGCCTTTGTTGATCTGTGCTCTGCTTTTGATCTAGTACCCCACCCGCAGCTATGGCACGCTCTGGCTAATCTGCCGTGTTCCTGATGATTTGTTGATAAGACTCCACAGCAATAATTTTGCCCAAGTGCGGTGTGGATGGCATGGTGAGTTGATGGACCCTTTTCCTGTGGTCCGTGGGGTAGGCAGGGCTGTGTCCTTGCCTCTATACTCCTCTCACTCTACATTAATGATTTGGTTGTATACTTGAACCATTGTGATGGGATGTTTCCAGGCTAGCCAGCTTTAAGATCCCCGCACCATTGTTCACGGATGACACCCTCTTGATTTCTAAATCGCCTATGGGATTGGAAAGAATCCTTGATCGCTTTGAGAGCTTTTGTGTAATGAGGGTCCTAGAGATTAATGTTGATAAAACAAAATTTATGATACTGATTTTGGGCTGCTCTTCTAGGCAAAACCCCAAGCTTGCTGGTGTTCAACTAGATCATGTGCATGTCTTTGATTATTTGGGGTTGACACTTACTGAAAATCTAAATTGAAGTTGTCACTTAGAAAAAAAAAGGCTAAAATTGGGGCAATGTACGGGGGTGCTCGCGAGGGCACATCATAGGTCCTGTTTTTGCCCAGTCACCTTTCTACCAGTACCCCCCTACTCCCCTTAGACTAGACTTAGACCTTAAGCCTATTAAGATGGGGTGGGAATTAGGCCCGTTCTTTTTTGGGGGACATTTTGGGCCTCACCTGCTCTCCATTCGTATTGTGAGACTCAGGAAAGATCCCTTGGTTAGGATATGTAAAGGAGACTTTAACGAATCTGGGGTGTGGTGGTCTGTGGAAGGAACCGGAGGCAGCCCCTGCTATTAGTATATCTGTGCTAAGAAAAAGCTGTGAAACAGATTATGAGTCGCACATTTGTTGGCAATTTTGAAGAAAACAGCTATATATTTTGTGATACAATAATAAAAACTTATTTCAGCCTCTCAAAACACTGCAGACTCATTTTGCGGCTTTAATTCAATGATAATACAATCTTGGAGTCAATATCTTTGGGAGAAACATTGATTTCACTGCGTTTGGTCTTTCCCTGATAATGCTATAACCTTCTCAACATGCGTTCCGCAGGTCAGAATAAGGACTAATGAGTAATATTGCATATTTTTACCCATTATGAACTGCAAAATTGTTGCAGGTTTTAATTGTCAAATCAATGTGAGGAAAAGAAAACACCAGACGTTTGATAGTTCTGTACACAACTCGGCAGTCTGATTAGATCACCAATCACCAGTTTACACACGAGCTAGGATTACCACACCCATTGTAATGAGAGATGTTTTCCGTGTGTATATATGTCTTTCCAATTTAGATGTTTTAAAGCCCTCAATCAATATTTTATATTCAGTGACAAACCATGATTTCCCAAGTTGATTTTTACCACATATTTGACCAGGGTCAGGCAAAAGTATTAACAAGGCAAACTACCCTAGTCTTACATGTTACATACATATCATCTTTAACAATGCTGTTCTTGGAATATATTTTTATATGTTCTGGATGAGCAGTTGAGGAAAAGGGAGGGCCTTCCTCATCCCTCCTAATACATGGCAGGGTACATGGATGTATGTTAAAGTCCCCTAATAATATTAACTCAAAAGTATTAACATTTATACTATAGACAGACAAATATTTATCCAAGTCATCCAGATTTTGACTGGTGCAATCATTTGCATGCGAATTATAAAAATTTATAAAAAGGATCTTACCCTTATCCTGGGTGGAAAGCTCAACAATTAGACAATTTACTGAGCCCGAGGGGCATTGAGTTAAAGTACCTTTCATATCCAGTTTGAAAAGGCTTAATAGTCCCCCCTTAGGTCTTCCTGCCACACTGTTTGTAGCTGGAATGCAAAAATGACAAAAGCCATCTAAGGAAAAGCTATTCGTTTGATCCCAGGTCTCTTGTAAAGCAATGACGTCAAAAGATTTTAGTGTCCTTTCCCATTCGGCTATCCCAGACTTGCTCTTTAAACCAGCAATGTTCCATGTAGCGATCTTAATGGACGATGCTGAAGACTGGGAAGAATTTCCCAAGACATTTGGCAGTCAATCATTTTCCTCCATAGAAGATAAGGCAGCATACCGATTGTGAAGAGGTAAAGTGTTAACGGTCTGCCTGTAAGACAGCTGATGACGACTTGTCTCCCCCCTAATTTGAGACCGAGACATATTCACAAATACATTCGGGGTACAGGCATCCATACCTCTTCCATTCTCATTTGAACATTGCCCTTGCACATACAACGAACGACATTGAGTATTGGCCCCATGATTATAAAAGAAGCCAAGAGGTCTAGCAAGAACCGCATTTTCTAAAGTTGGCAAATTTGCAGCTCTCAGAAGCACTGTTGCCACGTGTTGTGGGTATTTAAAATTTATAATAATGCAGTCTCCACCTCCATTTTTAGGGACATTACCAATCCAACTAACTCTACGAGTAAATAAAATGTCATTTGCAAGGGCACAAGGAAATCCACAGTTCTTATTCAACCAAGCAAGCGTCTTGTTTTTAAGAGCAGGATACGTTTCTACCCCAGAACCATTCAAGCACATGTCAACCTCTGGGACATTTGTTAGAACCACAGTATATGGTGCACATTCTGGCGGGAGATTAATAAAATTATGTCGCCTAGTTATACTTCTTCTATCAATGACTGTCCCTCGTATAATGTCCTGAGTACTCCTTTGTACTGATCGTGGTTGACTAGATGTATTTTGTGCACTAGCCGACCCTACTGGCAATGTAGACAAGGATGAGGCAGTCGGCACACTTACAGTCAGTGGGGCCTGAACAATAGCCCCCAAGCTCTCCGTCCTATTACTGACTATAGAGTGTGTAACTGAACCCACTGGGTGATTATCCATAGAGCCTATTGAGTCTAAGTGGGTACTCAGTGGAACAGTGGACCGGGTCAGACAAGATTCTACAAGGCCTTCCAATCTAGTAACCCTAAGAAGCACTAATTCTACCTTGGCCACCAGGGGACTGACCAGTACTTCCAATTTAGATTCAAGAATTGTAACCAGATAATCAATTTGACTTGAATGCAGACTAGTCCCCTCAATAATATTGGTGGGCTCAGGGACATTTCCCCTATTGATAGCTGTTGGACCAGCTTTTTTTGGCTTCCGACACCCTGCTTTAGATGTTTTAAAGCCCTCAATCAATATTTTATATTCAGTGACAAACCATGATTTCCAAAGTTGATTTTTACCACATATTTGACCAGGGTCAGGCAAAAGTATTAGCAAGGCAAACTACCCTAGTCTTACATGTTACATACATATCATCTTTAACAATGCTGTTCTTGGAATATATTTTTTTCACAATCTTACACTCAAAAACACAAATCCATTTCTGAGCTCTTCTTACAAAAGCCTTTAGTTATTAACACAAACCTATTGCCTTTGGCAGTGCTCAATACTTGTTCATAGATGTGGGGGGGATCTGGTAATCTTTATTTTGACTTTTAAGTAGCATGTTTTCTTGCATGTCTGCACTCTGTTGCTTAAATTATGTTGCTTCCATGCTTACTTACGCACTTGTTACTCGTGAACTACTCTGTTCCGACTCCTCAAACCATTTTTCTCAGTCCAGCTAGCACGCCAGATGTTAAGTCTAAAGTCTGTTCTGCATGACTTGTGGTAATCGTGGCTTTGTATGCCCTTGACTTAATCTTCTACCTTTCTTTGTATTTGCACCTCTCTTGCTTTTCCGAGATTTACCCAGAGAGGCAGAGAAAGGAGGCTCCCCATGTGGGATCTTCTGCCCGATGCAATACTGCGGGAGTCAAATAGTGACCTTTAGTAACAGAAGTTGTCCTTCTGTGGAAGACTTCGCATTTTTCTAAACAAAAAAGCCTATTGTCACAAAACGTGTGTTGACAACTTGGATGTTGCATATTCCAGGTTAAAACTAATAAAGATGTTGTCAAGACAGAGATTGTCACTGATGGAAAAAGCACCAAAGACCAGAAAAAGCTCAGTTGTGGAAGATAAGCATCCGTGTGCTTATGCATCTAATGACGGTTATAATTTTCTTTTTAATAAAAAATGCTGATTGATAGATTGCGGATGCACTAGGAACCAGGACATTTCCAATGATATGTTTACTACCCAGATCTCAGACCAAATCTGGAAAAAATGTAGAAAGCGTGTAAATGGGGTGAAGATTTATGGATTGTACTTATAAATTAATAGCACATTCGTGCGTTAGTAAAGGAGTTAACGGTGGATAAAATAGTTACTGCTGTGAGTCATACATAATACTCTATAACTCAACCCTCACATAGTGTGACTTGCTAGTGATAACAGACAGGACTCCAGATTTGGAAATTCTTACATTTGACTCACAGTGATTGCTATTCGTATTCAGCAGTAGGCTAATGCCCAACTTAACGTCAATGTGTCATCAGTTGAAAGCATCCACTACATGGCCTCATTTTAGTTCTGTCCCAAACCTTGGTGCCAAGAACATACCACAAGCCAAACCTCAAGTGTTCGTAAAGACCTGCGGGTTGTTACTAAGGATTTGGCCTCTGCATAATAATATTTTTTACATATTCTTTATATCAGGAGAGTCTGAAAGTTTTATTAAGTTTAAGTAGCTTTTATGGGGGCCACTGGAATGAAGAGATTGTGCAGCCGCGGCAATTTTCATATTATTATAAATCTGCCGCATTTGCCACATAATCAATCACCTGCTGCATAATCTGAAGATTCTAATGAAAAAGTTTGTGTGTAGCTCAAATGGCTCAAAAGTTGCTAAAAATGCAGCAACACGGGTTGCCACACAGTGGAAGGCCCTTTGCAAAGGTTGACTTGCCATCACTCTGTTGCATATTGCTATTTTGGGGTTTTAAACTGGTATTAACGAGGTCCAACCTGCGCCCAGATAGTGTTAACAAGTGTGAACAAACATTGGTAAAGCCAATCGGTTTTAGCAATCTGAAAGCTATTGATGTTATCAATGTCAGTATCTTTTAGCCATGTTGAATAGCAGCAAATCGAGCAACATAATGGGGGTACGAGTCAAGCAACACAACAGGGGTGAGTCAAGCTACAAATAAGATATTGGGGAGGGCAATTGGGGAGAAGGTAAGTGAGCAAAGTAATGGTAGGCAAGTAAAGCAAGATAACACAGGAAGGGGAGACCAATTGGGATCAGCCAATCCCTGAAAATAGTTGATATGTAAATCACACAACACATATCGCATAAAGTATGAAAAGTTTCTTCAAATTTCAAATAATATATTTGTTTTTACTATGTAAAACCTACGATTTAAAGGCCTACATATGTGCAGCACTTAAGGGAAGTAAAAAAAATGCGGAGACATGAACTAATGCAATGACTTAATTTATATACTCTGATAAAAGAGAGTCATAGGTAGTTTTCAGGAAGTTCAAATGCTGTGCACATTAAAACTACCATTGTTAGAAGCCACTGTAATTTATATGGAATTCTTGAATCAAAAAAGAGGAAATTCTTTCCTAAGCATGCCAATGAATTAGTATTAACACTAATGGCAAACAGCTCAGCAAAAAACTGGAATAAAAAAATCAGTGCATATCCTTGACCACCAGCCCAGGCTAAGTGCCTGCTCTGTCACCAGTCCTTAGCTAAACAAGCCTCGTCACTAAAATGAGCCAGTCTGAGAGTTTCCCCTTCTTCCATAGCGCTTGTGTTGCAACCTGTTGCTGGCAGTTTGCGTACAACATCCACACCTCGGTACACCCATCTCACTCACCTAAACTCAGAGGAGAAAGCGAGCAGGCTGAAGTGTGGATGAGCTGTGACATTAATGAGGCACATTAAAGCAATGCACTGAGAAGTATTTATGAAAAGTGATAGTTTGTCCAACTGGTATTCTGAACTCACATATTTGACAGCACTTTCATGCCCTCTGATGAAGAAAAAAGTTTGGGTGAAATAAAATATTTGGCCAAGAACACACATTTTAATTGGGGAAGCTGCGAATAATCCTGTTTTTCTAGTTCTACGTTGTACAACTCAGCCAGGAACTAAGTATCTATTTGTCTTTCCATATATTAAAGCTTTTTTACCTGTAAGTTAAAATTCAGTAGTTTTGAAACACAGCAAACTGGTCCGAAAGCCGAGCAGGTGACATGAGCACTAGTTACATTGCACAAGCTCACAAGGACTGTTTATTTGCATGGGGAGATTAAGTGATGTGCCCAGAATCACAGGATGTTGAGCAGAGGTTGAGATGGTTGGTGGGGGGTTGGTAGACATGGGCACAAAGCAGATAATATTTCGAGGAAAGGAGAGATTCCTCGAGCAGACCAATTTTAATTGCCCTTGAGAAACCTCAGGGACCATCTGTTTTTATTCAGAGCTGAAGAAGAGGCCAGCTTTGGGGTGGAAACCTAGCAGTAGCAGAGAAAAGATATACGCAAACATGAAAGCAATTCAAGAACTGCTGCTCACTACTGTATATAATGGAGCCACCAGGCGATCAGCACTCCCCCTAACGTTTCTCCCTGCCTGAGTAGGAATGCTTAAAAAACACACCATGGATGCCTAAAGAAAAATAATTAAAACGAAAATCACGCACCAAACAGCTCCCGGCAAGAAAGTTACAGGAGCGCATTGTTCCATTTGAAACTGTGTTAATATTGATAAAAACGATGTCAACATTCACCATGATATGTGTACGTACAACAACAAATGTGTATTACTGTTGTTGAATCAACCCGATGTGACCTCCCCATCAACTCGGAGGCAGAAATACGTGGTAAAGCAAGCCCTACGATCTAGGTCTCAAGCAACTGATTGACAGATCACAGGTGGGGTGACACGTAGCCCGTAGACAAATGTGCAAACAGGAAAAACCCAGATCGATCCCTCAGATATGTAGGGACACCACAATGGTCTTAGGAGTTTGGCCCGCAATAAAACATGTTTGGCCAGAGGGGTGCACGTTCCCAAAACACCATAAAAGGTAGATGCCACATGAAGTAAGAACACTCAGCTAATCAGAACACAGCACACACAACACACAGTGATCTCGCGCTCACCATGCCATACATCTGGACACATTTCCTACTGGCCCACACTACATCCACGCAAGGTCAAGACCCCCCCAAAAAAAGAAACGGACTGGAGCAGAGGGGGAAGCACAAGCACTCATGTGGAGAGCTGGAACACAAAGAAAATAGTAGCTCCAAAAAAGGGAGGAGAAGATGGACACAAGTACGTGGGCCATGCACTAGGGCAGGGCCAAGCACAAGGAGAGGTCAAGATGTAGGCATGCCCTCACAAACTGAAAAGAAGGGAATGAGAGCAAAGCTGCAGCAAACAAATGAAAAGCTGCAGGCGGGCTGTAAGTCCACAGTGTGTAAACAACGTCTGGAAGAAACAGCGCATGCGCTGTCTAGGCGAGACCTAAAAAAATACAAAATAATAAAGTATTATTATCCCAAAATGTCCTGCATTATGCAGCAGAATGTGTCTTTTCTTGCTGCATAATTTACTCAACCCTCCCAAATAATTTGGCTGTTCCCTGCAGCATAGTTCCTTGGCTCTGGCTTTTATATTCTTTATGATTTCTGTTTTACTAATAATGTGTATAGAATTATTATTTCTAGCCATTTGCCATACAGGTAAACAGTTCTCATGCTCAAAAACATGGGCAAGTGTCGGTTCACACAGTTTTTACGCACTGTGCCATAGTATAAAAAGCATAGGTCTTCGCTCATAGCCCAAAAGAAATTCACTCTGTCAGGAGACATTCTGAAGGTCTAGTGCTATATTTATCAGCCCATAGGCAGGACTCTAAACAAATCCAAGCACTGCGCTCACAGTAAGAAGCCAAGTAAAGGGTTGTGGGATGGGTGCATTTCTCTCACAGCAAAAGAAAAAAAAACAATTATGCTTGATGGGATTTCTAAGATGTTGAGTTCTTTCTTCTTGTTTTCATTTCTAATATTTGCTAATACTCTAGTAATCATAATTGTAATTGCCTGATTCCTTTCCATCTTTTCTGCACTAGCTTATGGTACAATAAACACAGTCATGTCATGTTCCTTGACTTTTGAGAACAAAATTTGGGGGGTCTTATAGAAACAATCCTGTTGGATCGCTCATTGGACGACGCAGCCTTCACACTGACCTATCCTGTGAAATACACCACCGGTAATTCGGTAAGACTCCTGTACGTTATCTATACTCTGCAGGCTCTTCTGGCATTGACACAAGTCTGGAGGCCAAGACAGATCTCCAGAGAGGGTTGATATCTAAGCTTGTATCAAAGTCTCGCTCTTTACAATGAGTAACACACTCATATACATCCAATGCCACGAGAACAGACAAGTGCCATGTGTGATACTCACATTCTGACCTTATCTTCGGAATCCTGTAGAATCCACATTAAAAACCTTCTAATACTTGAGACTCACGTGACAAACAAAGCACATTGTTTGCCTACAGGTGTCTTTCCTACACAAAAATATAACTCATTTCGAACTTAAAAGTAACTATTGCGGTCATGATTCTGTCACACCGTTCTGGCTAGCATATCTGGCTCCTTTCTTGACCATAATCAAAAAGAGAGAGGACCCACTGTTAATAATCCTTCTGTCTCTCTTGTGTCCACTATGAAAGGTAGCCCTAATAGAGAGCTCTCACCCATTAGGGTTACTAGTGGCACGCTTCATCATAGAGTCCTTGTCACCCTGAGAATCAATGGAGCTACTTCAGATTTTTATGGGGGGATCGTAAGCATAAACTTGTCTACAGTACCCTGATACTAATTTATTTGGAGGGTCTGCTGATAATATTTAAAATAGGTGGGGACACTATTTGAGAGAATTAGTATCTCTAGTGTCTATGGATCAACATGTTTCAACCAATGTATCTTGCATCTCAGGGTCACTTGGCTTTCATCAGGACCAGTTGAGGATGCCTCAACAGTTCTGATTGAAGTTATATCAGCTCATCTGTTTCTTGGAACACTCATCCCTAATCTTGTTACATATTCTTTCTAACGTGCCACACATTGCAATCTACACTTCTCATTTCTCACCAAGATATTTATAGTACAAGCTCCTCGTGCTTCAGTAGGATTAAAGAAATAGACGGACCCATTGTCACCCATTCTTCACATGTCGATGTACATTTGTGAACCACAGATACCATATAACAGTAAAAATTGCCATTTATTTGATCATCTTTAAAACATTACTTAGACTGATTGCTACCTCAAGATATATATTTAGTATATTTTTGTAATCTGATTCTAACTAGACCTGATGCTCAAAATATGGTTTTATGTGCAGCACCTTAAGTACAAGGTGCTTCTGCTGACAGACAAATGTCCAGCAGACACTCAACCTATTCCTGAGATTTGAATCTTTAACCTTCAAGAGACAGAGGGGGTGATTCTCACCCTGGCCGGCGGCGGAGACCGCCCGCCAGAGTTCCCCCCTCCAAAATACTGCTCCGCGGTCGTGAGACCGCGGAGGGTATTCTGGCTTTTGCACTGGGCTGGCGGGCGGCCGCCAAAAGGCCGCCCGCCAGCCCAGTGCAAAAGAGCCTTCCCACGAGGACGCCGGCTCAGAATTGAGCCGGCGGAGTGGGAAGGTGCGACGGGTGCAGTGGCACCTGTCGCGTATTTCAGTGTCTGCAAAGCAGACACTGAAATACAAAGTGGGGCCCTCTTACGGGGGCCCCTGCAGTGCCCATGCCATTGGCATGGGCACTGCAGGGGCCCCCAGGGACCCCACGACAACCCATACAGCCATCCTGTTCCTGGCGGGAGAACCGCCAGGAACAGGATGGCGGTATGGGCTGTCAGAATCCCCATGGCGGCGCAGCGAGCTGCGCCGCCATGGAGGATTCTAAAGGGCAGCGGAAAACCGGCGGGAGACCGCTGGTTTTCCGCATCTGACCGCGGCAAAACCGCCGCGGTCTGAATGCCCTGCGGGGCACCGCCAGCCTGTTGGCGGTGCTCCCGCTAACCCTGGCCAGAATGACCCCCAGAGTCCCTTATGTACTGGCTTATTTCCATCTAGACATAGAATGAGTAAACGTTTTGGATTCATCAGGCCCAAAGGTCTTTGTTCAGACAGGGACAGAAGCACCTAAAGCTTGCTACCACTGCACAATTCCTGTACCGTGGTAACTAATGGTAATTGTCATGAATAACAGGAGCTGTTGGGCCACGGAGGAACAATTGGATGGTGGTGGCTGATATCAACATAGCAGAAGACACTCTCAGGCTGATGTTGCGACAGATCCTCCAGGCTGCTCTGCGTTACTTTAACCAGATAATAGCAGACAAGGGCTAATCATATTCTCATAAAACCAATTTGGGTCAGCTATGCTACTGGGAACTGTAAGGCCATCCCCACTCACACAATTGTTGCATGATTCATTACTGGGCAATGTAAGGAAATGCCTTCCTTGGCATGGTTACCCCCTGACATTTTGCCTTTTGTTGATGACAGTTATGATTGAAAGTGTGCTGGGACCCTGCTAACCAGGCCCCAGCACCAGTGTTCTTTCCCTAAACTGTACCTTTGTTCCCACAATTGGCACAGCCCTGACACACAGATAAGTCCTTTGTAAATGGTACTCCTGGTACCAAGGGCCCTGATGCCTCCCCTCAGAGTGCCATGCCCACCTCTCACTGCCTGTGGCATAGGTAAGTCACCCCTCTAGCAGTCCTTACAGCCCTAAGGCAGGGTGCACTATACCACAGGTGAGGGCATATGTGCATGAGCACTATGCCCCTACAGTGTCTAAGCAAAACCATAGACATTGTAAGTGCAGGGTAGCCATAAAAAGAGTATATGGTCTGGGAGTTTGTCAAACACAAACTCCACAGTTCCATAATGGCTACACTGAAATCTGGGAAGTTTGGTATCAAACTTCTCACACAATAAATCTATGACAGTGTGGGGTTTATTGTAAAATACACCCAGAGGGCATCTTAGAGAGGCACCCTGAATACCTATCCGACTCCTAGTGCTAGGCTGACCAGTTTCTGCCAGCCTGCCACAACTAGATGAGTTTCTGGCCACATGGGGTGAATGCCTTTGTCACTCTGTGGCCAGGAATAAAGCCTGTACTGGGTGGAGGTGCTTCTCACCTCTCCCTGCAGGAACTGTAACACCTGGCGGTGAGACTCAAAGGCTCCTGCCTTTTGATACAGCACCCCAGGTCATCCCAGCTAATGGAGATGTCCGCCCCTCCGGCCACTGCCCCAACTTTTGGCAGCAAGGCAGGAGAGGATAATGAGAAAAAGCAAAGAGGAGTCACCCACCAGTCAGGACAGCCCCTAAGGTATCCTGAGCTGAGGTGACCCCTGCCTTTAGAAATCCTCCATCCTGAGGTTGGAGGATTCCCCCAATAGGATTAGGGATGTGCCCCCCTCCCCTCAGGGAGGAGGCACAAAGAGGGTGTAGCCACCCTCCAGGACAGTACGCATTGGCTAAAATGACTACTCTCCCCCAGACCTAAACACACCCCTCAATTTAGTATTTAGGGGCGACCCAGAACCCAGGAAATCAGATTCCTGCAACCTACACAAAGAAGGACTGCTGACCTGAAAGCCCTGCAGAGATGACGGAGATGACAATTGACTTGGCCCCAGCCCTACCGGCCTGTCTCCAGACTCAAAGAACCTGCACAGCGACACATCTGACAGGGACCAGTGACCTCTGAGAACTCAGAGGACTGCCCTAAAACCAAAGGACCAAGAAACTCCTGAGAACACCAGCACTGTTCATCAACAGCAATATTTTTGCAACTTCGAAACAACTTTGAAAGAATTCTCCCTTTCCGCTGGAAGTGTGAGACTTTTCACTCTGCACCCGACACCCCCAGCTCGAGCTCCAGATCACAAACACTGCAGAGAGGACTCCCAGGCAACTGCGACAACATGAGTAACCTGAGTCGACCCCCCTGCACCCACAAAAAAACACCTGCAGAGAGGATCCAGAGGCTCCCCAGGACGCGACTGCCTGGTAGCAAGGAACCCGACGCCTGGACCAAGTACTGCACCCGCAGCCCCCTGGACCGAGAGGAACCAACCTCCAGTGCAGGAGTGACCAGCAGGTGGCCCTCTTCCTAGCCCAGTTGGTGGCTGGCCCGAGAAGCCCCCCTGTGCTCTGCCTGCATATCCTAAGTGACCCCCGTGTCCCTCCATTGTTTTCTCTAGGAAACCCGACGCCAACTCTGCACACTGCTCCCGGCCGCCCCTATGCCGTGGAGGGTGTGTTTGGTGTGCCAGTTTGTGTCCCCCGCAGTGCTCTACAAAACTTCCCTGGTCTGCTCCCCGAGGACGCAGGTACTTAACTGCCAGAAGACCGGAACCAGAGCACCCCTGTTCTCCATAGGCGCCTATGGGTTTTGGGCCCTCCTTTGATCTCTGCACCTGACTGGCCCTGTGTTGCTGGTACGGTGACTTTGGGGTTGCCTTGAACCACCAATGGTGGGCTGCCTATGCCCAGGAGACTGAACTTGTAAGTGCTTTACTTACCTCAGAAACTTAACCATACTTACCTCCCCAAGAACTGTTGATTTTTGCACTGTGTCCACTTTTAAAATAGCTTATTGCCATTTTAACCTATACTGTGTGAACTACTGCTTTAAGTCAAAGTTCCTTACTTACGTGTGTGGAGTACCTTGCATTTTATGTATTGACTTCAAATCTTTAATCTTGTGGTTCTAAAATAAATTAAGAAAATATATATTTTTTTATACAAAAAAATATTGGCCTGGAGTTAAGTCTTTGAGTTTGTGTTCCTAATTTATTGCCTGTCTGTGTACAACAAATGCTTTACACTACCCTCTGATAAGCCTACTGCTCGACCACACTACCACAAAATAGAATATTAGTATTATCTAATTTTGCCACTATCAACCTCTAAGAGGAACCCTTGGACTCTGTGCACACCATCTCTCACATTGAGATAGTACATTCAGAGCCAACATCCTACAGGCAACCCTACACTTACATTTATATGAGTTTAAGTGGGATACAACCAGTATTTAAAGACTACTGAGGTCATAAATGATCAACAAATTAACTTTAAAACAATCTAAACATTTGTATTTTGATGAAGAGTCATAAATCATTCAAAGGACTGGAGCATAAATACATTTTGAAACCACAAGCTCTGTATGGATGAATAATTGTTTGGCTATTAATTAGCAACTCAAGAGACCATGTACTCTGGGGCTATTTGCACACAAGGAATAGTGATGAACTACGTCCTAGGATAGAAGACACACCAAGGTGGCATGTCTATAAAATGGTATAGAAATACCTGATATAGTAAATAAGCATGGAGTGCATATCTGGAACTCAGTTTTAGACATCGCTGTTGCACAACATGTGACACATCAGGCACTCCTTAGAAAGATCTGTAAGGATAGGGAAGAGTAAAGCAGGTGCCAGGAGCACCTCTGGCAATGTCAGTAATATCTTTAACACACTTGTGGTAGGCAAATATTCTAGAACAGAGTCAATCACAAGCCAGACTCAAGGGGAAGTGATGCCATTCTGTTTCTTAGGTTCCAAGATTCCTAGCTATCTGAACATACTTGTTCCCAAGCCTCCAACTCCTACTATCACTTCATTCAACCAACCTACTAGGTCCTGGATTATTTTAATCTGTCTACTCTTGCCTCCCTGCTGCTAGGCACCTCAGGAGCTGCTGCCATTTTACTTCAGGGATGGTCTTGGTGCCCCTAGCCAACTCCAGTGGTGAACCCGTACAATCTCTGCCAGTGGTGTCATTCCATATTGGCAGTCAACCACTTGACACCCTTCTTTCTTGTTTTATTGAATCCAGCATTCCTTTCCTTCCCATCAAATATGCCCTGATTTTTGTGTCCCAACCCCCTCACACACCCGGATAAAGGATTTGAAACTGCTCACCCTTGTTTTCACCCTTCTGTTCCTTCCAACTACCCTTTCATCAAGGCATATGAAGTGAGAGGGCCTATACCAAACAAACATATACATCCATATCTGTTGAATTTCTAACAGGCCAGGACATTCAAACACCATGGCAAGTTTAATTTTCCACTCACTGACTGTCTCATATTGTAAACACTGTAGTATACAGAAAAGTGATGGGTGGGATGCTTGAATTCATCTCAGCCACTGGTAATAATTCAGGACAATATCTCAGTCCATTGTTATGTTGAATACAATGCCACCCAAGTGGGACCCAGCCAAATGCAGGTAAGTCTTGATCCTGCTCCAGTGGGAACAGTTCAGCCTCAACTGTCAGCCCAGATGCGTGTGCTCCCTGAACTGGTGCACACGCAATCCAGGACCAGTTTCACCCTTATTAGGACTCCTTACCTGGGTATAGATTGGTTCCAGTGGCATACCCTTTCAACTTAGAGTGTCACACTGAAGTATAGAAAAAAGTGGTGAGATTGAATTACTCTCTAGTAGTTACTCAGGTTTTCATCCCTGTCGATCTTTATTTTGAACACCAGGCCACCTCAATTTGGACACAGCCATATGCAAATCAGTCTTGACCCTGCTCCAGTGGGAATGGTCTGACCCAAACTGGTAGGCCAGGTCCTTCATGAATCAGAACTCAAGCAACCCAGGACCTGGCTTGGTTGTCTCAGGCTAAAAGGATCTCCGTTAAGGAGTTGAATTTAAATGTGAGTGAAAATATAGATTGTGTTCTGACATTGGAAGTCACCGTCTAACAGTCAAGCCTTTAAATTCTAAATAGATTGGTTTTACATTCCTTGCAAAATGATGGTACATTTTGATTTAGGTTCCAAAATGGGGGAGGGACGGGTTAGAGTTCCACAAAACTGCCTTTTATAAGAGAAGGCGTGGTCACCTAAACAGAGATATCTCAAACACTGAACTTTTAGAGACCTAAGAGTCTGTGCAAGTAGAATTGAAAATAATTTGTTCTTAAGGTTCTTTAGTCTATCCACAAGGATACCTTTGTAAATCATTTGTAAGTCTCTAAAGAGATTCACTTGGCTACTGGAAACCAACGTGACGTTACCAAATGAGAAGACACTGATTCCTTTTTAT
Organism: Pleurodeles waltl; assembly: GCF_031143425.1. Classification (NCBI taxonomy): domain Eukaryota; kingdom Metazoa; phylum Chordata; class Amphibia; order Caudata; family Salamandridae; genus Pleurodeles; species Pleurodeles waltl. Next base: position 172,496,862 of record NC_090450.1, read on the forward strand.
TCAGGACCAGTACTAGTTGAGTGGCCCTATTTCTGAATATCTGAAGCCTACTGATCAAATATTTGGCCAATCCCAGTTAATACAGCATTTGTGTTATCTAACCAACAGAGATAAACACTCTAATAACAAGTCTTATGGTAAAAAGTATAATTTTCCTGTAAGGCAATGGAGAATAATATTGTTTATAAAAAGTAGACAAGTTAAGTCTGAGTAGGGACTAAACCGTCCAATAAAAAGAGGAAAAGGTCTGGGCCATTTTAGGACGAATACCACCGATATCACCTTCTTGTAAGTAACACATGTGGATGACAAAGAGTCAGCAAAATCAATGAAAGAGTGGATCGGAAATGAACTTCACTTGTCCCAAAATACAAGCTCAAGTAGATAATCCATCCGGACATACAAGTAAAGGCTTTTTGGAAATCAAGAATCATTCGATGTTTTAGGTAGGCAACATGATACCTGTATTCCACTGCAGAAGCACTACACAGATTAGGTACTAGAAAGAGGAACAGAGATGTTAAGATAATGAGAAAGACTTATGTTGAGTGGTGGGAGGTAAGTGTTGCCCTGCAGCTATCCTGCAATCATGACCATAGGAGTGCATGCACTCAATAATGGGTAGACAATAAAGCACAAACCTTCTGGGGAGAAAATAAGACGCAATTATGTCGAAAAAAGTTTACTACACGTCTCAAGTTGCCATTCAATGCTACATGGTTGAATCTGTGGCTGCAATTAAACTAATGGAATAAACTACGTATTATTAATAAGAGGGAGGCAGTAATTTGTTTTCTCATCATAGGTGTTTTCTGACAGCAGAAAGGTCATGTGATAAGACAAATACACTACCAGTTCCCTGTAATAAATCATTGCAAGTGACTAGTGACACATATCCATTGGCAAGAGGTTTTTGGGCTCTCCTCTTCCTACTTTTAAGTCCTCACCATTAGAAATAGGGAACCCTGGCATTTCTTCTTTTCAAGATACAATGAACTACAAGTGTATAAAAACCAGCCTGTACATCATTTGTTTGCCTGGTTCAGCGGTGTTCCCATTGACAGGAAACAGGCAGCTGACTGCAGCAGTAGAACCAGAGAGTTACTGCCCAAGGCATGCATACTTGGTTTTGGTTTTGGGGTGGACATCTTTTGCCTCTCTGAAGATTCAGCTTTTATACCACCACTTGTCACACCTCACATCTACACTGCAACAGTAAAGGCTACATTTAGGTCTTCTTTAAAAAGGAAGTAGATTATTTGTAGGTGCAACTACATCATTAAGGCCTGCCATATGATTTTATTTCTAGCATTTGTAGTCCTTTTTAACAAACTACAAATTGAAGAATGCAATGAATAAAACAGAAGTTGGGGCGTCATTACGAGTTGGTGGGGTTGCACACCAGACCGCCATGTTGACGTTCCTGAAAAGACTGCCATGTTGGCGGTCTTCCAGATCGTTATCAGTTACACAGGCAGGACTGCTGACCGCAAAGCGAAAATGGCAGACCGCCAGCAGTGCAGCAGCCTGGAAATAGGCAGTCTGACCTCCAGCACCAACAGCACCCTGACCAACCACCGAGCATGTTACAAGCAGTCTCTATGGCGGATCCTTCATGACGGTCAGCCAATGGGGGTACGAACCATGTCGGTTTGCGTTCAGAAAAGTAATAGACAACTGCACATTGGATGAATTTAAAAACAAAACAGCTGGCACACATTGCCACAGTGAACACACCCGCAAATGACTCTATAAAACACAGCCCCTCACAAACCACAATACTTTTCATTTCTAATGCAAAACACAGAAGCCAAAGTGCCTTTTTTCTCAGAGTACATATATTAGGGACAACCTTTTTTCACCATCCCATTTACACGCTGCACACACTTTTGTGCAGTCACACCCTTTTGGACTTCCTCTGTTTAGTAAGTCCCTGTTACCCGTTTCTTTTTGTTCCACCATGTCAAGTTCTAAAAATCCCTATTTTTCAGAAGGTGAGTTATGAGTCATGGTGGATGAAATCAGAAGAATAGAGCCACAATTGCTTGGAGCACAAATCCAGCATACTCCTCTCAATAGGAAAATAGAAATGTGGGACAGTATAGTTGACAGAGTGAATGCTGTAGGCACCACTCTGTGCACAAAGGAGGACATTAGAAAGAGATGAAACAACCTCAGAGGCAAGGTCCGTTCCCTGGACTCCAGGCACCAGATGTAGGCTAAGAAAACTGGGGTTGGCCCTCCCAGTGCCCCATTGCACCTCTTTCCCTGGGAGGAGATGGTCTTGGCCATCCTGCTTCCTGGGGCTTGACACACATACCTGGAGTAGTGGAGTCTGGTAAGTTCCAACATAAAAACTACCACAAAAATTCAATGTCATGCATGCTTATAGCTCAGCTTTTGTCACTGTCTTGTTCATGCACTTCACAAAATTCAATACCCAGAGTGTCTGAGTGTTAACACTGTCAATCTGTTTTGCTGTACACACCATACCAGCCCCTTCATTGGCACTCAAGTATAAGGGTGAAGTCTGTACTATGGCAGTAGCCTGTAGAGACTGTATGCAGTGAGGCAATCTTGCAGACTGTGAATGTGTTGGTCCATTCAGGCCTAAGGAGTTTACACTTCAAAAGCCATATATGTGTGTAGCGTTTCATTGTGGCTCACATCACAGTACTTGTTGCTGGGGCATGAGCTACCTGATGTCAGTAGCCCTGCTTAGTCATTGTAGGCCCTGAACAGGGTAGTCGGTTAGTCTTCAGATGAATATATATGTCTATAGTCATGTCCCTGTACTTATTGGCTTGATTGCTTTACACTTCTAGTGTGTTGACCAATTGGAAATTTCCAAGTTGGGGTTTCTAGCATGTGTGTGAACCATTTCTGTGAAAACTTGTGATTGTAATCTCTAAATTTGTCTTTTGAATCCATGCAGGTAAATGCCAATCAGAAGAAGGAGATATGTAGAGCCATCGCCTGGAAGGTGCAGACCTTGGGGGTCCAAAGTCAGCGGAGGTCCCACTGTCACAAGCGGTAGGAGGACCTGAGACGCTTGGCCCGGAAGATCACGGAGGTCTAGCTGGGGCTGTCCTCCCAACGTGGGTGCGGCACACGACAGCCCATGCCCCCCCAAATGGCCTGCATTCTGGTGGTGGCCAACCCAGTCCTTGAAGGGTGTTTGAGACGAACACAGCAGCCACAAGTGAGTGAGTACAGGGCACATTCCTGCCTGTCACATTGCCAAGTTAATGTGCTAGGTTCTGACATCTCCCACTGATGATTAGGAATGTGCCATGTGTGACACAATAGATGAGTTTGCATAGCTATGTATTGTGGTGCATACTCATGTGCCTTGTCTATTGGTCCAGGGACCTAGGACAGAACTGTGAACAAGCCACAAAAGTTTGCTCGCCAGGGACAACATATGGCTATGTACATTGATCAATCAAGATCTGTTTGTTGTTATAGAGGGTATGAATTCTATGCAACAGACCACTACTCCCTAGTGTTCCAGGCCAAATGAAAGGAAGTGCTGGATCACTGTCCTCAGCCTTGTGTCTGATCAAATGAGTATATTGGCATCTGCCACCCAGAGGCTACTTGCCTTCAGTGTGTGATAGGTGCTTGTGCCTCACTGCTGTCTGTAATATGAAGATGGTCATCATACTTATGACAGAGCATACATTGTTCTTTGGGCCTGCTACAGATTAATACTTTCCCTTGGTAAGTGGGGAATGTCTATTGACATGATTTGTGTGCCACCACTGTTGCCACCACTCCTTGCGCCAACCATTTCAACATGTGTCCCTTTCGACAAAATGTGTACACTGCTGTTTTATTTAAGGTCTACCTGTGTCCATGGGATGATTTATGTATTCCCTCGCATGTATGTGCATGCCAACCTGTGTGTGGCATAGGACATTTCCGATGGGAGTGCATTTCATGTGGTGCCACAGACAGGAGTATGTCACCATTATTTGTTGGCTGACATACCCATAACCGTCATTGCATGTCATTCGGCATGTACAACTGCAGTAGCAACAAGGGGCAGGACATGTATGATTAGATGTTTCAGCCACAATGTGCATTCTAGGCCACTGATGTGGCATCATGTAGCAAAGTGCACTGCACATGTGAAATGGGGAAGGTTTGTAACCTGACTGTTGGAATGCCTTATTATGTTGGAATTACATGTGGTTGGAAACAACTATTTATCCACAGACATTTGGCTTTGCAGGACCAAAATGGAGACTAAGATGTAGCGTCCCTTTGGGCAACATGTAGAGTGCCTTCTACAGGTAAATGCAAATCCCTGTGTCTCTCCAACATTCAAAGGACTAATGGCGTCTACTGATGCAATCAGAGTGTGTAATGGTGAGGGGTGCCAGAAGTGAGTGGCGATTTCCTTGGGGCTTACTGCTTCATTGTGTTGTGGATTTTAGGGACATATATCCCTGTCAATTTGCATATGATGTTTACAGTGTACAGTTCCATACCAAATGTGTGTCATACCAGAGCAACATTGGTACTACCTCCATAGGTACAATATCTCTTGGTAAAGTGTGAATTGTTGATGTTTCCATTGTGACATGAGTAATTACTGTACTGTTGTCATTAACATGGCATGTTCTGGGAGCATCATTTTTATATTGTTGTGTTATTGTGTATGTGACAAATAAATGTCTGCATGACCTTGTATGGGTATTGTGGAAATGCAGTTAGCATTGGCCTAGTATTGTATGACAACAGGTAACTGAAGTATACTCCATAAGGCAAAGCGTTGAGGGTGATGTGGTCTCGTACTTGTTCAATGGTTACTGTGATAGCACAACTTCAACCATGTAATTGTAATTGTCTGAGATCCTGATTTTCCTGTGCGCAACTGCTGACAGTTCAGATGGCATGCATGCTTATGGTATGGTACATGTAGGGGCCACTTAGGTGGAGTTTGTTTGTGGTGCCTACTTGACATCATGGTAATGTTTGCTAATCACAGCTTTTGTTCAAGTGTGATCAGAAACATGTGGTGATGCTTTTCCTCTTTGTATTTTCAGCATCAACCTAGGAAAGCAAAGGAGACAGTGCACAGCTAAGTGGGGAAGCATCTGGCCACTTTACCTCCGGTCAAACCCACTGACACAGAGGGACCAAGTTGCCTGGAGGGTGAGTGGAGTGCCACAGAGGAGACTGGATCTGCATCATCATCCTCAGATACTACCTTCAGTGGCCACTCCCTAGTGGTGACGAACTCATCAGGACATACTCTTGTACCATCTTGGTCTGACACCCCTAGTTCTATTCGCCACCCTCCCTGTGGCTCCTCACTCAGGTGGCTGTGCCCGCTCATCCAAGAGGGTGGGCGTCTCCTTTGCCGCAGGTACCTCTGCCCCTGCCCAGTTACCCCCGCTGCCTTGAGTGAGAAGGCCATTGACCTCCTGAGGAACAGCTCTGTGGGTCGGACTGCCCTTGTTAATGCCATCTAGGGGTTGGCCTGCCAACTTCAGCAGACCAACGCTTTCCAGGAAGGCACCAATTTTTTTATAAATCTTTTTTTTCAATTTTTTGTTACAGTTTTAACCACTGTCACAGTAGAGCATTTAATCATGAGCAGGAAGAATCAGACATTTCATCTTCCGGTGGATGCATGCTACAGAATACATAGATATATTCATTACACAATCTGATCTAGAGCCACTACAACTTGTGTACGATTCATGGGGAGGCCCCATCCTAACAGTCATGCCTCTCGTTGCATCTAAGTTCAAAGCATGCTCCAGTGGAGACAGCCATCCAGTGCCAGTAGTCTTATGACAAGTAATCATGCTTGTCAGGCAGGTACAGTATATGTAAAGAATGCGCCTGTTTTATAATGTGTGCTTCGGCATAACTTGAGATAGCAAGTGATAATAATAGTGTGTTTAACAAACATAACCAGAGCCTATTACCAACATCCCACCCATATTCAAACCCCCCCCACCCATCCACTCGGTCGCTTCTGCTTTCTAGAGGCAGGGATATGCGGCAATTCAGATTGCTAATGCTATACAGTTCCTGGCAACAGGATCACAAACCGCTCCCTCATCCCATAAACAATGCACAATGGACACTGCAGCTCTAGGTCTCCACATTGCCGTCAGGTAAATCCTGTAGTGTCTCAAGTTCAGTGAGCATGTTCTCTCAGCTAGTGGCTAGTGGATACTTGTGCCGCCCAGGGTGTCCTCCCTAAGTCATGCTGCCCCCTCAGCCCGTGTCCATACCAATAAAGAGTACAGACACGCCCCAAAAGGCGGAGGTTCAGATGCCTTCCATCTCTTTGTAATGAGGCGCTTTGCCGTCAACAGTCCCAAGTCCAAAAAACAGGAGGTTGCCTTGTGTTTCCTAGATCTGGGGAATAATCCCAATAAGCAGGCTTCCCAACTGGTTAATGGTGGGTGTGCCGTGCAGGTAGAAAGGTGGGAGGCCACATCTCGCCAGTAAGTGCACAATGAGGGGCACAACCACATCATGTGCAGGAAGTCAGCTGCAACCAATGTACACCTGGGACCGGACACATCAGTCAGGTGAAAATACCTGCTGATCTTCTTGGGAGTGAGGTACGCCCAGTGTAGTATGTAAAATTGGATCAGGCGGAAGCGTGCATTCCGCAAAACATGTGTAGGGCTTACCTGTACCATCTCCCATTCCCTATCCATGAAGGGCCGGGTGAGATCACCTTCCCATCGGGCACGCAGAACAGCATGTGTAGGTGTGGTGTGTATTTGTAACAAAGTAACTAGCCAGTGAACCAGGTGTGTGCCCCGATCCATAACCTGCATGTATTGGATCATCAGGTGGGTTGGTACTTCCACTGATATGTCTCCCGAGCGAAGTGAAAAAGATGCTCTCAATGAATTATAAAGCAATAACGGTCCGCCGGTAGACCAGTCCCCTCTGCCAGAGTGTCAAAGGGAATCAGTGTGCCCTCCCTGTATAGATCTCCTAATGAGTGTATTCCGGCTACATGCCATGATTCTAACTCCCTGCCGATGTAGAAGTAGTGTTCCTGGGGGCGCCCAATAAAGTCAGTGCTGGGGCATAGGGAGTCATCGAGCGTGTAATATTGATACCCCTACGGTATCATCAGTGTTCCACCCCTATAAGAAGGGAGTTTGGTGCCCTAGTGCATGTATTTGGGTGGAATAAATGAAATATGCTGGCCAGAGTCCACTGCAGCCTCGCTGTGGCTGTGTCTGATAAATGTTGGCCCAAAAGCCAGCTGGTCACCCACTGTATTTGGGTGACCAAATAATAGTGTTCTAGGTTAGGCACCGCCAAACTGCCTCTGTCCAGTGGCGCATATAGTTTCGCCAATGCCACCCTGCAGCGGCCAGTATTCCATATAAACTCCCTCATCCTGGGCTCTAGCTCCCGTAAAAACTTCACTGTATATAAATGGGCAGGTTGGAGAAGTAGTATAAAAGGCGGGAAAGTACTACCATCTTCAAGAGGGCAACTCGCCCCACCACAGACAACAGTAGCACTCTTAATGTTGCTGTCATGTAAATCAGGGTCTGAGTGATATACTCGGATCCCACGATATCTGAATGGTCTGGGTTGCCAGAGAACTGGGGCACCAGAAAGCTGCAAGGCCGGGTCCCTTGACTCTGGATCAAATGAGAACAAACATAATTTGCCCCAGTTAAGTTAACACGCAGACCCGACAGGGAGGCAAAATGTTTGAGCAATTCCGCAACCTCAGCAGGAACATCCGAGATGGATCTAACATAAAGAAGTAGGTCATTCACATATAGGGACACCTCATGCAGACTGTCCTCCAGCGGGATGCCCCAGTTCGTCCCTCGGTGGAAGAGCTCTGCTGTCAGAGGCTGTATAGCTGATGAAAATAGTAATGGGGAAAGGGGGCAGCCCTGTCGAGTGCCCCTGCCTATTAAGATTGGGTCAGCCATAGCAGAACCAATTCTTACTCTGAATAGCGGTTGTGTATACAATAGATGCACTAGCCTCAGGAAGCCAGGGCCAAAACTGTATTGACTCAGAACTTGAAATAAGAATGGTAATTCCAGGGAATCAAAGGCCTTTTCAAGGTCCAATACCAGACATCCGGTAGCTGGCCAGGCCTGCGTGGAATACCGCATTACACGAAAGAAGCACTAGATATTTAATGATGTGTTGAGAGCTGGCACAAACCCGTTCTGGTCCGGGTGGACCAACTTGGGGATCAGGGTGCCACACGTGCGGCAAGTGCCTTAATCAGTATCGTATGGTCTGTGTTAAACATGGCCAGCAGTCTGTAAAAGCCCAGCAGAGTCGGATCTCGGCTAGGTTTTGGAAGAGAAATTAGCAGCACTTCTCACTGAGAAGCAGAGAGAGCAGTCGCAGAGAGCACCTCCTCCTACACTTTCAGGAGGTGGGGGGGCGATCAAATGTGCATAGGCCTTGTAAAATTCAGCTGGTAGTCCATTAGGGCCCAGACTCTTATCAGTGGCTAGGGCATGTGTGCTCTACTGCAATTCGGTCAGTGTTAGAGGTTCCTCTAATTCCATCCTCTGGTCATCAGTGAGGTGGGACAAATTAAGAGGAGTAAGAAATGCATCATATTTCCTGGGGCTTGACGATACAATCAACTGGTACAGGTGTGTGTGTCGAGACGGGGCCACTCACCTGAAAAGCAGGATGTCTGCAGGGGCGATGGTATGCCCCGACCTCCTGGAACACCTCTCGGCACTTCCTGGTGGACACAGAAACCCCGGCAGGTGTTCCAAAAGGAAAGGGGAAGAGAAAGAGAAAAAGACAAAACACTACCACGTCTTGCCGGTCCAGCGAGGCACCCTGTATCTTCGGGGGGAGGGCAGGTCGTTGTTGACAGAGTGATAGTAGAGTTACTGCACTCAACTTCCTTGAAACTGAATCTCTCTTTCTGATATGGACACGGGCGCGGTAGAAGAACACCAGGATGCTCCAGCACTTTTCTTGGATAATAATAACTGTTGGCACAATTGCTAACACTGCATTACCAAAAACCCAAACTGAGTACCATAACAATAAGTACTGCGCCATTAGGGCTGGCTTCACAGAGATTCACTGTTGCACACTACAATTAGAACTGTGGTTGCACTTATCATGCACAAGAAAGACCAACAAGGGCATTAATTATATCACATATAACTTTCCTGCATGCATAGGGTTAAACTAAAAGGAACAAAAACAATCCAAGAAATACAAATGTCCACTCTGGGTTCAAACAGTTAGGGTGGCAGAGTTTTATTTGGTTTCACTCTGTGTGTGAAAAACCCTTCAAAAAGCAAATTCCTCAAACCCGAAACACAGGCATGAATGACACAATTTAAATCCAAGAGTTATGCTATTAGAGAAAGCAAAGTCATGTAAATGCTCTTTTAAAATTGCACTGTCACTTTTTGTAGTACTTGAACTCCAGCAGATTTCCTGAAGCACATTTAGGCAAGTAACCACAATAATAATGTAGAATGTTCAGAAATGCATTTGTCTCTTCAAGATAAGCACTCTGCCAAAATACTAGGTCTGAAATACACCAGCTGTTCTAGGAAAGCGCAGCGCTCAAAGAACAATACTAGTCACCTAGCTGCAGTCTTTTCCGGTGTGCTGGAGGAATGCCTGGTGTCAGCTGGTACAGGAACAAAGAAAATAATTGCCTCAAAAGTCCTGAATACGAGGATGACAGCAGGGGCTGGACTGCCAAGTCAGATGCTGAGATCAAGAAGCAAAACAAAGCCAAGTAGGGAGGCGTGCTTCACTCTGCTATTTATAGCCAATCAGGAAAGCAGTTGAGTTTCCACATGTGGATGAGTCACCACACCCAATTAGAAGCACATGTCTACACCACACCCAATTAGAAGCACGTGTCTACACCTGCTCACATTAGCAAACAAGCATTGGTAGAACAAGCATTGATAAAACCAGTTGTGTAACACAGCACATTATGTTTACTTAGAAACATGAAGGTTTAACCAAGAACAGAGATATGATTTAACCCTAATACCTGGGGATGCTGACAGATGACACAGGAGGCACCTTAAGGATTCCTAACAGTCCTCCCCACCAAGGACCTTTTCAAAGGGCGGGGCTTGGAAGGGTGCAAGAGATGACATTTTTTAGTAAGACGTGGAGCATGAACTGTGGACGCAGGTTCCAGGAACTGTCCTCAGGCCCATAGCCTTTCCAAGCCAATAAATAGTGTAGAACACCACAGATGCACCTGGAGTCAAGAATTTTGGCCACTTCAAATTCCCATTGCCCGTGTACCTTTACTGGGGGAGGTGGTGGGGCATTGCGGGTATCAGAGGAATATGGACGGAGTAATGACACATGAAACACGGGGTGTACCTTGAAATCATCTGGCAATGTCAGTTCTGCTACCACAGGATTGATGATTTTGGCAATAGGAAAGGGGCCTAGAAATCGGGGTTTAATTTTCTGGATCCTGCAAGATGGAGATTTTTTGATGAGAGCACACCTGATTTCTTATCTGATAAATGTGAGCAGGTCTCCTTCTTGTGGCTGCTTGTTTTTTTACTTGAGCTTGGTAGAGTTTTAAATGGTGTTGTACTTGTTTTTGAATCTCCTGTAACTCTTTATGGTGTTTCTGTACTAATGCGAGTTTTGTGGATATTTGGGACCCAGTTATAGGTAGTATTCTTGGGTGCAGACCAAACAGTAAAATGGAGATACTCCTGTAGCCATGTGGACACTGTTGTTATATACAAATTCAACAAGAGGTAGAGCCTTATCCCAATCAGTAGACCATGTGTCAATGTAACATTTCAGGATTTGCTCCAGTGATTGGTTGGCACGTTCCGTCTGCCCATCCGTTTGTGGATGATGTGCAGAGGACAAGCAGACATCCATACTGACAGAGGAACAGAAGCTACGCCAAAACTGTGATATAAATTGGGGCCCATGATCGGAAACAATTGTGGTGGGCTACCCATGAAGCCGTACAATGTGTTGGACAAACAAATCAGAGAGCTTGGAAGCCGTAGGGAGGCATTTTAATGGAACAAAATGAGCCAGTTTAGTTAGGTAATCTACAACCACCCATATGACAGTGTGTCCATTGGAAGCTGGGAGATCAGAAATAAAATTCTTCTTATGGTATGCCACGGGGCCACCGGAATTGGCAAGGGAAGTAACAATCTTGTGGCTGGAGTATGTGGGGTCTTAGCCAGAACACAGGTGGAAGAAGTCTGGACGTAGCTTCTGACATCCTGCACAAGTGTGGGCCACCAAAACCACCTTTGACAGCGATCTAACATCTTTTTCTCACATGGGTGACCTGCAAGGACAGAATCATGTCCCCAATGTAAAACTGTATCCCGTAATTCTTTGTTAGGGACATACAACTGATCAGCATGGCATAATAAACCCTTTTTTTCATACACATCAGTTGAACAGGGAACCTTGTGTTGGGCTACCCGTATTTTCACAAGGAACTCTTGGGAAGTGCACACAGCCATGATTTTTACTTGGGGTATAATGCTTCTGACCTGTTCTAGCGCAACATCAGAGGAGAAACCTATCCTACACAACGTGTCTGCCTTTTGTTGTGTAGTACCAGGCCTATAGGTGATTATGAAGTCAAACTCATTAACAAATAGAAGCCAGCGTTATTGACGAGGTGTCAGGGCCTTGGTTGCTTGAAAAAACTGTAAATTAAGGTGATCTGTGTAAATAGTTACGGTTTGTCTAGCTCCTAGTAGGTGGTGACGCCACTCTTGGAAGGGAAGCTTGATGACCAGAAGTTCCCGCTCTGCCACCGTGTAATTTTGCTCTGCAGGTAGCAAATTATTTGAGAAGTAAGCTACTGGATGGAAATGCCCAGACCCAGGATCTCGTTGGGACAAGACACCATCCACTGCCATTTGGGAAGCGTCTGCTTCTACGAAAAATGGCTGAGCCGGGTCGGGATGATGGAGAATGGGTGCTTCAGTGAATGTGTTTTTAAGATGTTGGAAGGCTTTCTCAGCTTCTGCTTCCCAGAGGAACTTAACCCCCTTTCGTAGGAGACGAGTTGTGGGAGATACCACAGTAGAAAAGTGGGGCATAAATCTCCAATAAAAATTATCGAAGCCCAAAAACTGCTGCACTTCCTTGATGGATCTTGGGGCTACCCAATCAAGGATGGCCTGTACCTTGGACCTATCCATGGAAATTTCATTGGGAGTGATCACATATCCCAGGAATTCTACAGTTGTAGTGTGAAAAACACATTTTTCCAGCTTGGCGAAGAGATGATGCTTACAAAGCCGTTGTAAAACTGCTCTTACATGCACTAAATGTTCCTCAGTGGAAGATGAATAGATCAAAATGTCATCTATGTATACCACTACACAGATATCCTGAAACTCCTGCAGCACTTCATTGTTGAAAAATTTAAACACTGCAGGAGCATTACACAACCCGAAGGGCATCAATGTGTACTCGAAGAGTCCAAATTTAGTTCGGAACACCGTCTTACACTCATCCCCCTTCATCACTCCGATGAAGTGTTAGGCGCCCGGAGGTCGAGTTTAGTATAAATGGTCGACTGTCTTACCTGATCTAAAAGTACCAGGATCAACGGAAGAGGATAGCAATTTTTTATGGTCACTTTGTTCACTGCGCGTAATCTATACAGGTGCGCAGCTCGCGATTCTTCCTGGGCACGAAGAACAAAGACGACGATACTGGTGACGTTGAATGATGAATGAAACCCTTGGCCAATAGATCATCCAGGTAGTCTCACAGGTATCGATTCTCAGGTTCAGAAAGAGCATACACTCTTCTACATGGTAGCTTTGCCCCTGGAATCAAGTCTATACGACAATCGTATGACCTATGTGGCGGCAGCTGGGTGTCCTTCTGTTCACTAAAGACATCATGGAAGTCTTTATACGGTGCAGGAATGGCCAGTGTGTCGTCTGGCTTGATAGCCCTACTATGTGTGGACCCACAATGCAAGGGTGTCACTAGTAATGGTTTGTCTTGGTAACAGGAGTGCCAGCAATGTTTAGAGTCTAATATCACTGTCCTTGCTGCCCAGTCAATTTTGGGATTGTGTAACTGAAGCCAGGGTATCCCCAAAATTGCTCCAAATACTGGGGTCTCTATGAGGTCAAACTGAATTTGTTCTGTATGGTTGTTTGCACAAAGCATGGACAAGGGTGTTGTTTGATAAACGATAAGCCCGGAGGACAATTCTGAGCCATCCACGGTTCTGACTGGTTCAGGGACGTCTTTTCTGACAGTCGTAATATTTAGGGTTTTAGCCAAACCCAAGTCTAAAAAAGTTTCCGGTAGCCCCAGAGTCAAGCAATATGGGAATGACCTTATGAACCTGAGGGGACAACACTAACGTCACAATAAGAGTTCGATGTCGAGGTACTGGACTGGTGGTATTAGCCAGAAGATGTGAGACCGTATTGAAAGAAATGCTCAATAAAATGTTCTCAGAAGTTATCAAGCCAGTTAGTTTTCCACCTGAACAGGAAGAGAGAATTCAGGCCCTGTTACTGCTCCGATGGCTTTCTTTGGAGCAGTAGGCTTGTTAGGACATTCCCGAGCAAAATGCCCTGCCTTACTGCAGTATAAACACAGTTTAAATCTTTTCATATGTGCTTTCTCTTCCTTAGATAGTGGGCCCGCACACTGCTAATTTGAATGGGCTCAGATGTATCATGAGTGGGAATCGTGGATTCCTTTTTCTCAGTTTTGAGCAAGTGTGATCCAATCGTACCACTAGGTCAATGAACTCGGAACACTTCGTAGGAGGCTCCAATATTTGGGCTAGAACATCCTTGAGATCGTCCAGAAGGCCACGATGGAAGAGGGAGATCCTCTTCTCCTCGGGCCACTCAGTCTCTGCCACCAACCAATTGAAAGAGGTGCTATAGGACAGTAGATCCTAGTTTCCCTGACGCAAATTCAGCAACTCATTGTCACTGGCTTGCACGAAGAGGTGTTTGGCGAACAGTTCTTGCAAGGGTTCCTTGAACTGGTTGAAATCATACAGTATAGGGTCATTGCGCTCCACTAGCGGAATAGACCAATTAGCTATATTGCCTCCCAAATAAGATATAATAAAAGCTACCTTTGCAGCATCGTTTGGGAATGCAGCTGCCTGACACAAAAACTGTATCTGGCACTGGTTAAGAAAAATGTTGAACATGGCACTATCTCCAAAAAACCTTTCTGTAGGACCTAAGGGCACAGGGGTTGGTGTTGTGACCATTACCTGCATGGGTTGTGTGGTGGAAGTCGGGCCTGAATTGGGTCTAGGAACATGATTAGACAGGTCAAACCGAGGGGCCTGTAGTACTGGAGATCTTTGTTTTAGTTTGACTCCTCCCCAGGGGGTGTCTTGTGGTTTATACCGCTGTAGTTCAGTGTGCAACTCCAGGTTCTCCTGATTTAAGGAAATAACTTCCTTCTGTAATCCCGCTAGGGCCCTAGTAAAATCTAATAAAGATGGAGCACCCTGAGCTGCTGGTAAAGCCTGTGCTAAACCTTTGAAAGTACCCATTGAGGAATCCATCGGCCAGGCAGCCCTGTATGTTGTGGCTTGGCTTTATGCCGAGACGGGGAAACTCACCTGAAAAGCAGGATGTCTGCAGGGGCGATGGTATGCCCCCGACCTCCTGGAACACCTCTCGGCACTTCCTGGTGGACACAGAAACCCTGGCAGGTGTTCCAAAAGCAAAGGGGAAGTGGAAGAGAAAGAGACAAAACACTTCCACCTCTTGCTGGTCCAGCCAGGCACCCTGTAGAGTTAGTGCACTCAACTTCCTTGAAACTGAATCTCTCTTTCTGATATGGGCACGGGAGCGGTAGAAGAACACTGGGATGCTCCAGCACTTTTCTTGGATAATAATAACTGTTGGCACAATTACTAACACTGCATTACCAAAAACCCAAACTGAGTACCATAACAATAAGTACTGCAACACTAGGGCTGGCTTCAAAGAGAATCACTGAAATACACCAGCTGTTCTAGGAAAGCGCGGCGCTCAAAGAACAATACTAGTCACTTAGCTTCAGTCTTTTCTGAATGCCTGGTGTCAGCTGGTACAGGAAGGAAGAAAAAAATTGCCTCAAAAGTCCTGAATACGAGGATGACAGCCGGGGCTGCACTGCCAAGTCAGATGCTGAGATCAGGAGGCAAAACAAAGCCAAGCAGGGAGGCATGCTTCACTCTGCTATTTATAGCCAATCAGGAAAGCAATTGAGTTTCCACATGTGGATAAGTCACCACACCCAATTAGAAGCACATGTCTACACCACACCCAATTAGAAGCACCTTTCTACACCTGCTCACATTAGCAAACAAGCATTGGTAAACAAGCATTGATAAAACCAACTGTGTAACACAGCACATTATGCTTTCTTCGAAACATGAAGGTTTAACCAAGAACAGAGATATGATTTAAACCGAATGCCTGGGGATGCTAACGTAGGAGGCACCTTGGGGATTCCTGACAGTGTGTAGTAATGCGTAAGCTCATCATGTATTTCTTGATGGGTATGTAGCAAGTTACCCGCCACAGAGCGTAACGCCAATAATGGGATGGCGGTGCCCTCTTCTCGTATCAGCCACACCAGTAATCGTCCTGATTGGTCCGCCACAGCATGCATGCGGGCTGAATGTGCAGCATAATTAAGGCATCGCAGATGCTCTAACAGGGATACACGTTCCCTGTGACTATCCGCTAGGGTGCGTCGCCCCTCTGGTTTGGGCAACGCATGCGCTTCATGACCCAATAGAGTTTCCTCTATTCGCGTCAGACTGGCCTCAATCGTCTTACCCATGTTCCATTGCACAACCAATCAGTGGCCCCGGAACGTCACCTCAAGCGCGTCCCATTCCAGATGCCTCGATTAGGCCGTCTGGGTGTTGTTTTCAAAATATGTCACAATGGCCTTGCCAAGAGACTCGCAAAAGGAAGGTTCCTCCAGCGCCTCTGGCCACAAACGCCATATGGAAATGACTGGGACTAGAACATCCCCCACCATCTGCATGTATTGTGGATTATGGTCTGAGTGTGCACAACACAAATAATCTGTGTGCGAGATGGTGGATATTAGGTTCTCACTGCAGAGGATTCTGTCTAGTCGCACATAGAGATCATGTGGGGCGGAATAATAGGAGTATACGCGGTTTCGGCTGTGGCGATGACTCCATACATCTGCCAAGCGCCAATCCTGAAGACAATTATGGAGGGACGTTGCAGCATATACTACAGGCGTCACGAGAAGGGGTGGGAAAGAGCAGCCCAAGTCCAGGTCAATGATGCTATTAAAGTCTCCCCCCAAGAGCCACGGGATGTCACTCCACCGGGATAGGACACCAGATAGTTTGTGGGAAAAGGACAAATACAAAGTGGCCGTCAGCTTCTTTTACCTGCTCCTCAGCTAGGAGAGGGGTACCTTGTTTAATCAATATGAGAGCTCCTCCTGCAAAATAGGAGTAATATGTTGCAATCAGCTGTCCGCGCCATGTCTGGCTTACAGAGATCATTTTAGGCTCTGGCCTCCTTACTGAAGGCAGCCAGTCACCCCCTCCAAATTCTGCCCCCACTCCACCTCCCTCTTCCCTTGCCAAATCCTCCATTCCCCTACCTACCGCAAGCACACAGATACATTTGCATGCATCCACCTTAACACACACAAGCAGCACACATAAACACAAACACCATAGGAAACACCAGCATGCAGGCACTCAACATACACCCACACACACAACATCAGCCATTACTTCCCCAGACACCCCCACCACCCCCTCCAATCCACACACAGCAAGCATACCCACAGGCACCACCATAACAGGCAGTGACACATCCAACACACCCACCATATCCACAGACATTACTCCAACAGACATACTGACATCCACCACATCCATCATACTTGCAGACACCACCCCAAAAGTCAGACATCCACCACATCATCATACCTGCAGACACCAACCCAATAGACACAGAAATATCCACCACTACAAGCATACCTGCAGACACCACCACGACACACACACATCCACCACTCCATCTCCGAGCCCCTGAAAACATGGAAACATCCACACTCGCACACACAACAGACACCACCTAAACAAAAGCATACCTCACACACGAACACACCCAAGGCATCTACACCCACACACCAGATAATCACTCCCTCAGCCTCCAAATCTGCAACCCCTTCTGATGACCATCCTCATATCCCAAAGGAGAGTTTCCTTTTTGACCCCCTTTCCCAAACCGAAGAGGCCCGACCCACATCTCAACCCATCCATTCCATATCCAAGACATCCTCTGTCACACCTGCATCCCCTGCAAACACCCATACCCCTCCCCCAAGAAGAAGCCCACCTCGCCTAAGAAAGAGTCCACCCCTCCCAAACCCAAATCAACCAATCCTAAATCTGAAACACCCCTCCACCCCCAAGGATGATCCCTGAGGTGCCTGCCTACCCACTTGATGCCCCTTCCCGCTGAGTTTGCCTGGCAGTAATAGGAGTCAAGTGTGGGCACAATCATGTGCAATGATTTTCTGATGGACTGGTCAATGGCTGTTGCTATTATGCAATTTCTGGTTAATAAACCCAAATTGTTGTTTTTTAGGGAACACATTTGTCCTGCAAATCCTTTACTACCTTTCTGTTGTTCCAGAGTAATTTGTGTTGTCTGCCTACAGTTGTGGGTGTTTCAGCCTGATTGCTCATCCATTTGCTGTTGTTTGCAAAATCTGACTTTGTGGGCAGTGCTGGTGTCAGCCAGGATAAAGGTAGATGATGACTGTATGGACATGTGTTTGTTAATGCAATTGTGGTGTCATTGTATTGTGTTCTGTTTGGTATGGTAAGTATTTCATCTTGTGTTGTCCAGTGTCAGCATGTATGGTGTTAGACTTGTCCCCCTGATATGGATTGTAGATTTATCTCATTTGTTGCAGTTTTAGTTTTCTTTCTGCATAAATGGAGGGTGTTCAATTGTGCTACTTTTGTTTGCATTTGACTGTGCATGTGTCCATTTTGATGTATGAACCTTGCAGCTACTTCATCTAGTGATGCTGTTGTATGTGCTTTCTTGACTTGCACTTCCACATTCTGCAGCTAGGCATGTCACTTGGCTCTAGTATTGTTTGTCCCTGAGATACATATAGGGTCCGTTCCTGTGCAAATGTTGTTTAGCGGCATGTGCAAAGTGTTATGTGTCCCAGGGCAGCATCCTTCCCTGAGTGCTCCTGATGCCCCCATCCCTATTCTGCAGATATTGTTTGCATGGTGAGCTTTAGATATTTGTCTCTCTAATTATTTTGCATCCCATTGTCCTTCCATTGTGTTACAATGGAGGGGTGATGTGTGGATCCATACCAGGACTGTTTAATGGGAGTGGTGTTTGTGTTAGATGACACATCCATACTTATGTGTGTTGAATCTGACAACAGTCCATGGCATGTGTGTGAAGTGAGGGTGTGAGTTGTATTGATAGATGTGATGTTGCTGTGTTGGTATTGTTGTATGACACAGTGTTGTGTACACTTCACTGTCCCTGTGCCTAAGATGTGCAGATGTGTGTTTTTGTGTAGTGTAGTATTGTAGTGCAATGTGAGTAACGTGCCCAAAGGAGGCGTTTACCGACTGAGAATGTGTCCTTCTATTTGAATGATTCCGACTGTGTACACAATGACATGTGTACTTGATGTCCGTAGCTAGGCGGGTGTACTTACGGATGGTGATTTTGTCGCCGTTGCTGGTTCTGCAGTTGTATGGCCAGTAGCAGCATTGGGAAGACTTCCAGTTTGGGTTCCATGGCGGCTGCGGATGTGCCTGTGTTCCTGAAGGTGAGTGTTGTCTTTAATGTTGTTTGTTTCCACCAGGTTTTTCATGGGGGGCAACCGCAGCAGAAATCCTGACCGTGTGTGACCTCGTAATATGGTTGGAGGAAACATGCTCCCCGCCAACCTGGGGATGCCTACCGCTGGCCGCGGTGGCCCACCCGCAATGGCGGGACTGGCGGTGGCTTGGTTGTGTTCCAGTCGGAACACCACCATTGTCATAATATGGTGGTCTACTCTGCCGACCCCGCGGCGGTGTGACCGCTACCTTCATCACAGTGGTCCACGGACCATGAAACCCGTAATGAGGACCTCACTGTTGTTTCTTTACATTTTATGTTGTTTGCCTCCTATATAGCTTTGTCACTGAGGAGCTTAATGTATTTTGACTATATAGCAGAGTGAGTGCTTCTTTTTACTTTCAGAATAAGCAGTATTCTTTAGAACATCAGCTTTTTGCCCTTGTGGAACTGTTAATAATTTTATTGTGTAGTACTATATTGCTTAGTTATATGAAGTAGCTTTCACAGTCCAGTCAACTAAATCTAAATGTCACCTTCACTTGGTATAGATAATCACACGTTTATGATAAAAAAGGAGGAACAGATCTTCATTCTATCAGAATTCTGACTCCCTTAAAGGAGCCGAGTGCTATCTTGTAATACAGAGGGGGCCGTCAAGCACTCTCGGAATGCACACTGTCTACACAGCAGACAGTGTGCATTCCAAGGATGCTAGGCATGGGGGCCCCGCATTGCCCATAACATGGACTGTGCAGGGTCCCAACCTGGGGCACCCGCACTTGTTCTTCGCCAGCCTTTTTCCGGTAGTGAAGCCGCCATTAAAAGGATGGTGGAGATCAAGGTTGTAATCAGCAGGGAGGTGCTGAGTTCAGCACTGCCCTTGCTGATTGCAGCCAAGACCACCATCGTCACCCCGTTGGGATATAGGATCCTGGCGGAGCCGGCAGTCAGATGGTGGTCCAACCGCCAAACTTGTGACCACCAGCCTCATTTTGAGGCCCATTGAGTGTAAAAATATATAGGACAAAAATATCCCAATTACAATGGTTAATTATAAATTTACCTTCATTTAACATTATATTAACTCAAAAAGTCACATATGAAAAATATAGATTTTGAATAAAAATGTGAAAAGAAAATTAATAATTTAAAAAACTTAAAGAATCACAATACATAAAAATAAATGAAAATAAATAAATGAAAAACATACAAAATAATACATAAAGAATAAAAATTTAATACATAGAGAATTAAATAAAAATAATTAATAATTAATATTATTTTAAGACACAACACATACTGTATAATAAATTATAATAAAAATATAGTTATACAATGTAATTATGCATTGTTGAAATTAAATATTAAAATACATTACTAAGTTACTAAAATTAATATTAAACTACAAAAAAGTTACAAAATACAATACAAATGAATAAATGTATAAAATCACAAAATATCTACAGAAATCTAAAATAAATAAAGAAGAATGTTAAAAAAAATAACCAATATATTCAAAAATATCAGTTAAAACATTCAACAAACATTTATAAAGTGGGTATAATTTTAAGAAATATGAACAACTATACCTCAACATTAATAAGCATAAAATTGAAATAAAGAAATATAATGTCAACTGAGCTAAAATAAAAAAGGAAAGAACCATCAACAATCAAACTTCAACATGAAAAAGCATTTTAAGAGTGTTAGAATTTAGAGAAATAAAATTAACTTTTCCCATTCTAACCAACAATAGTAGAAATAGTGTTCAACTTTGGAGAGGTCCAATTTATTATTCACACTCCAAACTAAGTAACAGCAGAGAAAGTGTTGGAATTTGAAATGGTCTGATTTATTAATACCACTCAATCAACCATAAGGAAAGTGTTGCCCTTTGGAGCGATAAAATCCTACTCAACCAAAGCAACAGTAGAGAAAGTGTTGAGATTTGCAAGGAAGAATTTTTCTATTCTACTACAACTAAGAAAAGTGTTGGACTGTGGAGGGTCTGATTTGCTATTCATACCCCAAACTAAGCAACAGCAAGGAAAGTGTGGGAATTTACAAAGGTTAGGTTTACTATTTCCACTCCAACCTAACAGTAGAGAAAGTGTTGATCCTTGTAGGAGTCCCTATAGGGGTCAGATTTACTATTCCCACTCCAACCTATACAACAGTGAGGATAGTGCTTTACTTAGCTGGACTCCGAATTACTATTTTGAATCCTAAATTTAAAACATCAAAAAAAAATATTAAAACAATTTAACTCCCTAATTGTATGTAAAAAGAAAAGTATATAAAAATGGGTTTAACTAAAACATTCAAAAACATAAAATAATTGCAGATGATACGTAAATTAATAAACATAAACAAAAACGCAATTTCTCAACATTAAAAGGTTTTGTATTATAAAAGAATATAATTAAAAACATATAAATAACATATAAATAACAATACAAACATTAAATAAATATTGAATTTAAACATAATACCTATTCATAAAATATAAATTACAAATTATATCCACATAAATCAAATGAACAAAATTAAAACAATTCAAACATAATATACACAATTCTTAAACACAACAATTAACAAATATTTATTTACAGATTATAAAAATGAATTTTAAAAAATACCTTGATACTTTCCTACAAACCAAACAGCCCAACAAAAAGAGAAAATTAAATAATGGATAAACTGCAATTAACATGACAAACAAACAATATGGTCAAAATACTCAATAATAAAAAGTATTCAATTAAAAATGTATTTACTGAGCACACAAGCTTACCAATTAAAATATTACTTTGCAACTAAAACAAGATAGATAGATAGATGCGCTTCGTAGGAGTGAAAGGCAGCATGTGAGCCTTGTCAGGGAGGAGAAAACTGCCACTGAGCAAAGCTCAGAAAACCAAGACAGTGATGAATCTGGGGCTAGCAGTACAAGCCTGAGTAGCACCATTAGCTCTAAAAGTAATTTTTAGATGTTCTGCCTGCTCAATTTGAACACCATGCCACCTCAGTTTGGACTCAGCTATATGGATATCAGTCTTGACCATGCTTTAGTGGGAACAGTCCAGCCCCAACTAGGCAACAGGGGAAGACAAAAGGTTTGAGGCGGAAAAGGCAAAGGAAAAAGCAGACAAGGAGGAGTGAAAGGAGTAGATCCAAATGGAAAACCACCCATGGCAATAGTGACAAGGGGTCAAATGAAGACCAAATAATGGAGAAAGTGGTACCAAATCAGTGATGAACTAAGAATGTATATGAAGGCGTGTAACAGACAATTGAGTGACTCTACATGCAATGTGAGAATGGCTTGAAATTAA
This sequence comes from Pleurodeles waltl, assembly GCF_031143425.1. Classification (NCBI taxonomy): domain Eukaryota; kingdom Metazoa; phylum Chordata; class Amphibia; order Caudata; family Salamandridae; genus Pleurodeles; species Pleurodeles waltl. The sequence goes on from NC_090450.1 coordinate 172,519,063, forward strand.
GTTAACTACACTAATTCTATGTACAATAAATTACTTGTTGATTGGAGAGAGTGAGGGCTCCTGAAGTAGGTGGAGTTCCTAATACTGAGATGTGAACATCTTAAAAAACCCAGTCTATATCTTTGCAAGCATTGTGTGGGAGCAGGATTCCTTTTTAAGTACACAGGATGTAATAGTTTGTACAGCAGTATCAAACATGTTGTGAATGCCACTCTCCTGAATCTCCAGGTAGTTCAGTCATCAGATAGGTGATGACTGGACCCAACTCTTTCTGAGAACTACCCTGGCAGCCAAGGCAATTAATATCCAGGGGCCAAGGCAGTTTCCAAAGGGAAGGAGGAATGGAAAGAGAAAGAGAGAAGACAAACAGCAGGACCGCATCCTTTTGTCAGGGATGTTTACAGGAACACAAATGTTTTAAGAGTGTTCAGTGGGGTAATCAAGATGTCTCAGGATTCACTGGAATATACGCTGGGTTGGCTTTTGCCACTCGGAAGCAAGTATCATCGTGGGACACACCGAAAATCTGTGCAGAATAGGTATAATTAGTCCTTATGCCTATTAAACAAGAAAGTGAATATTATAGGTGGCATTTACAATTTGCAGCATACCATAGAAGCTTATTCCAGAGGCTTTACATCAAAATCAGAACATTCCTGACAACAGCTCAGATTGCGATGTACAAGGTTATTCCAGAGGCTTCCAGAGTCTTTACATCAAAATCAGCACATTCTGATAACATCTCAGATTGCAATGTTGGGTTAAATGTTCAAGTGGCTAACTAGATGTCATACAATGTTGGTAAAGAGTTTCCCAAATACAGTCAAAATCAAGCAGAGTGTTCGCTGAATATCTTTAGTTTAGAAATTAAAACTGTACCTTGTTCGCAGAGTTCCAATGGAAACAGCCACTACAAGACAGAGACAGACCTGGTTTAATCCCTTTTCTCTTTCTTGTTTTTCAGGGACTGGAGCGGAGGACGCATTGCCCAGGAAACCCAGCAGCAGGGCAAGATGTCGCAGAGATGGACGAAGGTGCACTGGAGTTGGAGACGCCCTGGAACTGAAGTTGCTCTGACTTGGAAGATTAAGGAAGACCTCCAAGATGAAAGATGCGGGGACCGGAGAACACAGGTAAGTGCATTGTGTCTGGCGGCAGGGTTTAAATGCCAGCATCCTGCTGAAGGCACATGAAGGGGGCATAGCAGGCACAGAGCTTCCTTTCTCATATTGCCTGTTACACTACATGTGGAATAGGTGTTTTGTTATTCCCTGTGCTGCCTACCACTTGCCATCAGGGAAAAAACAATACTCTTGGTTGCTTTTGAAATAACAGTTCCTATCACTGCCACGAGGAAAATATGTTAACATAGAGCACAATTGTGAAATGCAAATAAAAACATAAGGCACAAATAAGCAAATTTATCATGAATATCAGGGTGGCAGGGTCCTTTGCAAGGAATATAAGCAGGCTGGTGCACATAGGGACGAGGTCATGCACATACACAATGGATTGAGGCTTGCAGATATTTTCTGCAAGCTTGATCTATCTCATACCTGCTTGACAATGAGATGCTATTCAAGATGCAACATTTTCTTTGACCAACAGCTGTTGACTGTTCAATAACCAACTGTACAAACAGCTTCAGGGCACCGAAATGGGGATGTGCTTTGCTCTCAGCTATGCTACTTTATTCATGGGCTGGTGGGAGGAGCAGGTCCTCATAGCTACACAATCCCTTACAGACCCAACAACCCACCAGAAAAATCGAAATATTACTTAAAACATAACAAAAAAAAACATAATACATCCGAAGGGTTCAAGCAATGAATCCAAACAATTTTAAACATCCATAATAAATAAACTTATTAAATAATAACATTTTTCGAAACAATTAATAACTCAAAAAATCAAATATTTTATCAACTGAATAATTCAAACAATTAAAAATCTAATTAACCAAATAAATAATGACTAAACAATTTAAAGAAAAATATGTAATAAAAGTTAAATACATTTCCCAACCTACTCCCATACAAATCAAAATATCAGCATAAATAAATCAAAAATAATTTTATATGTATATTATCATAGGAAAAAATTAACTATACAAAAAAAATTCAAATAATTAACAACACAATGACAATGACTTACAGCACACAAACTAATAAGATCAAAAAATCAATATTATAAGCAACAATAATAAATAAAACAATATTAAGCTTAAGATGATAGTCTTATATGTGATATTCGATCCACAATATTGTTGTCATCATAATTTATCTTGGCCTGATATTTGTGTCTAAAAACACTTTTGATATGATATTAATATTGTGAACCTAGGGGTTACAGCAAGCTATAGGAATGCCTAGCATTGAATAATGCACAATGTGATGTTCAAAACCAATATTCTCTATGATGGCAGAAATAAATCCACAATCACAATGGCCAAAATCAATCCACCCACACTAACACCCAAGCAATCTGAACAAGGAGGAAAAGTATTTACATACACATAACACAAACTGAAAATCCACAACAAGTTAGAAATCATGTTAACGTATGGACACTTGATCAAAATACAATATATTTGAAAGGAGTTGTGTATGTCTCTTGTTAATAGTGTTCTTCATCCGAATGTTCCTGTAAGAACTGGAGTATTAGTTGACAAATTTGAGAAGCCTGCTCAAGTAATAAACACAGTTCGTGTCAGAGTGAACCACTAAAGTCACTAAATAAACTTGTACTTAAACATCTGGTAGCATCACACTAACCATTCAGGCTTAACTTAAAGGCAAATTGTAAAGTATTAATGCAGTACTCTGACAGTAGTAAAGTAAAAGGACAAAATCTGATAAGTAGAACAGGAGATATGACTGTTCAAAGTCTGAATTAAAAATAGCTTCAAAAGGCGAAAACACCAACCATGGTTATCTGGTCATACTAGCCATCGTCAAAGTAAAAAATTAAGGCTGACTACAATGGATCACCTATTGGATACAGGGACCAAGTTCACCCTGGTAGAAATTTTACCTTCAGTCGTAGAAATTTATATGGAGAAAAGGTGGTCATTGGTGAGTCATCAGCAATGTAAGCTGCAAGCTGGATCTGAAGCAGGGCTTGACGACTGCAGGCTGCTGAAGGGCAGGGTCCGGATGCAGCCTTAATGAAGGCAGGAAAACTCTGAGCAGCAAAGAGCAGAGTCCATGCCCTGGAAGGACTGGTTGTCAATTGGCTTTAGCTCATTTTCTGTCTCAATGAAGCCTCTACATTCAGACTTTGAAACGTTTCTGGACGTCAGATCATCTTCAGCAAGGCAAACCACCAAGTTGAGGGGATCACTGACAGAATATTGAAACCAAAAATATTGTGTAACACAAGTATAGTGCCAAAAATATTGCTTACAAAAATATTGTATCCCTATCCTTATAATGGTAGGTACAACAATATTGCACAAAATATATTGTTGACAATAATATCATTCAAAACTAGATAATTTTTTTTAAAATTTAATATAAGGAGAGTTTAAAGTAGTCAAATGTTATCTGTAATCTAATTTCTGTATATGTGTCCTAAAAGACAGTTGTAACAAGTTCTATATAAGGAGCGCTATCCACAAGGCCAAAAAGAGGATACTTGGACACATCAGAGCAATCGTAAATGAAACAGTACCCCATGGCTAGACAATTTAAAGAGTTTCATGCTTGTGAAGTCACAAAACAACAAATGCTAGTCATGGACAGGACAGAGCCCAACTTGATAGAAGGAGACAGGGTCTAGAGCTTAAGACTTTTGGAGTCACAGTACATAATTAGATAGACCTCAAAGATTCCAGTTGGTTTGAATTCTGATGAGGAACCGGAAGTGCACCTGGGTTAAGAAGCCTTATTGTATGTTGTGGGATAACTCTACTTTGTATATGAAGTAGAAATATATACTTTGGATCAGGTTGAGTGGTTTTAATCTAACAATGATTTAAAAAAAATTTCAAACAGGTGCTGAGAATGGGCGGGATTTGATGTAGAAAGAGCTAAGCTCTTTGGATTTTGGATGTATGGTTATGTGGATATGTGGCAGAGTATGTATGTAAAGTAGACTGGGGTAGTGCAGTAGATTTTACAATAGAATGAATTTGCTAATGTTAGCCCTCTTGGGCAGAAATGTGTACAGTTGATTTACCCTAAGAACTAACGGGGTATTGCCTGCTACTTCAAAATAAATTAATTTTGATGCAACTTAGTTGAACATTGAAGTGTCATACATGTGTCAGGATTGAGCATTGTCACTTTTTTTACATTTTCTGTATAATATTGATAACCAATCTTTTAGAGTGATTTATGGGTTCTAAGGATGTAGTTGGACCACATACTATGATTAAATCAGTTCAAAATGGTGACTCCTAAACAAACTGATTGTCAGCACTTATTGCTGTAAGTCAGTTCTTTGTTTAATTTCATGCACCGTCACCTTGTACTCACAAATGAGTAATGTCACTAATGAAGATATGTGGCAGACTATGTATGCAATGTGGATTGGGAGGGTGCATTATAACTTGAAGCATTATAGAGCTGAAAATGCTAGCATGCATGGGAAGAACTGTGTATAGTTGATTTACCCTAAGAACGGCACACTTGGGCTACTTGCAACATTGTCGGCTACTTTCAAAGTATGGGATTTGATATACAACTTAGTTGAACTTTGATGCATCATACACAAAAATATGTGTTAGGATTGAGAAAATGTATTGCACTTAAATTTTTCCATAAGAACAATTGCCAATCTTTTTACAATGATGCATGGGTACCAATAATATAATAGGACTACAAATTAAGACAAAACCAATCAAAGAAAGCGACTCACAAACAAACCGTTTGTCAGCACCTATTGCTGTAAGTCTTTTTTTGTGTCTATTCATGCACCATTACTTTTATAATCATGAATGAGTAATGTTTGTGTAACTTGACCCGTGAACAAGGGGTAGGAACCCTGAATCGCGTTTGGTGGCAGCGGTTGCCATAAAAAAGTATGGAGCAGTTTTCACAGAGCTCACGTCCTGTTTTCTGTAAAGAAGAGGTTTGGTGTTGCACAATTTGAATTAAGGCACTTCCACACCCGCTGCCATGAGCCGCTTGAAGGAGGCCAGGGGTCTGAATGGAATTTTGTTTCTAAATAAATACACACACACACAAATATATATATATTTCTTTCGCAGTAGTTTTTGCTCTCCAAAGTTCACAAGCATCCTAAGCTTCTTGAGATGATGGTGTGAAGCCCAAATATTAACGAAGAGATCGATCCTTTTAAAACCTAAAGAACAAGTCAACAGACCTTTCCAGATGCAGACAAATGATTAATTTGCAGTAGCACTCTCAAATCATTTCGGAGTACACAGTCCTAGCTCACCAGTAGAGGAGCAAAACACCCATAGTGCTTATAAACCACTACATACATCTTTGAAATCGGGCGCCACTGTCAAATATCCAACATTCAATAAAAGATAGGCCAGTTTACCTCAAGAAGTGCTATCAGAGAAATACATGAAAATTAACATAGAAAATGGCAAAACATTGTGAAATGGCAAATAACATTAAGAGCCCAAAAATTAGCTTGATTTTTGATGATGATGTAATTGGGTCCCACAGTTTATCTAGATTTACAGGTGCAAATCATAATGTGCATGGGTTAACACAGTCAATACCTTTAACATTGTTCACAATGGAGTCCAATAGAGTATAAATGGGGAGACATAAGGGTCTATTCATACAAAGTAGAAACTTTGTAACCATGTAAAAAACAGAGTTACAATCAAGCATTAAAACCAGTCATTCAGTGGGTTTAAATCCACCTTTTGAGAAAAACACAAGGACACTAATAATATCTTAATCACTAAATATGCACCCTGGATCTCTCAAAACAAAAAACCTCAGAACTAGTCCTCCAAATGGGCAGACAGTTTCTCATCTGAATTCAGTCCTATAGGATGTTTTGTGTTATATGTGATTATAAACTTTGATTAAAGTCTACGCAATTCCAAAGTCCTGTTGCCACCTCTTTCATTTAGTTCTCTCTTGTCTAATACACAGAATTATAACTGATTGAAGTTACTGGAGTAGGAGGCTTTAAAGTGTCTTGCCACTGGATATTATCTATCTTCCTTAATAATTGCTCTAAGGTGTACCAGTGCCCTCTGTTTTGCATTGTGGATAGTATTGCCAATGAAAAACGTGTTGCATGTGCAAGGCAAGCAGTAAATGTAAAAATCAGAGGTATCGAATGACATTTGGTAATATGATACTTCTTAGGTACTGAGGGAAACTCTATTTCTCTTACATTCTCACTGTTCTTACAGGCCTTACATTACCCACACCTAAAAAATCTTTGTAACGTCATCTTCTTACTGTTATCTTTGAACCATCCATGACACAATTTATCTCTAGGGGATCTATCACCTTCTTTATGTTATTTTAGGTTGATTGACTAAGTACTTGTTAACTACTTGGTCTTTGTGCAGCATAAGCCAATACTTCTGTCTTTTTTTGTTGTAATTTATTATAAATCTCACTATTTCAATTTCTTCTTCTCTTTCTTTCTCTTTTCAGTAATTAGATCTTCCCTTTTATACTGTTTCACTAAGTCATAGCCTTTTGGATAGTGAATATATGTAGACTTATTTTTAAGACTGTTTGTTGAAAGTCTCCCATCATTCATTAAAGACATGGGGGATTTCCTGCGCGTTGAAGGATTAACATGAGAAGATGACTATCTTATGATGAGTCAAAAAATAAGATACAGTGTTCCAAGTAGAAGGGAAGAGAGGATACTATGGGAGGGGTCCTAAATTTTAGGAGCAAAAAACCTCACACATCCAAAAGGATGTCATGCTTCATCATCGGAGCTTGCTCCTCGTCAGACTGGCACTGCAATGTCTGACGGGCACCACCCCGAATAGGGGGGCTCTTTGCCGGAGATCTTTTGAGATAATGATGCTGTGACCCCAAAAGTGAGTAAGCAAGAAAGGAGATCAAGGATAATGGTTAAAATTGGCTCTCAATGACTACACCTGGGTAACAGATTCATTGGACCAGATGAGAGGAAAAGGCCATTTCGCAATGGCAGGCCACCTTTTTTTATACCAGACCATGAAGGGCGGGGGGCTGGCTCATTTCTTTTCCAAATTTTGCAGCCAGGAATGTTCCCTGCACAAATGTCTAGTATATAAATGTGTGATTGAATTAACTTCCTTTCTAGCTAATAGAGCATGGTTTGTTTAAAGTCAGCACACTCAACGGTTAACCTCATTATAAACATTAAGGGTCTGATTTAGATATTGACTGATGGATTACTCCTTCACAACAGTGACTGATATCCCAGTCGACAAAATCTAAGTCCCATACGAAACAATGGGCCCTTTATCTCTTTGTTATGGCCAAATGAGCGATATCTCTCTTTTTATCAACATATAGGGGACATGCAGCCCTGTAGTGTGACTAATGATTTATAACTATCATGTATTTCTGCTGTGTGTGACTACAAGGGCTTGTCTCCTGCCTGACTCGCATGACTCTTGAATCACCCATAATTACGTTAAGCAGTATGATTGTGTTTTCATAGTATAACAACACAAAAGCATGCATGCTCATGGGTGCAGTGTGCATTTTCAGTGGTTTGCTTTTCTTCTATTATTGCACCAGTTTGTATTTTGGTTTGTGTTCCATCTGATGAGAAACATTTACCTGGTGGTACTCTGAAGTGCTGATGATATTGCTGTTGGCTAGGAGCCATCATTGTTTTCCTACAACAATCTTTTGCAATATACTGATATTAATTCTGATTGTGCAGTGTGTCTGTGGTCCTGTACTGAATCATTTAATTGCCTTATCTGTCATTGAATCTAGGTTCCCTTCAAGTGGAATTTTTAATAGAAGGTGGGAGCCTTATTCAGCATTATATTGCATGGCATGAGTGTGTAGATAGGCGGGTATGCTATCAGCCCTGAAGAAGGCCTTAGAACCGTATGGGCTTCAAATGATGGCCGAAACATTTTGGCTTAAGCATGAGCAGTTGAGTCATTGATACTCAAAACAATATCCGCAATAGATTTTAATCATGTCCATGGTACTCAAACATTAAAGGAGAGTGTTTTGGGTATATCCTAAGACATTTTAACATTTTAACTCCTTTTAATTTCTCTGGATCCCTGCATTAAATCCAGGAGAGATTTATATAAGAACTCCCAGCTCTGGATGAGTCCGCCATGGTGATATTATGCTATCATGGAGTGGATAGGCACTGATAAATATTCAGTTACTTAACTTTTTCAAATTCAATTAAATAATTAATTTACAGATAATATTTAAAAATAAAGTAATTATTAATTGAATAACTTCCCACCCTATTCCCCTACAAACCTAGCATCCCGCAACTAAAATATTAGTACAAAAAAATCAGTATTCCATATTTTACATGATTACAAATTATTTAAATAATTGATTAAATATTATTATTAAATTATTACTTAATTATTATTTAACTTTCCCCAGACCCCTATAAAAATAGAAATGCAAATGGAGTGAAATAAATAAGTATTCCATAAATTACATAAATGCAATCAGTGAAATAACTAACAATAATAATTCATTATTAATAAATTATTACCTTTACACCTTATACTTCTACACACCTAACAACCTGCAAATAGCATATGATGAAAATAAATCAATGTTACCAAATTTACATTTAATAAAATCAGTTGTATAGTTAAATACCATTTATTGAATAAATATTAATTATTATTAACTAATTAAATTCCCACCATATACCCTATAACCCGCTACAGCACTATAAATTACTATAAAAAAATAAATAAAAAAAATTCAAAATCATTTACAATTTCAAGCTATATTTAAAAAATAACCTTTCTATAAACAACAGTAACACATAAAATGACTATATCAACTAAAAGACATTCAAATAATTAAAAACAATATCTTTACCACTATATTATTGAAAGCAATATCAAAAACATCTATGTTATTAAAAATCATATTAACTAAAAAATTATTTTTTTGTCAACCATAATTGTGCATCATGATATTTATGTATCACATTATTTATTTTCCAATATATCTGCCTCACAATATTTTTTATCTGATATTGTGTCTAAACACTAATTGAGGCCGACCAGTGATTTGACGTCAGTAGCTGCAGTTTCAATGGAGAAGCTAGTCTCTATTAGCTTATCAGCTTGGCAAAAATATTCAAAGTTCCACTTCTTGTCATTTTGGGGACAGGAGGAATACACTCTAACACCAGCCAAGTGTCCAGGATATGGAATGAACCACTTGTGGGTTAAGACTCACTCCAACAGAGGCCAGCAACAAGGTACTTGGCAGGCACAGTTGAAAGTGGTCAGCTGGGCAGCTGCAGGGAGAAAGGCCCTTGAAAGTGTGCTGGTGTGTTGTGTCTCTATAGCTTAAACAGGAAGCCAGCCAACTGACCCTTGGGTCCACGTGAGGCTCCTGGGTTGAAGACAAGCAGGTCCTGTCTTCCTTTGAGTTTCAGACAGCAGGGCAGCTCTTCTGATCTTCACAGGCCCAGGAGTGTTCTGTGAAGGGTAATCAGGATTCCACATTTATGCCAATTGCCAGTCTTTGGGTGGGGGAAACCCCTGACCACTGCCTAATCAATGGAGTAAAAGTTACCAGGGGTGACCCTACCCTCTTTTGCAGCCCTTCCTTTGTTTCTTACTGTAAACTATCCCATGGTACCCCTCCTTTCCTAAATCCCTTGAGGACAGAATATTTATTTCCCCTTGTTAGAGCTCTCAATGTCCACCCAGAGGTGTCGCTATGCTAATGGGCAAACCCTACCTTTTGGTCACTCCATACCAGTTCTGGGGCAGCTCCCTCAGTAGACCCTGGTGTTAGCTACATCTGCCTATGACAGGAAGGAACCTTTGAAATTAATCCAGTTATTGAGCTCAGGCCTCAGGCTATCTTGTCATGTAGCAAAACTCCTTCACCACATCCTGGATTCTTTGTCCACTGTTTGAGACCAATACAAGTCTCATTACAGGAGACTAATCCATCTGCCAGGTGACAGTTGAATGCTTATAGCTTGTGGCAGGAAATTTGTAACTTTTTAAAAGTTAATAATTAGACAACATTTGATTTCAATATCACATTGGATTTTGGATAACTACGAAAATTGATCCTTAAATTATTTCTCCAGCTGCTACCAATCCACTAATCCAAATTCATAATTTTTTTAATGTAACATTGTAGCTTAGTGTATCTATATTGAAGCTGCCAGAGATATTTCACTGTAATTACATTGTTCAGCATTAACTTTTACATGTCCCACCTGTAAATGACATTCACATTGTCTTCATGGGCAATAGGCCTACTTATTATTTAACCCCTCCGGTGCCCAGGACGAGCTGGTCTCACCCTCTGCCACGGCGCTCCAGTGCCGTGGATGAGACCAGCTCGTCCTGCTATGGGCCCTTTATATCCATAAGAGGAGCAGCCCCGTGGGCAAGGGGGGGGGAGTAAATTATTTTTCGGCCATTTCTGCCCCCCTAATATAATTTGGCTGATATACCCCCAGGGGGAGCAGAAACCCCTAGACACCACAGGTCTTTTTTTTCTTTGTTTGTGCTTTTTTTTCATATGTGGGGAGAGACCCCTTATCTTAGGCCATTTCTGCCCCCTTGGGGGAAGATTGGCCTAATTCTATTAGGATGATCTGCTCCCAGGGGGGCAGAAACCACTTAGGCACCAGGGATTGGTATCTGTGTATGTGTGTGTTTTGTTTGTGGGGGGCAGCCCCTTGGGCAACGGTCACTCCCCATGGGGGCAAATTACTGTTGGCCATATCTGTCCCCTTGGGGCAGATCGGCCTATTTTTGGAAGGCCCATCTGCCCCCAGGGGGGCAGAAATCCCACCAGAGACCAGAGATTTTTTTTTTCAAAAAAAGAGGGTAGGGGTATGGCCACACCCCCACCCCAAATAAACGGGGTCAAAGTTGTTCTGCCCACTGGTGGGCAGATGGGGCAGTTACCCCTGATTCCACTCCCGGTGGGGAGGGGCAAAAAGCCTTCTAGATGCTAGGAAATATTTAAAAAAAATTGTGGGGTGGTGGCTACCAACCAGTATGGGAATGGTTATGCTCCCACTGCAACTGAAGGTGGTAACAGTCTTTCAGCTCTCCTGCGCACACTAAAACATCTTATCCCACGGCAACCAAGAAGTCATTTGATTATTTTGGATTTTGGTTTTACAGTTGGGCCATGAGAGCTTGTCTAACTCTCAAAATCGTCCCACTTGGAATGGTGAGGGTTGCACTTTTTGGACTTTGGGACACTGTCATGTAGAAAAATCCATAAGACCTAGACACATCTGAAAACTAAACGTCTGGGTGAGTCCAGGATGGTGTGCTTCACATGCACCCTGCACCATTTTCATACCCAAAATGCCCTGCAAACCTTCAACTTTGCTGGAAATCACACATTTTTCCCTAATTTTTGTGATGGAACCTTTCAGAATCTGCAGGAATCCACAAAATTCCTACCATCCAGCATTGTCGTATTTATAACAATAAAAATTCTGCCGGACTTGTCAGCCTAAAAATGTTTTTTTTCAAATTGCCCTTTTGGACCCGCTTGGGTTCCCCCTCAATTTCGACATGTTTTGGGCTCTTCCCTGTCACAGGCACAAGTGAGGTATCATTTTTACCGTGAGACTGAGGGGAACTTTAGGTGGTAGTAAATTTGTCCCAGTGCGGTGATCCCACACAGAAGTGTGGGAAACAATTTATTATTTTAGCTAAATTTGAGGTTTGCTGAGGATTCTGGGTAAGGAAACACTGGGGGATTCACACAAGTCACACCTCCCTGGGTTCCCTTGGGTTTCTAGTTTTCAGAAATGTTTGGGTTTGGTAGGTTTCCCTATATGGCTGCTGAGCCCAGGACCAAAAACGCAGAAACAGGTAGTTTTGTATTTAATAATTTTGATGTGTCCACATAGTGTTTTGGGGCATTTCCTTTTGCAGACACTAGGCCTACTCACACAAGTGAGGTACAATTTTTATCAGGAGACTTGGGGGAACGCTGGGTGGAAGGAAATTTGTGGCTCCCCTCAGATTCCAGAACTTTCTGTCACCAAAATGTGAGGAAAAACTGTTTATTTGGCTAAATTCTGAGGTTTGCAAAGGATCCTGGGTAACAGAACCTGGTGAGAGCCCCACAATTCACCCCATCCTGGATTCCCCTAGGTGTCCAGTTTAAGAAAATGCACAGGTTTGGTAGGTTTCCCTAGGTGCCAGCTGAGCTAGAGTCCAAAATCCACAGCTAGGAACTTTGCAAAAAACAGCGCTCTTTTCTTTGGGAAAATGTGATGTGTCCACGTTGTGTTTTGGGGCATTTCCTGTTGCGGACACTAGGTTTACCTACACAAGTGGGGTACTATTTTTATCAGGGGACTTGGGGGTACACTGGGTGGAAGGAAATTTGTGGCTTCTCTCAGATTCCAGAACTTTCTGTCACCAAAATTTGAGAAAAAAGTGTTTTTTGGGCAAATTTTGAGGTTTGCAAAGGATTCTGGGTAGCGGAACCTGGTGAGAGCCCCACAAGTCACCTCATTGTGAATTCCCGCAGGTGTCTAGTTTAAAAAAATGCCCAGGTTTGGTAGGTTTTCCTAGGTGACGGCTGAGCTAGAGATCAAAATCCACAGCTAGGCACTTTCCAAAAAACATGTCATTTTTCAAGGTAAAAATGTGATGTGTCCATGTTGCGTTTCCTGTCGCAGGCATTAGGCCTACCCATGCAAGTGAGGCACCATTTGTATCGGGAGACTTGGGGGAACACAGAATAGCAGTACAAGTGTTATTGCACCTTGTCTTTACATTTTTTCTCTCCAAATATAAGACAGCGTGTGAAAAAAGATGACTATTTGAGAAATGCCCTGTAATTCAAATACTAGTATGGGGACCCCATATTTCAGAGATGTGCAAATAACCACTGCTTCTCAACACCTTATCATGTGCCCATTTTGGAAATACAAGGGTTTCCTTGATACCCATTTTTCACTCTTTATATTTCACCAAAGGAATTGCTATATACCATGTATACAAGGGAAACCCATTGCAAGGTGCAGCTCGTTTATTGGCTCTGGGAACCTAGGGTTCTTGATAAACCTACAAGCCCTATATATCCCCACAACCAGAAGAGTCCAGCAGATATAACGGTATATTACTTCCACAAATCTGACATCGCAGGAAAATGTTACAGAGTAAAACTTGGAGAGAAATTGTTGGTTTTTTTCAGCTCAGTTTTAATATTTATTTATTTCAGCTGTTATTTTCTGTAGGAAAACCTTGTAGGATCTACACAAATGACCCCTTGCTGAATTCAAAATGTTAGCTACTTTTTAGAAATGTTTAGCTCACTGGGTTCCAGCATTGGTTTCATACCCATTTCTGTCACTAACTGGAAGGAGGCTAACAGCACAAAAAAAGTAAACATTGGGTATGTCCCAGTAAAATGACAAAATTGTGTTGAAAAATGTGTTTTTCTGATTCAAGTCGGCCTATTCCTGAAAGCTGGGAAGATGGTGATTTTATCACAGCAAACCCTTTGTTGATGCAATTTTCAGGGTAAAAATCACAAGCCTTCTTCTGCAGCCCTTTTTCCCATTGTTGTTAAAAAAACACTAAATGTTTGCTGTATTTTGGCTAATTTCTTGGTCTCCTTTAGGGGAACCCACAAACTCTGGGTACCTCTAAAATTACTAGGATGTTGGAAAAAAAGGACGCAAATTTGTCGTCGGTAGCTTATGTGGACAAAAATGTTATGAGGGCCTAAGCACTAACTGCCCCAAATAGCCAAAAAAAGGCCTTGCACCTGAGGGGAAAAAGGCATGGCAGCGAAGGGGTTAAAATGAAGGTGTAGATTTGGAAAAAGGGGTTATTTTGACAGGTCAAGTTTGCACTATGAAACTACCAGACTGCACACAACAGTAATCTCTCACACACAGCCCGCACATGCATATGCACACAATTCATGTGGAACCATCCCAGTGCTCTTGCATGGCAGCAGCATTAGCTCAAAAGGCAGGCGCAGGTGGTAAACATGTGCAGTCCAAATTAGCATGAAATTACTGTGAGTAAAACTTACACCTAGTAAAGGTCCAAAAACTGGTTGGTCAAAAGAAAAAGGTTCTGGTGGACTAAATGTGCAGAACCTATTTTCAGAAATCCCTCATTCCCACTTGTTTGTTTTGTGTGTGTTTTGGATTATTTTGAGTAAGAGTAATGGGTTTTGTGATGAAGAAGCCCAACGTCCCTACCGATCCTGCTATGGGGGAACTGAAAATGTATTCAGAAAGTTTGTCTACCTAGGAAATGTTGATGAATGTTGGGCTTCATATATGTCCCTGTATTCGTGAATTTAAATAAATACGCTTCGGGTAACAAGGATTTGAAATTTCCTTTAGAAGGTACCTTTAACATTAGAAAGCTAGATTTCCTAAGGCACGAGAAAGCCACTACCTAAGCTACAAAGTATGAGGCACTGATTAAATGGGATTGGATGGCTGAAGGACATAGAAACAGGTATAGGGTTTGTTAGAAATGGGGTCTCTAGATGGCAGTTGGTTTGCACCCTGTCCAAGTAGGGACCCTCACTCTAGTCAGGATAAGGAAGATACCCGCTCAGATAACCCCTGCTCACCCCCTTGGTAGCTTGGCACGAGCAGTCAGGCTCATTTCAGAAGCAATGTGCAAAGCATTTGCACATAACACACAGTAATAAGTGAAAACACTACAAAAGGACACCACACCAGTTTTAGAAAAATAGCCAATATTTATCTATATAAAACAAGACCAAATACGATTAGAATCCAACATACAGTAAGAAAAATATGAATTATGCAAGATTTACTCAAAACTACAGTTCTTTGAAGTCAATAGCTCCACCTGGGAATATCACGGCGTCGTGATCAACAAAACCAACAGTTCCGGACGGCTGCGGCCTTGCGTTAAGACCCACAAACAGTACCTTGGATTTGCAGGGTGTCGTGATCCTCGCGGTGAGCTCCGGAAGGCGGCGTCACTGACGTCGCGGTGTCGGGTCCGGAGTCAGTGCAGGAGTCGTCCGGCCCTTGAGGTGATGCATTGCAGATTGAACTCCAGGCTGATGAAGTCAGGTGCGCCGGCGTGGATGGCGTCAGGGCTGCAGTGTGAAGTGGGACGATGTGACGTGCAGTGCCCACAGGTCACGGTGCAGGCAGCGGCTCAGTGACGGCATCCAGCGGCATCGGTGAGACCAGGGCTGCGGTGTGAAGTGGGTCGGTGCTACGTGCGGTGTCCACAGGTCACGGTGCAGGCAGGATGCCTGGGGACAACACCGGAGCCGATGATGCTGGCGCCTGTGGACCGGGGCTGCGGTGCGGGATGGGATAGTGCTTTGTGTGCCTCATGAGCGGTGTCCACAGGCCACGGTGCAGGCAGCGGCGCCAGTGTCAGCAGGAGCGTCATTGTCAGGGATGCCCAGGCTGCGGTGTGAGCAGGCGATGCCAGAGTGCGGGGCCCACAGGTCGAGGTGCGAGCAGCGGCTTGGTGAAGTCGTCCGATGACGGCGTCAGTGAGACCAGGGTCGCGGTGCGAAGCGGGGCAATGCAACTCCGTGTGGCGTCGGCAGGTCATGGTGCAGGCCAGCTGCGTCATTGGCAGCGTCACAGTGGTTTCTCTTCTTGAACAGCACAAAACACACAGTTCCCAATGCTGCAGGTCGAGGAAACTGAGGTCTTTGGTGTCCCTGAGACTTCCAACAGGAGGCAAGCTCTACTCCAAGCCCTTGGAGAATTTTCTCAAGCAGGACACACAGCAAAGTTCACCCTTTGCACTCTTTTCAGGCAGAAGCAGCAACTGCAGGTCAGTCCAGCAAAGCAACACAGCAAAGGGACAGTACTCCTCCTTCAGCTCTTCAGCTCTTCTCCTGGGCAGAGGTTCCTCTTGATTCCAGAAAGATTCTACCAGTCTGGGGTTTTGGGTCTTCTTCTTATAATTAGTTCTGCCTTTGAAGTTGGCAAACTTCAAAGCAAAGTCTCAAGTGTTTGCAAGATCCTTCCTTGTCCAGGCCAGGCCCCAGACACTCACCAGGGGGTCGGAGACGGCATTGTGTGAGGGCAGGCACAGTCCTTTCAGGTGTGAGTGACCACTCCTCCCCTCCCCTCCAGCACAGATGGCTAATCAAGATATGCAGGCTACACCCCAGCCCCCTTTATGTCACTGTCTAGAGGAGAGGTGTGAACAGCCCAACTGTCAAACTGACCCAGACGGGGAATCCACAAACAGGCAGAGTCACAGAATGGATTAAGCAAGAAAATGCCTACTTTCTAAAAGTGCCATTTTCAAACTAACAATCTAAAACCAACTGCACTAAAAGATGTATTTTTAAATTGTGAGCTCAGAGGCCCTAAACTCCACACTTTTATCTGCTCTCAAAGAGAATCTGCGCTTTAAGGATATGTAAAGGCAGCTCCCATGTTAACCTATGAGAGAGATAGGCCTTGCACAGTGAAAACCGAATTTGGCAGTATTTCACTGTTAGGACATATAAAACACACTAGTATATGTCCTACCTTAAACATACACTGCACCATGCCCCTGGGGCTACCGAGGGCCTAACCTAGGGGCGACTTACATGTAGTAAAAGGGAAGGTTGAGGCCTGGCAAGTGGGTACACTTGCCAAGTCGAATTGATAGTTGAAAACTGCACACACAGACACTGCAACGGCAGGTCTGAGTTATGTTTACAGGGCTACTAATTTGGGTGGCACAACCAGTGCTGCAGGCCCACTAGTAGCATTTGATTCACAGGTCCTGGGCACCTCTAGGGAACAATACTAGGGACTTATTAGTAAATCAAATATGCCAATTATGGATAAACCAATCCACAGTACAATTTATATGGGGAGAACTTGCACTTTAGCACCGATTAGCAGTGGTAAAGTGAGCAGAGGCAATAAACCAGCAAAAACAGACCTAAAAAAATAGGAGGAAGAAGGCAACAGATTTGGGGATGACCCTGCAAAAAGGGCCATTTCCAAGAGGGTTCATTAAGACTGTGGTTAGAAAGCAAGTGGGACAATCTGGAGTGATGCAGGAGAGAGGATATGGTAGAATGAGTGAGAGTTTTCTTTCCAATATTCAAAGAAACAGCAGAGAAAAAGAAAGCTGATGAGGGTGACAATAAGAACCAGAGTCAAGAACAGGGCTTGGAGGGGAAGATAACTTTTTAAATGGTCTTTTTAATTCCAGACTTTCTCCATACACTGATGGTATACAGA
Organism: Pleurodeles waltl; assembly: GCF_031143425.1. Classification (NCBI taxonomy): domain Eukaryota; kingdom Metazoa; phylum Chordata; class Amphibia; order Caudata; family Salamandridae; genus Pleurodeles; species Pleurodeles waltl. The sequence continues at coordinate 172,536,412 of NC_090450.1, forward strand.
GACAGTTGTAGGCGTCCACAGTACCTGATATAGGTGCAGCAGGAGAAGGTGTAAGTGTACAGGTACAGGGATTGGCATCACTTGCAGTAGTGGATGCAACAGTAAGTTCCCCACTTGAAAATATATTGATAACTTTGCCGAGTACTAGTAGAGATACCACTGCAGTGCCAACTCCAGTGTCTAATGTGATGTCTGCTACGGTCCCTACTGAGTTTGTGAAGAGAGGAAGATCAATATTGGACTTCTAAAGATAGAATTTGGAGATATTTTACAGAGAACAGCTGATTTAAATAGACTAATGTCCTATAATCTGGATGAAATTAGCTGCTCAGAGAAGAAGAATGGTGTGCGAAAGAAACACATGATAAACTTGAGAAATTAGCTGAAGAATATGAGGTTGAGATCAGCAGAATGAGGAATCTACAGAGAAATTATAAAACAGATTTCAGTATAGGAGAGATCAAAGAACCATGTTTGGTAACTCATATTAAGGATTTAGGGGGTTATTACAACTTTGGAGGAGATGTTAATCCGTCCCAAAAGTGACAGTAAAGTGACGGATATACCACCAGCCGTATTACGAGTTCCATAGGATATAATGGAGGGATTTGAAGATGTACAGGGCAAAGTAGAAAAATAAAGTTACTGCTTAAAATAAAGGTACAGAGGGAGAAAAGAAAGTAAACGTGATTCAGAACTGGAGAAAGTGGCAAAATTTCCTTTTAGAGAAGATCATGGAGGGAATTATGTACCTTGGACTAGGTGTGATCTTTATGCTTTACGACAAATGTTATAAAACTGAGAGAGGAATCTGACAATTAGTACAAGGAGGTTCATAGATTTGTGACCATTTTGAAAATGCTTGATGTGGATACGTTATTTGAAATTGTTGTACCTAGTGATCTGTGGACTGGGTGTATATTTGCTATTGCTTGGCCAACTGAGGAACCAGCCAGAGATGCACCTAACAGTGCTTCAGCTGAGGTCACAAATATGGAGCAGTGGTAGATCATATGCAAAAGAAGACCCAGAAACGTAAGTGAACTGAGTGAAAATCATGAGAGCTACACAAGAGCCTAAGGAGTCAGTGAATGCTTAGTGTGAGAGCCTTGCTCAGATTTATAATATATACAGCAGGGTTCAAGTGCCCAAGGATGAAGGCATTAGGGGATTCTTATCAGCATTTGTTTTGGGTTTGCGACCTGAGCTCAGTTTGCATATTCTGCAGTGTCAAATGTTGGCAAATCAAGGGAATCAACGAGTTCTTGAATATGCTGTGTATTGCAGTTACTTTTTGATGTGAAGCAAACAAATATTAAGGAGTACTTGATGATTGCTCAGACAAAGAAGATCTAGAGACGAAACAGAAATCAGATAATGGGTTCTGACTTGAATTTTGTGACACCTGACAATTGTGGATTGAATGGGGCTTGTCTCATGCAAAGTGGCACATTGTGAAATGAGGTGTTGCAGATGCAGGGTCATGGTAGAGGGATTGTGAACTAATCTGGAATGACTGTGAATATTAATTTGTTGAAGAAGAGCAATACTTGCCATGCCTGCTGCAAAATTGACCATTGGAAGTGCAAGAGTAGGCAGAATCTGGATCAAATTCAGAATGATTTTATTTCCCAGATGCAGCGGAATACAAATCAGATGCAGATACAGGTTGCCCCAGCCTCAAAGACTTCTGTGCAGATTGTGCATAATCAAAGGCAATACAAATATTCATCTAGCTCTGATGTTGCAGCATTGCAGCAAAACATATGAAGTAGGGTGCCTTACAGACCAAGGTACCAGAAAAATTGATTAATTTTGAGTAATTTTCCTCCGTTTTCATCAGAAACTAATTAACAAAGATGGTACCGGGGGAGTGGTGAAGTTGGGTACTTGGTACAGTCTTAGAGATAGACTAGAGTAACGCATTTGTGGATGGTAAACTGAATCGTCATTTCGTATCATTCTTTATTGATACTTGTGCTACCCACTCTTCTGTTCGCTCTGTGGGAGTTCGAAACCTGCCCCAGTGAGGCAGGAAAGCCTATCTTGTAGGCAACAGCAGTAAACAGATTGTTACTCAAGTTAGTGCAGAAGTACCATTAGAAATAGGGTCAATGGCAGACAGTCATCAGTTCATATTGTATGATTTGCGTCCTGTTAATCTACTTGGCAGAGACTTGCTTTGTAAAACAAACTGTGTGATTTATGTGACATCAGATCGTGTTGCGATTGAAACTCAAAATGAAGACTCAGAGCCTGATTTACATATTGGCAGAGAGGGTTCTCCATTACAATGGCAACAGCTTCCCTTCCCACCAATATAGTGGCCCATCTGCCAAATTTAATTGTGGGCGGATGTTAGGTTTGGCCATGGCAGAGACTAGGCTAACTTTATTGTGGCCAAACTTCTCCAATGGTCCTGGGGAGTACGAGGTGTCAGAGAAATAACTACATGCCCACCAGCCAGTTTACATGGGTGGACATGTAGTCATGTTTTACTGTTTCTTACCGCCAAGTAAAACCTAGCAGTACAGAACAGTAAAAATAGTATAATGCTCCCCCGCCAACTCCCCATTGGCAATGGGGAGCATTACTTTTTTTCTTTTTGAAAATAAAAAAAATACTGGTTTGCTACAGGGCTGCGTCCTTCAAATGCAGCCCTGTAGCAAACAGTAAAATGCATTGGCAGGAACCACCATGACAGTAGTGCCTGCCAATGCCTTTTTAAATAACCACCTACTTGGCAGTCATTTAATAATTAGGTGGGCTATCTCTCCACCATGGGGGCGGAGTTATTAACTCCATCCCTGTTGCTGGACCCACAGGCAGTCTTCCAGGGTCTAAATGACATCCTCAGGGTTTAATGTCAAACCACAAGATTCTGGAGTTCCATTGTTTCCAGTTCTTACAAACGAGGAAATATACCTCTGGATTAAGACGTGCTGTCGAAGAAGAGATATGTGATTTTACAGATAAAGAGAAAGCATTAATAAAAAGTACCAACCCAGTCAGAATTCAGGTCAAATTCAAGGCATGCTTTTTCCTAAGATGAGGCAATACAGATGGTCAAAAGAAGTAGAAGGAATGAAATCCATCAAAGAAAGAATTATAGAACAAGGTATTCTACGAGAGGTGCTTGTTAGTCTGTGAAACTGTCCAGTGATGGGCATTATAAAACCAAGTGGTAAGTGTGAAAAATAGTACAGTACTTAGGAAAGTAAACCAAATTGTGATCCCTTGCTGTCCGATGGTATTGAATCCTGCTATAATATTGTTACAGATCCTTGCAGATGCAGAATGGTATACAGTCATTGACTGATACCATGCATTCTTCACAATTCTTCTGCTTGATGATAGTCAACATCTTTCGCACTTCAGTTGCAAAATAAAGTTCTCATTTGGTGTCAGATACCACATGAGTATACTGAAACTCCCTTGAATTTAAGTGAGATCCTAAAAAAAAGATTTGAAGAATTTACAGCTGCCCTGTAACTCAGTTTTGGTCCAGTACATTGATGATCTGCTTGTGGCATCAAAGAAAAAGGAAGAGTGTAAGCTGGATCTGATTGTACTTTTGAACCATCTTGCTGACAATGGTCACAAGCTTTCACCTCCAAAGATGCAGTACCAAAAAAAGAAGTGATTCATCTTAATCATCATATTGAAAATGAGCAAGGAAAGCCTCAAAAGAATGTGTTTCTGCAGTTCTGGAGATGAATCCTCCAATCCCCCAGAGAAGGTGAGGATGTTCCTGGGAATAGTTGGTTACTGTTGTCAGTGGATTCCCAAACTTTTCCCTGACTGTGAAACCTCTAATATGGCTAACTCACAGTGTTATTAAGGACCTGGCAATTTGATGACATATATATGAAGGTCTTCTAAGAGAACATTTGTGTAGTGCACCTGGCAAGATACTGCTCATTTGAAAATTCAACTGTGAGATCAAATGAGCAAATTGAAGTTCAAGAAACAAAAACGAGAACACAATGAATTAAGTAAGAGTTCTATTGCAAGTATGAATAATGTAAATTGTTTCTTGTTGAACCCAATGCAGACCTCAGTAAGAGGGTTGTGCGATCTCCAGGAGGAGTTATTAGAGGAAGAGAGACAAAAGTGGAAAATGTTGAGTTTTTAAAAGAGTTACAATGAATTTCGATTATTTCTGAATTCAAATATATTCTTCCTGACTCAAGGCTACATTTTATGGTTCTTTATTTACACGGCCAAACACACAAAGGGAGGAATACAATGGTCTGGACTTTTAATAAGTACAGGTTTAAAAATTAATTCAGAAGTCTTACAGAAGATCTGAGTCAAAGGTGTGTTTTTTGTCAAAGGAATAAACGGAGAAAGAAAACTATTGTGATTATGAGTCATATTGGCAAGTCAGAGAGCCCATTTACAAGACTTCAAGCAAACCTCATTGAGATCCAAGTTTACAATGGCCTTAAATATGTTTGAGCCATTGTCTGTTTATTCTCCAAATGGGTTGAGAGCTATCCTACCTGGAGATCAAACAGTATTACAGTTGCAAAACTTTGATTAAGGGAACTGATTCAGCAATTCAGCCTGCCAACCTCTACTGAGACAGACTGTGTAACTCATTTTAAAACTGAGATTTTCAATATGATTGGAACAGCTCTCCAGAGTGATAAGAAATCCCATTGTTATTATCGTCCTCATTCATCTGGCACTGTACAGAAAACTAACAGTACCATAAACAATAATTTGACTAAAGTGTGTGCATCCACCAGTTTACAATGGGTATGATGGCCTTCCTATTGTTCTCATGAGCATTAGAATTATTTCAGAAAAGGAGACTGGACTCTTGCCTCATGAAGAGTCAATGAGGAGAGCCATGAGTATTGCCTACATACTTTCAGCAACACTTGTGTCAATAACTGATGATATTCTATTGCATTAGTGGAAAGGTCTGGCTGATGTGGTGAAATATGTCTATAATCAGGTGAGCTTGGCAAGAACAACAACAAAAGAAATTCAATGCCATCCATTGCAAACAGGTGATTAGATCCTGGTGAAGAAGCAGGTCCACAAGAGTGGTCTTGAGAAACGTTGTAAAGGAACATATCAAGTCGTGCTTGTGACTAACACGGCTTTTAGTTTGCAGGAGCCTCACAGTGTCCACGCCCTCAAATGAGAAGAGTGAAGACAGTGGATGAATAGGTGATGACAACAAACACTAATTCACAGAGTCAAGCTCAAGTTCATAACATGCACTAGGGGGGCTTGAAGAAAATTTTGAAACTGGTATGTTGCTGATGAAAGTGAAAGTGAGAATCCTGGAGAAATTATTAGTACCAGTGGCTAGTTTTAAATTCAGAGTACAGAACTGTTTCTCAGGCAGCTGAAAGAGGAAATAGGCTCTGATCCAACAAACAAAAAGCTCTAGCTGAAAGTTAGGGCCTCAAGGTCAGAGGAAGAAAGCAGCTCACAGGGAGGTAAGTTGCTGATGTTGGATTAAGCACAAGCGTATCTGTGATTGAAGAAGATTCAACAGTAGTCACAAGTGAAGTTACAATCTGTCATATCACAATGAGGCAGTGAAAGGAGCTTGCAAGAGAAAACACTGGGAGAATGAAAGGTTAGAATCTATCAAAGAACCAGAAGTAGTTAAAGTTGATTCAAAGAATAGTGAGAGTGAATCACCTGTTGCTAAAAGACTGGTAAGAAGGAGAATTCCAGCTAGAAGGTAGACTTCACCTGAATGGGCATATTTGACATCCAAGTCTGAGGAAAAAGAGCTCTACAGTCCAATAAACTGTTGCCAATTCATCTTTGAAAATGAACTAGAAGATGAGCCACTGTTAACTTTTTGCAAACCTAATAGTGGTGAAATAATTTTTTTAAATAACATTTTGAACTTTGCAAAAGTCCAGATGAAGAAAATAAGTTTTGAGATTATCAACAGAGAGAAAATAAATGACTCCAAAGTTTGATTTTGATTTTTGATTATTGTTTAAAAAATGAAGAAGGGAGGACAACCTATTATTGTTTTGGGAAAAAGGGTTTTCATAAAGACTCATATTTGGAGCTTCACATTATTTTATTTGCTGTTTTTTATTCCAATAGAAATGTCACACAGCAGAGGCAGTGAAGCAGGATTTCTCTAATAGTGATATTAATAGTCTTAATTGGTCTACTGTTGTGCTTTATCGTTTGGTAGGATATGTCACAACAAAGGTTAAACTATAATGAATGCATAATAAAGATGACCCAGATACACTGACACATAGGGAAAAGATTAGTTAGTGGATGTATTGCTTTTTTAGGTGTTAAGAATTATATAAAATGCTCTTTTCTTCTTTTGTCTGCAGTTGAAGGTACTACATATCTTTAGCTACCTATTCCCTATGGTTTTATCCTGCAATGTTTTTGTTAGTATATTTAAAAAGAGTTTCTTTTGCCATATTTGTCGGATTTCAACCTTTTGCTGGAAGATTCTCAGAATTGGGTAGCCTTTAGTAAATATTTGAATACACTTACACAAATTAACTTTAAGACTAATGATTCTAAAAGGGAGTATGTGTGCATTGTATGTAAAGAAAAGTGTCAGTTTGTAAAGTATGTTGGTCTGGCTTCTGCTATTTAGGCCTCAGTTAGGCCTCATTACCATCTTGTTCAAAATAGGTGTTTCCCCCTTCCCATTCACATTTTATTATTTCTGCAGCACACAGTCCAGCAAAGTCATATTTGTTATTTCCAATGAAGTTGCACTAGCTGTTGTTGAGGAAAACATTTCACAATAGGATCATCAATGTTGAAATCACTCAAAGTCCCTTCAGCTAAGTCACTATACTGTATTAATTTACAATATATTCCTGTTGGTTAGTAGCTAGTTTGTCCGGCAATCTCCAGATTACATTAATACAGAGGGGTTGAATCAATTTTCATGTAGTGGATAGTGCTTAGATGGTAAGGTAATATGGCGTTTGATAGAACCATGCACTGATCTGCTGAAATTATAACTCTTTTGCTCACGCTATTATGACTTTGCAGTTTTAGTTATTATCTGTGAAAATAATATCTGTCTAAATCCCTCAATTTTTGGAGTGAGCCAAACCTTTTCTGACATTTTTCAGAAGCTACTGGGGATACTGCCTCATTTCTTATTGATCTTGCTGCTTCTTTGAAACTTAGAATGTTTCTGATTATTGTCTTTATTCTGTATTTTCCTATTTCTGAGTGTCTCCATGACAACAACTTTATGCATTTGCATTTATATTTTCTGTACCGCACGTTTTGAATTTGTGAAATAAATCTTCTAAATGTTTTAATTCTGCCCTAGAACTCAATTCTAGAGTCTGTCCTTACTTAATTCACTGTATATTAGATACGCTGTGTGGTGCCTTGTCTCAGGACACATTGCTTCATGGATATGACATTTAACACTGTCACTGGCCCATCCACCTGTGGGATTGCCATTGAGGTATTGTTTAGGGGTTTTCTGCCCCCACAGATACAAGGGGTGGGGAGCCATTTTAGGTATTGGGAAGTGAGAGCGCTGAAATTTCACTAATAAATATTTCACGTATTCTGTCATTTGTATTTGCATAGAAAATGAATTAGAATAAAAAATAACGTGCAACTCGAAAATGTGCCCACTGGAATTGCTGTCATCTATTATGAAATTGTGAATTAAACAGCTTATTAATGTTTAATTAATGTTTATTTAGAACTTATAATAATGCAAAATGCAGTAATGGATTATACTTACGATTAAATGCTATGTATTGGCTCAAGGTAAGTGAAGGCCTCAAAGTTATCGAGGTCTGAGCCTTAATATTACCTTAATAATACTGCCTTTTAGCAGAAAAATGCAATGTCAGAATAAAACGTGACCTCAAGCTTTGCTGAATAAAAATGTATTGTTCTAACTGAAGGTTTACCCGAATCATAGCAGTAGCAAAAATAGTTTTTCCTGTCTTTACTAGGAACTGTGCATTAGGAAACATGCGTAAAAACCTGAATGTACCGAACTTGTTACAAATGTTAACATGAAGCGTATGAGAAAGCGATGTTCCCAGGAACTGACAATGGATGTACTGACGGAAGAATATAAAAGTTGCTTCTTGATGAGTCGAACGATGTACGTAAGGAGGGAAAACCAATCATCAACGTGTGAAAGACTTTTTAGGTATATCTTAGATTTTATTGGACCAATTGCTATCACCTGATTCCTCGACCAATGACAACGTAGGAGAACTTTAGCTTAACTGCAATGCACTAAGAGTTACTTCCAGAATTCTCAGATTCCCGTTCTTCGCTACTTCTGCCAGATTTCCAGATTTAGCAGATTCTCAGATTCCTACTCTTCTCTAGATTTTATTCTATACTTGTGCTCCACGAGTAATGCTGGTGCTTACTTTTGCGCTTGATGCTTAGAGCTTGTAGCGCTTTTGCTGCCTGCCCTAGATTCTTCCTTCTAATGGTTTAGTGAGCTTAGAGTACCAGATTCTAAACCATTTTCCCTTGCCATGCCCTGATGCTGCTCAAACTGATGTCTGCCTGATGAAGACTGTCATTGGAGCCATGCTGGATTAGGATGGTTGGTGATAAGGGTCGCACACGGATTGGCCGTGAAGAGCGACTGGTTGAGAAAAGTCGGTGAAATCGATTTCGGGATTTAAAGTCACTTCCGGATTTGAGTGAACTAGCATAAAATTTGTACAAATGAAATTTTTCAAAGCCTTAAAGAGTGCCTTCAGAGGAGATGTGTATATTTCAGTGACAGTCGGGGAAGTTACACCACCAGAAGATACACCCGCATATGTTGTGTTAGAAGGACAAGTTGCTGCGCCATACGTTTGGTTAAAACATTGCTGCAAAGTGACAGGAAAAAGATGGGAGTTTAGCATTTCCTACACATGGGACATTTAATTTGAGAATCTTAGAAAAATTGAGGAGGGTCTTATACGATCTGAAGCCTCCTCCGAGACCAGCACAGTTCGAAGCATTAGCAATTTGGGAACTTGTAGCTAGACAGCAACAGCAGCTAAAATTTGAAAGAAAGATAAAAAAGGCAGAAAAGACACTAGCTGAGGCTAGATGGGACAGTGATCAGAGGTATTGGAGAACTGAGACTTCATAGGGAACTAACTTATTTCCTGTAATTACACAGAAAAGTGAAACTGAAGGGAAGAAAGCTACCAGAAAGACAAATAAAAGTCCATCCAAGGGTAAAGAGCAGACATCAAAAGAGACTAGGAGGTCTTTGACCCCAGACAAAGAGTTAGATGATAATGAGTTTATTTGACAGTGGTTGAGGAATCATTCCCCACCACATGCATTATGAGAGGGCAGTTCAAACACAAATGTAGACCCTACAGCACCAGCACAAGTTACCCTGACACAGAGTCTGATACAGAGTAGTCCTAGTGGACCTACTACATCGACAGCTCAAAATCCAACGCCGCAGTTGAGTATTCCTGGAATTTACCCAGATGTGCCTATTGTAGATACTACAACAAATTTAAGAGTGCCGACAGAACAGGTTTACCCGATACCAACATTGGCTCAGATGGAGTCAACTCCACACTTGCTGCCTCCAATGCAGCCACAAACGATTCCAAAGCATACCCCTATAACAGGAATACAGACAGAAATGTCTGTACTAATGAGCCAGAATACAGGAATGATGCATTCACCAGACCCGAATGTTAGACCAAGTCCAGATGCAGTGTCAGTACATGTTACCATAAGTCCATTCATACCATTGTTTGCCCAGGAAAATAACAAGACAAACGGCCAGAGAATTCTGAGTTTTAATGAGAATACCAGAAAAATGTCCCCTATGAGATCGAACCTTAATGGAGCAAGATCAATAATAGACTTAAATCCTTATGGAGCTCCTCCAAATACCGAAACAGGGTCGCATGTGAGTCCTAATTTGAATTTAATGACACCAAAAGCTCTGAATCCAACTGTACAGCCGTTGCCAAGTGTTCAGCCCAATAACATTTCACTGCAAGGTTTAACAGCCCAACAAATAACCGAATGGTTGGAAAAGTTGAGTAGCCCAGAAGATGCTTCTAGTGGAGGGAATTATCTAAACTATACTAGACTTAGGATGAAAGCAGGCAAACTCATCGAAGGATCCATGGGAGTGAACAGACTTGAGTCATACACGGAAGATGAATTGTGTTACTTGTGCCCATTGATTACAAAGGAAGCTGGCATAGTACATCAAAAGCTAGCAGACATAGCAGACAAATATGATGTTGACTTAGAGAAAAAGGAGTTACAGGTTAGAGTTGATGCAAAAGACTTTGAACACATGAGAACTGCAGGAATGAAAACACACCTTAGGGAATTGCTTCAAAGCATCCAGAAATGGAGAGCATTAGACAAATGGGAAGGCAGATGAGTGAAGAAACTAGAGAAAAGAAAAAGGGATTCTGATCCTCTACCTGCAAATATGCAGCAGGCTGAGGACCCAGTAAAAATGTTACCAATGAGAGAGATTCCAGATTGGAATTTTGTGCATGTCCCATGGAGCAGAAGTGACTTTCTGTCATTTACAAATGACTACCCCAGGCTGATAGAGAAACCTGTAGAATGGTACCAGCAAACGGATAGGTTTGTGAAGCTTGCGAAATGTCTATGGAAAAACTTAAACACTCTTTTAGAGATAGTAGTCCCTGTAGATTTATGGGTGGAATGCAAAAGGAGCGTAGATTGGCCGACAAGGGAGCCAGAGTGAGATCCAGCAACAGGTGCACCATCTCCTGAAGTAATGAAATATTACTATAAGGTGACTGAATTTTTTAAAATAAATATTTCGCCTAAAAACATTGATTGGAAGCACATAGTTAGGACAGCCCAGGAAGCAAAAGAGTCAACACATGCGTACTATGAGAGGTTGTTGCAAGCGTTGAAACATTACAGTGGGACAGAGACAATTGAGCCGAAAGACGATTCATTTTGTGTTCAGATTTGTTGAAGGACTGAGACCTGAGATTAGTCAGATGATTAAGAACCATTTGATTTGCTGGCAAGCAAAGGCAATTGATGAGGTGTTGCAATATGCAAAATACTGCGGTGACGAGATTGAGGCATTGGAAACAGGAGTGCCCAATGGTAAGTCAGGGAGGTGTTGTTCAGCGAATGAATGATGTACATTCCTTCCAAAACATGAAAGGGCTGAGAATGAGCGGTCCAAACCCAAATTTTCAAAATAATATGAATCAGATGCAAGGTTTCCAGCCCATGCTGCAGATGCAGTTGCCACAAATGCAGATACCCCAGACCCAGCAGATGCAACCTCAAGTTCAAATGGTATCTAGTAAACAAATCCAAATACCTCAAGCTCCTATGGAACAGCAGCCGTTGATGCTTACTCAGTTGGTCACAGGTCAAAGGTCGAATCAGAGTAAAAACACTGTATACCAATTCCGCTTACACAGTGAAATTGGAATAAACTATGATTGGGTGAGCGAGGGTTTGGATGAAGAAGAATGCGTGCTTGCAGCTTCCCTAGAAGTAGATCAGAAAGGCCCGTATGTAAAGGGAAAGGTAATGGGTCACAAAGTTTTATTTTTGGTTGACACTAGAGCTACATGCTCTACAGTGAGAACTACAGAAGTTCCAAAACTACCTCTTGCGGGGAAAACAGTCCATATTGTAGGAGTTGCAAACCAATACTTGACAAACCCAATTACAGAACCAGTCCGGTCAAAACTGGCAATTTCAGTGGATTGCACAAATTCGTGGTTTGTGACTCGATCCCTGTGTCCCTACGGGGAAGGCATTTGTTGTGCAAAACAAAATGCTGGATTACTTGCTCAAATGACAGAATTGCAATTCAGACAAACAGTGATGATGAAGATGATTTGGAAATGCCTTACCAGTCGACATTGGTACAATACATAGATGATTTGTTCATTGCATCCAAAATGAAGGAGGAATGCAAGTACAATACTATTGCCCTGTTGAATCACCTAGGAAAGAATGGGTATAAAGTGTCTTTACCAGGCTGTCTAAGGTCTGTTGCAGCAGTTGAACAGAGCCTCACTCAGAGTGAGAGCATTGTGATGGGCCACCCACTTACCACAATGGTCCTACACTCCATTGAATTTTTGCTCACTAGCTCCAAAACACAGTATTTGACCAGTGCAATGTTGACCAAATATGAGACCACAATCTTGGGTTCCCCAAATCTGTAAATCAAAATATGTGCAGTGCTTAATCCAGCAACTTTGCCTCCAAATGAAAATGACAAAATTTACAAAATAGATGATATTGAGCATGACTGTCTAGAGGTAACTGAATTATGTACAAAACCAAGACCCGATATTAGAGATGCTTGTTTGGAAGAGAATGACCAGATTGTTTTTGTTGATGGCTCCTGCCTGGGAGATAACACAGGTGTATTGAGAGCAGGATATGCTGTATGTACTATCTCTGGTATATTAGAAGCGCCCTGGCTTCAAGGAGTATATTCTGCACAAGTGGCAGAGCTGGTAGCTCTTGCTAGAGCATACCATGTTTCAGCGCAGCTTAAGGTCACCATCTATACAGAAAGTCAATATGGATTTGGAATAGTTCACGACTTTGGGCAGTTGTGGTCGCAGAGAGGTTTCCTGACCTCTTCTGGTTCACCAGTGAGAAATGGAGAAATAATTCACAAACTGTTGCAAGCTATCCAATTACCCAAAAAGATTGCTGTGGTGAAATGCAGTGCACATCAGAAATTGCAAGATTTTGTTTCAATGAGAAATGGATATGCGGATAAACTCGTAAAGTTTTGTGCATTGAACTGTATATTATTCAAAAGAAAAATAGGAACTGTTACCTGATGACAATGAAATGCATTCTAGTTATGCTTTGCATGTTGTAGATACCATGGAAGAGCTAAAGGCACTGCAGGAGACGTGTCTAAAGATGAAAAGAAAGAATGGCTCAAAATAAAATGTGTCCAGAGGGAGGATGATTTGGGGGTTTCAAGAGAAGGAAGGGTGGTTTTGCCAAATAGTCTACTGACTCAAATTGCTAGATATTTTCATTGTTAAGCACATGTGGGAAAGGATGCCATGATCCGGACATTTAAACAATTTTGGTTCAATCCGATGTTTAGACAGCTTGCCGAAGAAATTTGCCATAGGTGTGTTGTCTGACAACAGATGAATGTGGGAAAAGGAACAGTAGTCAAAATGGGCCACATTAGAAAAGCCATAGGTCCATTTAGCAGAATCCAGATGGATTTAATTAAGTTGCCTGTGTGTGTAGTATTGCGGTATGTGTTGGTGACTGTGCGTTTTTGTCATTGGACTGAAGCTTACCCCACACGAAATAATGATAGCCTCACGGTAGCAAAGTTACTGCTTAGGGAGCTGATACCACGTTTTGATTTTCCGGCCTCATTAGAATCAGATAGAGGAAGTCACTTCAACAATGAAGTAATAAAATTGCTATGTTCAGCTTTAAACATTGAGCAGAAACTGCACTGTAGTTACCGCCCTGAAGGCTCAGGACTTGTGGAACAGATGAATAGTACCTTGAAGTCAAGAATGGCAAAAATGTGTGCGTCCACAAATCTGAAATGGCCTGACGCACTACCGCTAGTTCTAATGTCAATGAAAAGTACACCTGACAAGAAAACAGGATTGTCACCACACGAGATCCTCATGGGCAGAGCAATGAGGTTGCCAGGGGTTCCTGAAAATGCTCTTGTGAACATTACAGATGATATGGTATTGGACTACTGCAAAGGCCTGGCTGATGTGGTTCGCTCTTTTTCTTATCAGGTGGAACCTACCACACTGCAACCGTCTCAGGACCAAGGACCCAACCTGAAGCCAGGTGACTGGGTTGTGATCCAAAAGCACATGAGGAAGTCGTGCTTGAAGCCTCGGTGGAAAGGCCCCTACAAGATAGTGCTGATCACAACTACTTCTGTAAAGTACGCTGGACTTCCGAACTTGATCCATGACAGCCACACTCGGAGAGTACCAAATCCTTCTGATGAGGAAGTAGGGTTGTTGAGAATACCAACAACGTCTAAAAATTAGCAGGAGAGTCTAGTCAGAAGAGGGCTCGCTCAGAAGCAGACAGTCTTGAAAGATAAACAGAACAAACGACTGGCCCCACCGAGGAATGAGGTGAGGCGGATCAAAGCCATTACGATTTGACTCCTCCGGAACTGGTTGCAGGTATGTCAAAAGAAGATATTAAGGGGCAAGAAGAAACTGCATGTCCGATACTGAAAAGAGAATTGACAAAAGGGCTGTTGAAAAGTGACAAGTGGCCAGAATCACAGCCAAAGGCAAAGAAAGCAATCACAGTGACAACAATTGAAGGAGAAGAATGTAGTAAATAACCCACATTAACACGGAAGCTTTCTTCACAAAGTGTAGTTTATTCGACCTACACAAGCGGTGCGGTCCCCACAGCTTCGTCTTTTCTTCAACCGTCTCTTTTTCGTTTGCGAGCGCGTTCGGAACTCGAGTAACGCTCGAGCTCCCTTCACGCGCCCACACTTATATTACACATCCCCCTTCGTCATCATAAATTTTTTTTTTAACAAGAACACAACAATATTAACCACATATTCAAAAAATCATAAACTGTTCAAATTAAACAAGAACATAAAAAGAATTAACCAATAGCTCGACTAAAGCTAAGAGAAATACATTTCAAGCAAGATTACAATTTTTTTTTTTTTTTTTTAAACTTAAAAATTAACTGTAACTCAAGAGAGGAATACATTTCAGGCAATATAAACAAAATCAAAAGTCTTCAATTCAGTTTCTCGCCATCTCTCACGTAGTCATTCATATACGGAGGAGGTCTTCTCACTCTACCACTTCCCTTCGTATATTCTGTCTTACTTTCTTCATTCTCCACACTAGTTTGTCCCTCCAAACCCTCCATGCTATTCTCATCCTCACGTGAAGTGTCAGCATCCGGTGAATCCGCTTTCTCACCACCTCCCCCAGATAACATAAACCCACTGCAACCTCCATCTCCATTAGTAACGATAATATTTCCTGCACTTCCACCCCTTCTCTCATATAAGGCCACCCTCCTTTTGTTCCATATAGTGCCATTCGCCAAAACAACACTGAAATTTCCTACGTGTTTAACCTCAAAAGGACCGCGAAACTTTGTCCAACCTGCACCCACTCGTCCATCCTTGACTTTCACCCAATCACCAACTTGTATACCAGAGTAACCTCCTGTCAGTGACGTCTCCCTTTGACTTCCTGGTTTGATTCGATCACCCTCCAACCAACCAGGCACTAACTTTGATCTGGCCTTACGCCCTCTCATGAACTCAAATGGTGTTCTACCCTTATCTCTCAGCTGCGTGGTGCGATGAGCCCATATCGCCTCTTGCACAACAGAACTAACACTTTGGTTTCCTCGCACAGCCAACTGAATTGTACCCTTGACCATACGATTCATGCGTTCCACAATGCCATTGGCTTGCGGATTGTAGAGTGCAGTACGTTTATGGGTGATACCATGGGTTAACAGAAACTCTTTCATCTCCAAGGAGATTAACTGTGTACCATT
This sequence comes from Pleurodeles waltl, assembly GCF_031143425.1. Taxonomy (NCBI): domain Eukaryota; kingdom Metazoa; phylum Chordata; class Amphibia; order Caudata; family Salamandridae; genus Pleurodeles; species Pleurodeles waltl. The sequence goes on from NC_090450.1 coordinate 172,551,946, forward strand.
GTCAGTAATGAGTGTATGGGGACACCCTTCTCTTTGAAAAAAAACCTTTAATACTGAAATAGTACTTCTTGTCGACACTTCCCTCATAAACTCAACCTCCAACCACTTAGAAAACACATCCACCAGGACTAAAGCAAATTTTTTTTCGTGGCCCAAACCAGGCAATGGCCCAACAAAATCCATACAAATAGTGTGCCATGCTTCCCCTGGATCCTCAATATGTCCCATCCAAGTTATTTTCCCCAGCTTTAACCTTTTTTCACTTTCCTTACACTGAACACACTCTTCCACCCATTGAGCAGTTTGCAAATCAACCCCTGGCCACCAAAAGTTTTCCTTAACCCTTCTTTGAGTCAGTGTTTGTCCCAAATGCCCTTCATGTGCCAAATGTATGATTTTCCTCCGTAACTTTTCCGGAGGTACAAATCTGTCACCCCTCATTATTACACCTCCATCCTCCAACGACAACTCATCTAGAACCTTGATGTAGGGCCTTACAGATACTGCCACAGCACTCTCTCTTCTTCCTCCCTCAACAATCATTTTACTCACGCACTGCATTACCGAGTCATCCCTCAATCCTTGCAACCATTCTTCTTTAGAGAAAGCTGCCACACCATGTTGTAACAATTCCTCCACCAACGCCACCGCTCCTTCTTCTCCCTTCAAGAATTGTGCCTCCCCATCAACCAACTTCCAATCCACAGCCATGCGTGAGAGAGCGTCAGCTTGTATGTTCCTCCAACCCTGAATGTATTCCACGTTGTATACATACTCCTGCAATCGAGCTGCCAATCTGGCCAATCTCGCAGAACCCTTACCCGCACCACCAGCTGATAAAACCTTGACCAAAGGTTTGTGATCAGTTCTTAACTTAAAAAAAACACCCCACAAAAATGTTCTAAAATAGTCTACAGCCCATGCAGCTGCTAAAGCCTCCCGCTCAATCACAGAGTAGTTCCTCTCACTCTCAGTGAGAGAGCGTGAAGCAAAAGCTACTGTCCTCTCTTCACCGCAGTGAACTTGAGACAGAACTGCACCTATACCAGACACACTAGCATTGACAGTCAGTATAGTGGGAGAAGAAGTCTCAAAGGGTACTAAAATCTTTGCAGTACACACCTCTTGCTTAATGTTGTCGAAACATTCTTGCTGCACTTTTGACCACACAAAATTACAACCTTTGCGCAACAATATTCTCAACCCCTCCGTTTTGTCAGCAAAATTGGGAACAAATTTGGCGTAATATTCAATGAGACCCATAAAGGACCTCAACTCATCCTTGTTCTTTGGTGACGGAGCGAGTTTGATTGCCACCAACAAATCTTTCTTCGGTTTCACCCCTTCACCTGAAATGGTGTGTCCCAAATATTCAATCTCTTTGGTCAAGAAAACACACTTCTCTTTTCTTAACGTTAAACCCACCTCCAAAAGTTTCTTTAATACCTTCCTCAAAATTAGGTTATGTTCCTCAATAGTTGACGCAAAAATTAAAATGTCATCCTGAAAAAATAATACATTAGTGAAACCCTCAAAAACATTTGTCATCATACGCTGAAAAACACTTGCAGCTGAAGATAATCCAAAGGGCATTCTGACAAAACGGAAAGTACCATCCATGGTGATAAATGCTGTAACATCACGTGAATTGTGGTGTAGTCGTATCTGATGATAGGCGCTTTTGAGGTCTAATTTTGAAAAAAAAACTCCTCCATTTAGCAACATAATGAGTTCATTGATGTTCGGTAGAGGAAAGTTGTCTGTCACAATGTTTTGATTGACACTGCGTAGGTCCACACAAAATCTCAATTGCCCATTAGATTTCCTCGTAATGACCACTGGCGAAGTCCATTCTGGAGATTCAACCGGTTCAATGACTCCGTCCTTCAACATATCTTTCAACATCTTGCTCACCTCTTCCCTAACAACAATAGGTACTTTCCTCACTTTGTGTTTCACAGCAACGGTACCTTGTTTCATACGAATCTTATGAACATAACCCTTTAATTCTCCCAACTCCTCTCGAAACACCTCCCCCACTTCCTCCAGAATCGCATTGACATCTCCATCATCCACTACCAAGATTTGTCCTTACCTCTAGGATTCACAATTATATTCAAGTCATATTGATGCATCCAACCCAAAATTGGTGGCCCAGACTCAGCCACATACACTTTGCCGAAGGTTTCTCTTGATTTGAAGCCTATGGCAGTCGAAAAGAAACCCAAGATCTCAATTTCCTCCCCTTGGTATCCCCCAGGACATATGTCTTTAGGCTTCAATACAATCTGAGGCCAGTTCTTCATGAAGATATCTTTGGGAATTATTGTGTATTTTGATCCAGTATCCACCATCAGCTCAACCCTCACCTTTCCAACAGTGAACCATGCTTTGGGCCTCCTTTCTCTCTTACCGCAGTAACCTTTATCAACCTCGCCTAGGCTAAGAATGCGGTCCACCACCTCATCTCTCTCCTCACACACCGCCACTCCTTTTGACTTTGACCACTCAACGCACACACGCATAATGACCTTTACGCCCACACTTTCTACATTCCTTCCCCACTGCAAAACACCCCTTAAAATCACTACTGTGTAAACTACTGCCACATCTGTTACATTTCTTCCTATTCGCATACATTTTCTGGGTTTTCATAACATCTTGTGTTTTCTTCTCTACCAAAGCCACACTGTTACTTTTGTTTCCCACATCTCCCACAATCTCCTGGAAGACTTGTTGCTCCCTACCCCCATTGCCATATCTTCCCATCTCCTTCATGCAAAGTTCAGACTCTTCCACAACTTTTGCCATGTCAACAGCATCTTTCAAAGAAGGATTCTTAGCAGCCCACAACCTTTCTTGAATCTTTCTGCTCTTACATTGAACCATTAATTGATCCCTAATCATCTCGTCGCACATCTCCGCAAAATGACATTTAACTGACAACTCCCTTAATCTGGATACAAATTCTTCAATAGACTCTCCCACTCTCTGTGGTTGTGTATAAAACTTGTATCTTGACAAAACCACATTGGTTTCTTTAGCAAACCTATTGCTCAATCTTAATCTAGCCTCCCTAAATTCATCTGGAATACGTGCCCCATTGTCTGTAGCCATTGGCATAAATTTGAACAACCTTTGCGCCTCTGACCCTATACAGTTCAATAAAATCGCTTTTTTACGTGCAGGAGAAAATTCTTCACTGTCCAACGCCAACAAATAGTTGTCAAACATGTCTATCCAGTCCTCCCACTGGATTGTTGGCGTACCTGGATGTGTAAGAAAACAAGGTGGTGCAGTAATTGAGACGTGCTCCATTGCTCACAAAAACAAAAAAAAAACAAAAAAAAAAATGAGCCCAGACGAGATCTTTGCAATACTGTGAAGTGTAAGACACTTATCCACGTCGATGACTCCAACAATCCACCGCTAAAATCAAGTCACATAACAAAAAATACACGGAAATTCTCACCGCCAACAATAACAGTTTTAAAGATGACTTCTTCCTTAAATTTAAGGAAACCAGCAGGAAAAACTACCAATTTCTAGGGTGGCTTCCCCCTAAACTTCTTGCTGGTAACTGGTCACTTTTCCTTTAAAATCACCAGCATCCACTCGTAGTTCCAGGAGTGCCTTCACCTTTAAAACGCTCCCCTTTAATAAATCCACAGCAGCTCTTTCCAGGAGTAATTTCACCTTTAAAACACTCCCCTTTAAGCAGCTCTTTACAAAACGCCACGCCTCTTTCTCCTGAAAGAGGGCGTTGTTCCTGAAAGGCATTCGTCAGACATCAGCCTGCCTGAAAAACGTCGCTCGGTAGGTCGATAACTTCGTCATCCTCGTCGCCAAAAGAATGTAGTAAATAACCCACATTAACACGGAAGCTTTCTTCACAAAGTGTAGTTTATTCGACCTACACAAGCGGTGCGGTCCCCACAGCTTCGTCTTTTCTTCAACCGTCTCTTTTTCGTTTGCGAGCGCGTTCGGAACTCGAGTAACGCTCGAGCTCCCTTCACGCGCCCACACTTATATTACAAAGGCACCACAAGGAAACAGGATCTAATTGAAGGAGAATTAATTGGAAATCGAAAACTGAAAAGAAAAAGAGTCGCAAACAGGAGGCACGCGGGTCCTGAATGGGCGTATGTATCTACAGGTGAGTGGCAGAACTTATTTTTTTCATTTTGTTTTGATAGAGATATTCCAGGTCAATATTTTGCCACTTGAAGGCAATCAGTGGACTGAACTGTTGAAAACCTATAACTTTGAGAAAAGACAGAAAAAGAGATGCTTGATAAATACTGGAAAAGACTTTGATAACCTAAATGGACAAGCTGCTAAACCGATTTTGACAAAACTACCGATTTTTTTGAAGATTCTTTTTGTTTTGGATTTTTGCTGCATAGCTATACATTTTTCCTATCCTCCTTTCTGATTCTTTACAGATAATGAGTAGCTATAGCCAGCAAGGTAGGAAGGGTAGATGCAGTAAATATATGGGTATTGGTCTGGCGATAGTACGCATGGTATTGATTGTAGGTGTGACTGTACTTGACAAGAATGAGGCCAACCATACCTTAGCTGTAGAAACAACTACTGTATTATCTAACATAGATAAGTTTAGGTTGGATGAGAAGTATCTGCACGTACATGACACACAGGAAGAACTTTCTTCTAATGTTTTCCATCACTTATTGCGTGAGTATGTTGACATGATGGGTGCAAAAGAATGTTATGTTTGCGTACATATTCCTGCCTCAGTCGAGGAAGAAATTACCTATCATAGCTTACCACTTACATTTTGCATAAGTTGCAGTATGTTACAAGCAAGATTCTATAATCAATAGTATATCCAATATTTCTATTCCTACTGTGATGTTGTGTTTTCCTTTGTCCCTTTAATTAAGTACCTAAGTAGAGTAGCTAAGGAGAATAACATAGAAATAGTGAGGGGGTTCTTTGAACCTACGTTAACATTTGGAACAGCTTATGCGCATAGAAACAATCTCACATACTTACTCACACTGTAGAAAAGAGCTTCTTAGATCACACAGAGGATAGAAGAGAGCATTAAATGCAAACATAGAAAAAGGGTTAGTGATAAAGACACCAGGAAATGATCATGCATTTACTGACATAACAGGGGAAATTAGCTTTAGATGCACAACATGTAGGAAAGCTTTGTATATTTTGGCCTGATGCAGGCATGTATTTCTGTTTCAGTATAAATGGACGTTTATGTTGAATGGTCAGAATTCAGCAGTTCCTGGAGTTTATTACATTTGTGGGCCAAATTAATATTACCGTCTTCCTAGAGGATGGTATGGCACATGTTACTTAGGGATAGTTTTCCCGAAAATATTCCAGCTTAAAGACTTGAGCCAAGTTCCTGAATTGAGTGAATCACACCATAAAAGACAAAAGCGAGAATCAGTTTCCAGCATTGTTGGAGACATATTTGGAGCAATGATTCCTTCATTGGGAGTTGCTCTGAATGCCATAAAGATACAAAAATTGTTGACTGTAGTAGACAATATGCTGACAGATTATTCAGGAGACATTATCCTAATGGATTAAGAGAAGGTTGCGGTAAGAGCTAAGACTCTTCAGAACCGCCTTGCGTTAGTCATTCTTTTAGCAAAAGAAGGGGGAGTTTGTAAATTGTTGGGTCCGCAACATTGTTCGTTTATACCAGATAATAGTAAATAAATTAGAGGCCTTATTAACTATCTAATCAAAGATAAAGCTGATTTAAAAGAACTTACAGAACCTACCTTATGGGAAAATGTTGGTAAAGGAATTACTTCTGTGGGAAATGGCCTTGACAACCTTGGAAAAGGGATATTAATGAAAATAATGCAAGTGATTTTGATTATTGTGATTTGCTTAATCGGAGTATGGCGAATACATAAATTATACAATGTGTTAAAATAAAAAGATTGAAAAAGGATCAGAGGAGGAAAGATATTAGAATGGAAAAATTATTCAGGGAAACTTCAAATGGAAAAGGAATGAATAAACATATGAAAGAGACAAAATTTTTAAAGAAAATTGTATAACAAAATAAATACATTTATTTTGGGAATGTAAGTGTGATGACATATTTAGTCATCAAAGGAGGGATTGTGAGCGCTGAAAATTTCACTAATAAATATTTAATGTATTCTGTAATTTATATTTGCATAGAAAATGAATTAGCATAGAAAATGACATACAAATCCAAAATGTGCCCACTTGAATGGCTGTCATTTATTATGAAATTGTGTATTAAACAACTTATTAATGTTTATTTAGAACTTATAATAATGCAAAATGCAGTAATGGGTTATACTTACGATTAAATGCTATGTATTGGCTTAAGTTAACTGTAGGACTCAAAGTTTCCCAGGTAGGAGCCTTAACATTGTGCTGCGGTTTATTAGAAAAATGCAATGTCAGAATTAAACGTGATCTCATGCTTTCCCGAATAAAAGTGTATTGTTCTAATTGAAGTTTGACCCAAATCATAGCAGTAGCAAAAATTGTTTTTCCTGTCTTTACTAGAAACTGTGCATTAGGTAACATCCGTAGAAACCTGAATGTACTGAACTTGTTACAAATGTTAACATAAAGCATATGAGAAAGATATGTTCCCAGGAACTAAAAATGGATGTACTGATGGAAGAATATAAAAGTTGCTTCTTGACAAGTCGAACGATGTGCGTAAGGAGGGAGCACCAATCATCAATCTGTGAAAGACTGTTCGGTTATATCTTAGATTAGAAATATTAATTTTATTGGACTAATGACTATCACCTGATTCCTTGACCAGTGACAACGTGGGCCAACTTTAACTTAACCTCACTGCACTAAGAGTTTCTTCCAGAATTTTCACATTCCCGTTCTTCGCTACTTCAGCCAGATTTTCAGATTTTTCAGATTCCTACTCTTCGCTAGATTTTATTCTATACTTGTGCTCCATGCGTAATGCTGATGCTTACTTTTGCACTCGATGCTTAGAGCATGTAGCGCTTTTGCTGCCTGCCCTAGATTCTTCCTTCTAATGGTTCAGTGAGTTTAGAGTCCCAGATTCTGAACCAGTTTCCCTTGCCATGCCCCAATGCTGATGCTGCTCGAACTGGTGTCCGCCTGACGAAGACAGTTCACTGCTTGCTGATTCATAAGGACAGGTATATCAACTGCAAATCCCTTTATCGTTGATTTGTCTTTTGTTTTTAGGTACCAACTGCTGCATTTTGATAGAGCCATAGCTAGATGTTTTCCAAATTTGTGTTGACTATTTTTTTTTGCATGAAGTCCAAACATACTGATGCTAATCTGATGTTAATGAGTTTTCCTTTATTCAACTAACTACTGTTTGATGTTAATCAGGTGCTGAAAACTCAAAAGTATGTTATTACCATTGCACAATTACTCTTATTGTTGATCTGTATTTTGGCATTAGAAAGCTTGGTATAAACGCATGCGTTAAATTGAGATTTTTTAGGAGATTCGGTCATCCAGTATTTTTTTTATACTTATATCATGTGGTGTTGAGATTAATTTATGTGATACTAACATTGTAAATTTAGGGAAATACATTTTCTAACTTATACTGAAGATGTGGTTATTCATGGCCTATTGGGTCATGGTGCGTGAGAATTACTGTCTCTAATGAATTTCCCTTTTGTTTTATTTGATGATATTGATAATGTGGATTGCTTGAGGGAGTGAACATCTTAAACAAGCCAAAAGGTCCATTGGCCTAAGAACGCGTCCCCTTATGAAGTAACCAATAAGGTAAGACGTGCTCGCAGAACTAACACAGGCCCATATGTACAAAAGGATTTTGCATTTCTTAACGGTCTGAATCACTATTTCTGGCCCTTGAGAAATGCGAAACTACCTTTCCTGATGCACAAAGACCTATGCTGCATCGCAAAATGTGATTTCTACCCAGTAAGGATTTCCTATTTGCGATTTCCTAACTGCATGTAAACAACATTTACTGAATGCAAAATGGGCATTGAGGAAATGCTATTACCATTGAATCAGATTAGATAGCAATCAGGTGCAAATTAACAAAATGCCCTCAAAATGCATCAGGATTTTCTCAATGGTGACTTGGGACATCCTGGCAAGGAGGACAATGATAAGTACTTTGAAGGCAAGTGTAAAATAACTAATAATAATTATATATATGTAGGGCAAGGGCATTTTCAGGGTTTAGGGTAGGTGCAGGATTTTGTTGGCACGGGTACTTTAAGTGTTTTGGGTGGGTATAAAATATTTGTAATCATATTTTATAATTATAGATTAAGACCGCTACATAGAGCCTCGTTATTTCTGGAACATTCTATGTTGAATATTGACTTTATATTCGAGGCTCCCACACTATGGGGGTCATTACGACCCTGGCGGAACAAGTCCGCCAGGGCCGTGGGACGCGGTGGCACCGCCGACAGGCCGGCGGTGCCCCGCGGGGCATTCTGACCGCGGCGGCTCAGCCGCGGTCAGAGAAGGGAAACCGGCGGTCTCCCGCCGGTTTCCCGCTGCCCCAAAGGAATCCTCCAAGCCGGCGCAGCATGCTGCACCGGCATGGGGATTCCGACTCCCCCTCCCGCCATCCAGTTCCTGGCGGGTCTCCCGCCGGGAACCGGATGGCGGGAGGGGGAGTCGCGGGGCCCCTGGGGGCCCCTGCCGTGCCCATGCCTATGGCATGGGCACGGCAGGGGCCCCCGTAAGAGGGCCCCTAAAAGTATTTCAGTGTCTGCAAAGCAGACACTGAAATACGCGACGGGTGCAACTGCACCCGTCGCACCTTCCCACTCCGCCGGCTCTATTACGAGCCGGCGTCATCGTGGGAAGGGAGTTTTCCCCTGGGCTGGCGGGCGGTCTTGTGAAGACCGCCCGCCAGCCCAGGGGAAAACTCGGAATACCCTCCGCGGTCTTACGACCGCGGAGCGGTATTTCGGAGGGGGGAAGCCTGGCGGGCGGCCTCCGCCGCCCGCCAGGCTCGGAATGAGGGCCTATGTTTGAATTTGGGGTTTTGGCCCTTGGAAAGAATTAAATCAATCAATGCCAGTACGTTTGCTGAGGAAATCAAAGTGCGAACGTCATTTTGGGAGTACCGGTAGGCGTGTAGTGCCAGCCGCGGGAACCGGGAGGCAATTTATTCATAAATATATGCAGTTAAAATTGAGGGTGCAATTTACCTCTTGGATTCGAGGCACCTTGATTCTAGCAGCAACGTTGATCGCAAACCGCCAGAGAAGTCTGAGTGCCGCCGCCATCTTGGAAGAACACACGGCTGTGCTTCACCGGACGCAGATGCTGTAAATCATTCCGTTTCCAAGCGCTTAATATCGGCTTGCTGTGCTGGACGGACGTTGGAATGGCAACACTGCTTGAGGGTAAATAAAGCAATTACAAATTATTGCCAGTACTATTTGGTCGCAAAAACTTTGAAAAAGTGGAAGCGAATCGGCATTACAAATTGCTGTCAGTATTATTTGGTTACACAAGCCTTGAAAGGTGGAAGTGAACTGGTATTTGAGTTATTTACAGAATGAGGATCGTAATGTTGCAGTAATGACTGTGGCATTCTTATGAATTGCCATTCTTTGTACAGTGAACCGACTTTTGATTGTCCTTGATATACTGACAGCGTGTGAGAGTTACAACAGATCTGGCATTGGGAGCTGACATAACACTTAATCAAGTACAAAAGAATTAAGCACCAAATGTATATGATTGGCATTTAAGAATAAGATAAGAGTATTTTTTCCTTCCACATCTATATTGTGACTGATTTTGTGTGGTGTGGAGTGGGCTTTAGGACTAGTGTATTTTTTCTAATTGTTGCGACTTTTGGATTTGGGAGGTTGTTACAGAGATGGCTTCCTCATTAGAATCTCGTAGGAAAGAAAAATCTAGTAAACTCTTCTTCACCAAGTATGCTTGTGAAGGAGATGCACACCATGGGGGATCTACTGCAGGCTCTGGTTTACAAATACAACTATTATATGACAAATTTGAAAAACTGATGAGAAAAGAACTTTCCAAGTGGTGGGAGATTGAGTCTCTTCAGCAATATATTGAGGTTGAACGGGTCCCTAGGGGCTTACGGATTTATACAATCCCGTCATATGAAGACCCGGACCCGGAATTGTTGGAGGAATGGAGAGGAAGAGGAACCATGCAGCAAAGGTACGAATAAAGAAAAGAAGGTCCTACAACAACAAGAATGACAACGAGAGCACGCAAAGTACCGCAATGACTGTGGTGAATCTGTCCAATAAAGTATTGACTAAAGAGGAGGAAAGTCTCCTAGCCCTAAGTTTGTCGTTCTGTCCTACCAATAATTTTGATTATGTTCAGACTCGGATAGATCTTTTTCATTTTGTGAGGAAATTAAAATTGAAAAAATGGTACAAAAACAAAGTGGCAGGTGAAACTGTTTTGACAAAAAAAAGACAACACTAGCAAATTATGGGCCTGATTCTAACTTTGGAGGACGGTGTTAAACCGTCCCAAAAGTGGCGGATATACCACCTACCGTATTACGAGTCCATTATATCCTATGGAACTCGTAATACGGTAGGTGGTATATCCGCCACTTTTGGGACGGTTTAACACCGTCCTCCAAAGTTAGAATCAGGCCCTATGTATCTCAGATATCGATCTGTTACACACATTATCTGTGTTGGATGATGATACGAATGCACATGATGACCCATTTGTTAAATTTAGAAAATCTGGGTATAGAAACAGATATTTCATGTCCCAGTCCATTTAAACCTAAATCTACCTTCTTACCAGCTGTTCAAAGTGAAGCTATTCAAGTATTTGAAAAAGATATGATAAATCAATTCAAGAAAATGAGATATGGTTCTAAGAATAAAAAATATGATAATCTTTCCTTCTCACAGAAATTGGCTCTGGATAGTTTAAAGAGAGATTCAAGTATTGTTATTCATGAATCTGATAAGGGGGGCAATGTAGTTGTCCTGAATAAGAGTCATTATTTACGTGAAGGAGAGCGACAGTTGAGTGATTCAACATGTTATACTCGTGCTAATCTTTTGAAGCTCAAAACATCTATTCTACAGTATCATGGGCTACTGGCAGAGTGCAGAGATAGGGGTATACTGGAGTGGGATGAATATCAGTTTCTTAAATGTGATCAACCGAAAACTCCGGTCCTCTATCTTTTACCCAAGTTACATAAGAGCAAGCAAAGTCCTCCTGGTAGACCGATCGTGTCAGCAATAGGATCATTATTTGAGGACGGTTATATAACGAAACACCGAATCTTAAACTACTACTAACCTTAACAACGAGGTCAGAACACCGACCTCGTCTTTACTACTAATGATTTTACCACGAATGCCTTAACAACGATATTTCGTTGTAAAGGCATTCCTGATAAAATCATTAGCAATAGGTACCATTCACCCTACATCCCTCACCCCACCCCCCCAACCCCACCCCAAAACCTAAAACCCCCTGACCCCCCACCCACTCCCCAAAACCAAAAACGCCCCACCCCCCCAACCCCACCCTAAAACCTAAAACCCCCTGACCCCCCACCCACTCCCCAAAACCAAAAACGCCCCACCCCCCAACCCCACCCTAAAACCTAAAACCCCCGACCCCCCACCCCCTCCCCAAAACCAAAAACGCCCCACCCCCCCAACCCCACCCCAAAACCTAAAACCCCCGACCCCCTCCCCAAAACCAAAAACGCCCCACCCCCCCAACCCCACCCCAAAACCTAAAACCCCCTGACCCCCACCCCCTCCCCAAAACCTAAAACCCCCCACTTACCTGATTCGTCACCTTGTCATCTGCGTCGTCCTCCTCAGCCGACTCCCTTGTTTGTACCTTAACCATGCATGTTCGTTGTTCAGGACATGCGTGGTTAAGGCACAAAATAACGAAGTCGTGGTTAAAGAAAGCGTTGTTCCGCTTTCGTTAACCAGGACTTCGTTATAAAAAATTAGGCATAAAGGTTGTTTACCCTTGAGGACACTTCAAGATACATAGATTTTTTCCTTAGGCCTTTTGTGGAAAGTTTACCTTCTTATGTGAAGGATACTACACCATTTTTAAAGATGTTGGATGGCCTAGGATGGGAGGATGACTTTCTGTTTTTGACATTGGATGTTACGAGTTTATATACATGCATCCAACATGAATTGGGTCTTTCAGCGGTCAGACACTACTTGAGAGCAAGATCTATATCACATTTAATGCATACTGAAATGATCTGCGATATGTTCTGGTATTGCCTTACTAACAACTTCTTTTTATTTGATGACCAGATATACAAACAAGTCCAAGGGACTGCTATGGGTACATGTTTTGCTCCCAGTTACGCAAATCTCTGTATGGGCTGGTGGGAGGAACAGGTGTCATCTGATATAGCAGATTATGAAGACAAAGTTATGTTATGGTGCTGGTATATAGACGATATTTTCATCATCTAGAAAGGTAATGTAGAATCGGCACTAAACTTTGTAGAGGTTTTGAATGATAACAATTACAATCTAAAATTAAGTGAGCAGCACAGCAGTACATCTATTGAGTTTTTGGATGTAGAGGTGAATGTAGAGAATGGTTTGGTGCATGCAAGACTATATAGGAAGGTAACAGCAGGAAACAGTTTATTAAATGCTATGAGTGCTCACCCACTTAATTTGATTAAAAGCATTCCATATGGAGAGCTACTGAGAGCGAGACAAATTTGTAGTACTAATGAGAAATACCAGCAGGAATGTATGATCATGTGTGCAAGATTCAAAGAAAGAGGTTATAGCGATAGTGTCATCATGCAGGCTGTAAAGAAAGTAGAAGGATGTTTGAGATCAGAGATACTATAACGAGCACAGCACCACACTATGACTGACGAAAAAATTAGGTTTGTTACGACCTATTCAAATCAGGCATAAAATTTAAGACAGGCACTTACCAAAAGTTGGCACATTATACAGACAGATCCAGATTTAGAAGATTTCATAGGTAATGCCCCTACGTTAACATATCGAAGGGGTAGATCATTATGGGATAATCTTAGTCAGAATATGGTGGTGAGTAACAGGGTTTTACTGTTGTCATCAATGTAAAGCATGCAAATACAGTAATGATTGCAAAAATGTAAGATTGAGTAATGGACTAAGGGATTACGAGATCAAGGGATTCTTTACCTGCCACACGGACTTCTGCGCATATTGTTTGAGATGCCCATGTGATAAAATATACGTGGGAAGTACGATACACAAGGCAAAAAAGAGAATGTTGGAACATGTAAGGGCTATTAGTAATTTTGATCGCATTTACCCTGTGGCCCGACATTTTAATGAGATGCATCAAGGGGATGAAAGGTTACTCAGCTTTTTGGTGTGTGATCAAGACAGAAAATGTTACATATTTTGGAATCTAAGTATATCATTAATTTTATGACTCTCTCCTATAGAGGTTTAAATTGTAATAATTAATAATTTGATTATAGTCTGTGACAAGGATTTCAAATATAATACAGTTTGCCACAGAGAGAAAGAACTGGTAAAAAAGAAATTACAGAAAAACCTGTTTGAAAAAATATGCTGAATGTAATTGATGCACGTATTCCTTTTAACATGATGTCCGAATAATATTGGATTGAACTATCAATGACTATAATCAAATTATTGAATTAAGGAATCGTGTTAACAGCAATCACGTTTGAATATCTTACAGGTGAGAGACATGTGACTATTAATCCCAGAATCCAATATACATAATGTGATGGCAGGAAGGAACAGACGATACCACTTGAGAAAGACATGGTTGTTGAAACGCATAGTGGGGTATGAAAATTTGTCTTAATAAATGAAGCTGTTATGGAGCCCCCAGGAGTGCAGTGCCTTTTTGTGTGATGATTAATAAGGGTTATGGTCTAAAACCCTCCACGTGCACCAGCAGTTGAGTGCCTCGCTATTTTAGACCATTTGGGTTGGATATATCTATATATATATATATATATGTTCACAAAAAAACAAAGGTTACAGGGACGTTATAGTTAGGTTTTGAATTTATTCTACAAAACCACAGAAATTCAGCAGTTATAGTTAGGGTTCTTTCAAGTAACTATAACTCGCACCCTGAGGTAACTATAACTCGTGCCCTTGCCATGCACAGTTTTCTTATCAATAATTTTATTGCAAATATTGCAATGATAATATCATAGATGCCATATAATGATATAATATTTGGAGTAATTAGCTGTGCATGTTGAAGGCTCCAGTTATACCTACCTTAGGGCGCAAGTTAGGGTTACTTCGAAGAACTCTAACTATAACTGCTGGAATTTTATGGTACGTCCCTGAAACCTTTGTTTTTTTCAGTGAATTTCAATAGTTTTTTTAAGTAAATTAATTTTAATTACTATACCTTATTCCAACCCCTGCTGTGCACGGCTTTTAGCCGTGTGCAGCAGGGGTTGGTCACAAGGCCTTGCTTCAGCCAAGCCCTTATAACCACTCAACCTTGTGCCATGCACAGCCTTTGGCCATGCACAGTGCAGCACAGATTGGCCACAGGGCCTGTCTCTGTCAGTGAATCTGTGAGTGGGTGCGTGAGTGGCTGAGTGTGCCTGAAAGTGTTGTCTGAGTCTATCAGTGGGTCTGAGTGGGTGCATGAGTGTCTGAATGGGTGTGTGAGTGGGCGCCTAAGTCTATGGATGAGTGGATGAATATGTGTATGAATGAGTCTGTGGTTTTTCTTTCAAATTTTTCCATGTTTGAAAATATTTTTCGAATCATGCGCAAAACTATGTGAATTTCCGCGAATGCTGCACATGGTGACGAAAAAAGTATTTTAAACCTATAATTCGGCCCTAAAACACAATTATATCACACCCCAGGGGTCAGTGTACCATCAACTTGACTCCTTATGTCACATTGAATTTGGATTTTCACCCCTGGGGACCTTGTTCTGTGAAGTAATTGGTGGCCGCAACTCTCTAGTCAGGTTGCGGTCCGCCAGTTGCAACACTTCTTTTTTCAAGCATACTCTTGAACATTTGCAAATTTTGATTTTGATCGAAGGATGTATGAAAGGCATTTGCAGTACAATTATAAGGTATAGAAAAAAATAGTGATTCCTTAAAAATGCGATTAGTCACAAAATGGGTTTTTGCATGTGCAATTTACCACAAATTGAAACCAGGTGGTAAACAGGTTCAACCTATATAAAGAGGCCCAGAATGCAACAGCTCTTTTCAACAAATGCTGCACTCTACATCATGGCGAGGAGGATGAGAATCCTGGCAGGTCTGAGGAGAGGGGGGAGGAGACAGGAGGACATTTTTAGAGTGCGCATTACCCTATTTGAACTGACAGAGGAGGAGATTTTTGACAAGGACAGGTTGACCTCTGCCATAATATCTGACTTGATAGCTGATTTACAACCCCTACTGCAGTGACACACACACAAAACCAATGCCATAACCACTCATGTGCAAGTATTACACTCCCTGCACCTCTTAGCATCAGGAAGCCATCAAGGGGTCATAGCAGCAGTGGGAGGTGTATCTCAAAGTGCGCTTTCATGCTTCTTTTATGCATTCCTAGATGCCATGTTAACCAAAATCCATCTGCACATAAAATTACCCAACACCCCACAGGATTTGCAACAAACCAAATTTGATTTCTACCAGGTAGCCCAATTTCCACATGTTATTGGCTTCATTGATGGGACACATGTAGCAATCTGTCCACCATCTGCCACAGAGCATCTATATCAGAATAGGAAGGGTACACATTCCATGAACATACAGCTCATATGCAATGCCTCCAACATAATAACTGATCTTGTGGCCAGATACCCAGGTAGTACACATGATTCCTACATCTTCAGGCACAGTGGAATACACACAAGAGTTCTTGCTGGGGAGTTTGGCGAAGGATACCTACTTGGTAATGTAACAGTGAACAATGTTGCATAATGTCTATGTGATGTCACAGATAACAATAAATCATTTTACCCTCCTGTCATTCTAGGAGACAGTGCATATGCAGTGCGGTCTTTCATCTTAACACCCTATCTCAATCCTGCCACGTCAAGTGAAAGGAGATACAATGCAGCACCCACGAGGACATGTAGCACGATTGAGAGGACCTTCAACCTTCTGAAGAGTTGTTTCTGATGCCTGCACAAGAGTGGGGGCGCACTGTAATACAGTCGGGAAACCACATGCAAAATCATGGCCACATGTGCAATGTTGCACAACATCGCAACAACAAGAGGCATACCAGTGGAACCCACAAAGCCAGACTCCAATGAGGATGACGACTCCTTGCCACCCCTTCACCCAGCAGACAGAACCAGTGCAGCAGAGGCCATATAAAGACGTGCTGAGATTACGTGCAACTATTTCTGATGTAAGTAATGACAACATCATGTCTACTTTCATTTATTGCTGTAGGTATCACATTTATTGTCTTAACTTAATGTAATAACGTGTGAATATGACATAGGTATACAGGATACACAATCAGGTCCCAGTTACAGTGTGACACTATTGACATCATAGTATCAATGCATTGCTACATGACATGCAAGTCCCCTGTACTTCTTCACATTACTTTTTACATTCACACACTCCACTCGAACGCTCAGTGGCCTCAGTGGCACCTCTTGTTGCGGGTTCAGAGAGAGTACTGTGTCTGGAACTGGATGCCTAGGATCCATCACAGGGGCTGTGACACTGCTGAGGCTAGAGAGTTCCTCACTATCCCCACCACCCAGTTCGCTGTTTGTAGCATTCCGGACTGTCTGCATTGTCTCCAATACATTGGCAATTTGTACGAATCCTTGTGCAACGTCCTGACTGCAATGTGCCATCTCCACTTGCATGCCCACAGCATGTCGTGACACCAAAGCAGTTGTGACAGTGAGCCGATTGACAGATCTGCTGAACCCATCCAACCTGCCCATTAATTGGTTATGGCACCTACGGTGGGTGACATGCTCCCGCTGCATTATAGTGCAGAGTTCCCTAATGGCATCTGTCATCTCCCTTACGTGTTCTCCTGTAACTTGCTGTGCCTCATGCAGCTTGCACATGTTGTTATTGAGAGACACCAACTGCCTGTGCATTGATCCCATGTTGTGAACGATAGACCCTAACTGCCAGTGCATTGACCCCATGTTGTGATCGATAGACACCAACTGCCTGTGCATTGATCTCATGTGTTTCCATTGCAGGTGCTGCACTTTCAGCATGGATGCCTCAAGGCCACCAAACAGTGATGGGTACTCACCTTCCTCTGTGCACTGTCTGACTTACACTTGACGCCTCCTGAGGGGAGTAAACTTACGCTGGAACAGGGACTTCTGGCCGTCGGTTCTTCTAACCTCTGGACGTGGTGTGGGTACTTATTCCTGCAATTCATTGGAGTCCGGTGTAAACTCAGGGAGAGGTAGCACTCCTGCCCTGGGTATAGTTGGTGCTTGTACGATGGACTCACTGATGTTTGAATCAGACTGTGGCTGACTTTCGCCATTCCCCCCATTTCCACTTTCTGCTGTGTTAGGTCCCGGAGCATCTGCAACAACAGTGCGCAGCATATCATTCATGACGTTCACCTTGGATTTGTAATCTCACAGTTACTTTAATTATAAACATTTCCCCTGGCATATTGTCTCTAATTGTCTGTTGTGTTATTTCTCTGTTTGGTTTTACACTATCTTGCTATTTATGTAGTAGATGCACTTTTGGGGTATGGACTACCACTCCTATAAGGCATTGTTGTGTTGAATGGAATATGTGGCATGGACTACTTATCACTGTGTATAGTGCCATTGCAATTTTCTAAGGGGCATTTGTACATGCACATATGGCAATTCAAATCATTACTGCCCTTACCTTTGCTGGTGCCAGGTTTGTGTGAGGTGTCAAGGTCAGCGATACCACTAACAGCTTCAGGCAGCAGTGTTGACTCCACCATGTCTTCCATGGGGGTGGCGGTGTCTGGGTGTGCTGTCCTCCTCCTTCAGCCTGCTTGCTACCCTCTCTTTGGCACGTGAACGCAAGTCATACCAGCGCTTGCATATCTCCTCGATGGAACGCTGTGCAACACCCAATGCGCATATTTTGGTCTGGATGTCAGACCACATTTTTCTCTTCTCACTTTCTGGGACCTGTAGTGAGTGTTTGCCAAATAACTGGTCATGGTTTTTGACCTCCTCTTCTGTGAGCACCTCCAATTCCTGCTCACTGAATTTCAGTTTGGGCTTTCTCTCTCCTTTGTCCTTCCCATTCCCATCAGTAGCCATAGCTTTTCCTGGTCCTGGCTGACTCTCCTGGGTGCCTCCTTTGTGCTGTGTTTGGTCTCTCTGCCTGCTCCTGTGGCTCAGGCTTCTGGAAACAGCATGCACTGACTCGCTTCCTTGGCTGCTCCAGAATACAAAAATCACAATTTGTGATTTCCAGATACTGATTTGCTATTTTACCGAATCGCTATTTGCTACTCGCTATTTGCAATTGCAAATTTTAAGAAATTGCAATAAATTTTGCAACATGCTGTTACATCGCATTTTGCGAATCCCAGTTAGTGATTCAGTAAAAATCGCTATTTGGTATTCGCAATTGCGAACCTTGATACATCTGGCCCTCAATGCATTCCATTTTGATATTTCCAAATAGAGACTTCTACGGATTTGCTGTTTGGGACATCACAAAATCGGAATTTCGTGCATCTATACCACAGTGGTTGGGCATAGGCAGCTAGGTTTTGGTGATTGTTTTGTAGCATCCCTCCCATTCCTTTAGAAGCTGCTGTGAAGTGTCTAATCATTGAAACCCATTGGGCCATTAGCCTCATAGAACATTGGTTTTGCTGAATATTGGTTGTGAAAGCTGTGAGGGCACTTTGAGCTTCCTTTAAGAAAATGGCGGAATTTCTGGCAGGTTAAAGAAGCCTATGATTATCACTCGAAATATATATTTTCCTCTTCGCACAATGGTTGGGTCTGGTATTAATTTCGTTCAGGAGATCAGGCTCACTGAGCTACCGTTGTCAGGATATATTAATTGAGCTGTTTACGTTTCCATCGTTGCCGGAAGACTTACAGGTAAAACAAGAGAAATTGATCGCTGACGGCAGAAAGTGATAGAATTTAGCAAATAAAAACGTGCTGAGATTTCGGCATCATCTTTAATCATTACGTATTTATTATTTATAGAGCATATTTTACAAGCAGGGACCCTGGGGCTTCAAAGCTCTACGAATTACATGTCATATCACATGTATACGTTCTGCAAATAAATGTATTAGGCACTTACAGATTTACTGTTGCACTTCAGCAAAAACATTTGATATTCCTGTTTGTGAATTCGGCAATAAACAGAAGACGTTTGATGAAAAACGTATTATAAGTGAAGTAATTCATTGGGATGATGCTCTCAAAAACATTTTGAGGAAACTTTTTCAGGAGCTCCAGGACAGGCAGGGGTCAGCTAGTAACCTCAACATGTGTCGACCAGAGCCGTTTACCCCGGTGTCCTGGGGTTTAACACCTTCAGCACCATTTAGGGGTCCAAGACTGAGGGCCTGATTTCGCCCTCTGCGGACAGGTTACTCGCACAACGGTGAAGGTTATCCCGTCCACCTAAATCTAAATCCCATTATATCCAATGGGATGTAGATTTTGGTGGACGGGATATCTGTCACTGCTGTTTCATAGTAACCTGTCCACCAAGTTCTAAATTAGGCCCTTAGTCAAGTAGATGTTGTTGGGTTAGCATCCCACAATTCAACAAATCACTAACACTAGTTAATAACTGAATGTTCTGCTAGTGCATAGTCTTGTCCTTAATTTCCACATGAGGTGGTACTGTACATTGATGGTTCTGAAACAGCGTATTACAATGGGCAGTAGTACTGTCCTTCCGGGTTTACTGCTGGAGATGGCTTAGGCTACACCTGTGGGGCAACCTTGCAAGGTGCTCTTCCACAAACCCCCCTACCCTTCACAGGATTCTCTGGGGTTCCACTTGATATTGCTTATGTGGTTTAAGAAGTCCTAAAAATGATTGCTCTCTGTCAGCTCCCCTCTTTTGAACAGTTCAGATTTTGCTTCTTGCCTCGATTCAGGCTCCTTTGAGGCACACAGTACCTTTGTGTTCTCAGTTCATTTGCATCACAGGCCACATCAATGTTGCTCAGGCATCTCTGATAACCATGCTTCTTATAAGGTGTCTACCGCTTGCCCTTGAGTGACCAGGGAACAGCAGCCTTGCCCATATACAGCTGGATTGTATTCAGTCAATTTCTGTGGTGTCATGCAAATGTCAGGAGAAAGGAAGCCACATTAGAACCCTGTCGTGTCTGGGTGGATGTTGCAGCCTGACAATCTTCCTTGGTCCCATACACAAACCCACCACACAAAACATCTAAGTAGCCATTCCCGGTGAGTACCCAGTTCCTGGACTAGGCCTCTCAGTCACTGTAGTCTTTTGTGTAGACCGCAGACAGTATTCTCTTTATTCGTGACATCTTCTGGGTTTGTGGTGCTCAGGTCATTTCTTTCAGCACCTTGAAGCTTTGAAGCACTTGGTAGTTGTAAAGCAACTTTATCAGACTTAAGTTCCCAAGTACTCCCCTTCCACAGGGGTACACAGTAGGCCCAAGATGCAGCAACCACTCTGTAACTCCTGGGTCTCAACCTTGCAGAGTAGTGCAGATCCTTCTGCAGTGCAAAGAGGCCCCAACCTTGCTCATCCCACGTTGGCTCCATCACGTCTTCATGCTTTCTGGGTAGTGGAACATACAAAGACACCTCCAATGCACCCCTGAGCAGTTGGTCAGCGCTGTCCCTCAAAGCACAGTCTAAACAGTCCCAGCTGGCTATCCTAAGCAACGTTCCCAGGTTTCTTGTCCTAAACTGGCAGAGGGATTTGGTGGTGGATACCCCAACCCTGGAGCACAAAGAGTTTACTGTTGCCAGTGGTGCCACCTTTGCCACTGGTGTCGAAATCCAAGATTCCAGCAGAGAAATATTGTTGCACTGGCATTAAAGTCTATGCCACATCTTTATACTAACGTTGCAGACACTCTCTGTGTACTCCAGCTGTCCAGTGAGCTTGACTGGTTCTTAACAGTCCCATCCTTATGCTTATTTAACTCAGAATCAGCAAAATTATTTGTAATAAAGTGTGAGACTTTTCAGGGGTGCAGCCAGGGGCATAACACAGGTCCCGGCAGCCCCTGCGGTGCAGGGGGTGCCCTGCTCCTTCAGGCCATCCATCATAGGGCCCCCATTTAGTCAAAGGCCAATGAATATCTGTGAGATGTGGGAGATTCAGGAGCCCCTCTCACATTTTGCAGGGGCAGTACATTTTGCTCTAAGCTACTGAGTCGAGCTGGTAATCTTATTTCAGGAGAAAGGGCACAAAGGCAAGGAAGGCTGCCCTACTTAACTACTTGTGTCCTTTAAGAGAACACTGTACCTGAAAAGAGCAGAGGGAAACTCCCTAGATTAAGGGGAACCTCTGCCTCCTTTCCTTAAAACTCCTCAGTCTCACCCATTAAATTGCAGTGTGGCTACCTGTGTCACACATGCTCCAGACATGCATGTTCTACAAAAAGGACATACATGTGGCATCCATGTCCCAAATGGTGGAAAAAGACAAGGTTGCAGACCAACTTAAAAAACACTCTTCCTAGTAGGTGACTGGTAAAAAAAAGGTCTGTTCTGCTACACCTGAAGCAAGAAGGCACCTGGTGTGCCATGCCAACCAGAGTCCTGCTTTAGGTCTTAATCTTTGTTACAACATTTTCCCCAGCGGACAAACATTATTATTATGTGTGCTGAGGCAGGTGTCAAACATTACAGTCTGCTTTGGTGAATTTGAGTCAGGGCTGCTCACTCTGAGATCCATGCAAGGGCATTTCTCCATCCCCACACATGTATATATCCTATAAGGTGTGCAGTCGTCCCACAAAAATTATTTAGTAGTAAAACAATGCCAGTTGTGTGATTAGTGACATAATAACAAGGAATTAATTGCACCAAGAACCTCAAACTGCAATCTGTTCCCTTTTCATTTGAATCCTGCCTAATATATGCAATCCTGTATAGAAGGAAATCAATAACAAAGTGGAGCTGTTGCATCGGTGTCTGCTTCACATTAGTTAGAGAATTGTCATTAGGGGTGGGCAATTAGAGTAAACACTCAATACATCTAAAACCAATAGTACTCTAGGTATTTTCAACAGGACCCTGCATTAATCAAGTAATGGAACTGATAGCCTGTCCTCCCCTCTTCAGTGGTATACAAAAATGGTTATACGATCTGAAGGATGCTGGGCCCTCACCCACCCAAGGGTGACATGCGTCATTACCAGACATGCTCCTCACCTGTGTGAAACGTTTTCTTCACGAGTGGGTGCACCTTTTCAAATAGGGAGCCCTTGTGCCACAGGCATTGGTCAGGTTGTGCAATCAAATGAATCCAATATCTCAAAGGGGAATCCTGAGATGCAAAGGAGTAAAACATATGGTGGGGAATAAAATTACATTTTCTCCTATACATATAGGTGCTGAAAACCATTCGGACAGTAGCAGCTTTCGGTATGGGATCATGTTTTCAGGATAACATTAGATCCTAGCAGCCCCGCCACCTTCCCCAAGATCGAATTAACCAAAATAGAATGGGGTTGCCCTGGGCAGTTGGAATCTAGTCCACTACATTATTCCAGAAACCCTCGTTTCGCATAAGAATTATTTTCTTTGGTCTTAATGCACAGCTCAGATTGGAATACACTTACCTTATTAGCACCTTTAGTTTATAGGCTCTCATTTAGGGAGGTGTTACATAAGGATTTTGGTCCTGAAGCTCATTCACGCTGGGGACATACACATGTTGGCTGAAACATGTCAACCCATCCCCAGGTTGAAAGATACCATGTATACTTTTGAAATATCACTTATTGGTGACACAAAATTAAGTGGTTGGATCAGTTGGGAGGTAATTGGTAGTTTTGTGTTCATGTAGAACATAATAAGGTGCTGGAGAGGTAGTAGGGGCTTCATCCTGTACAGCTTTGAATACAAATGTTAGCAGTTATTAATGTTTATAGTAAATATATGGCTCTTTTCTTGCTGGAGAGTCAACCGGTGGCAGTACGCTTAAGTGAAAGTATGTCTGTTTAATTTGTACAGAGCTGTGGTGGGAAAGTGTAGAATCGGTTGCAGTTGCGAATAGGAGTAACTGGGTATGCCTACTAGAAGACTATTACAGTCGTCAAAAGCACTGAATACCGGATAGCTGAAGAGGTCTTTGGCTCTGTTGAATGGCATGATTACATAGTCGAGGAGGGGTAGTGTAAACCCCCAGTTTTGGAGGCGTTTAGGATCACTGATTGTAGTGCCATGCACCATGAGAAAGCAGGAGGCAGTCCGAAGTGCTTGACTGGAGGTGAAGTGCAAAAGTTGGAAAGGAGAAAATGTGCATATCATGGTTGTAGAGGTGTTATGAGAAGTCAATCAAGAGAGGATATCTCCAAGAGGCGGTGTAAAGTAAGAAAAAAATAGGGCCATGGGTGCATTCCTGAGGCACACCCACTGAGGTGGAGTGAGTTCCAAGCACCTCCAGAGAGGTGAGAGGTGAACTTATAAGCTTGGATAGTATCACCTAGTGGGTTGAGAAAGAGGAGTGGAGATGGGTAACCAATACCGTCTAAGGCATAGTGTATGAGAAAAATATGAGCGTGGAAGGGTGGAAGAGAAATGGAAGAGTTCTTATGTGCAGTGGTGTGAGAGTGCTGTTTCAGTGGAAAGGAAAATATGGACTGGAGGGTTTGAGTAGGTTATTTGAGAAGACGTGGAGCACGAGATAGTTGAAGGCCAATTACTCTAGTATTTTGGGTAGAAGGGAACATGAATACTAAAGGATAGTTGAATGGAGACAAAAGTTTGTCTGAGGCTGTTAGTATCCTTTTAGGGCTTGTGCTCTCAGAGGGTTTGGATCTTTCTGCCTGGCAGGCAAGATCGCCGTAGGTCATGTGTTACAATGAAGGCTGGGTGGGACCTGCTCAAAGATTCCAGTAGCTCAGCAGGCCATCTTTTGTTTGCAAGGTAGAGAAGGACAAGGAAGGTGAGGTAGAGGGAGGCAGGGGGTGTGCTGGGCAGGCAGCCACCG
Organism: Pleurodeles waltl; assembly: GCF_031143425.1. Taxonomy (NCBI): domain Eukaryota; kingdom Metazoa; phylum Chordata; class Amphibia; order Caudata; family Salamandridae; genus Pleurodeles; species Pleurodeles waltl. The sequence continues at coordinate 172,576,115 of NC_090450.1, forward strand.
GCCTGTTCAGCCTGCCAGCTTTGTTGTTCCTAATGATGTTGCTCACAGACCTCAATGGATGAGGTCATAGAAGGGAGGATGCAGAAGCACTACATGCACATGTTGGTGCTGCAGCTCCACCCACCAGCAACAAGGAGCGGGAAACTGGGCAGGCAAGTGCCAGTTGAAGAATCTCTCCATGCTGAAAGGATTTCTTGGTCCAGTAGGTAGGAAGGCAATAATAACAGTAGTAGTATAGTAATATTAATAGTAATAATAATAATAATCATCATCATCAGCATCATAATACCATGGCCAACTCATCTATCTCCCTCACACAGTGCGTATTCTATGAAGATGTACCAAGCCCCAAAGGCTTCTTTATATGCTACCAAAGGTTGATCTGAAGCACCCTTTACATGTCCCCCAGAGCCTGAAGAATGTGCGCACCATAGATATAGCCCATACTGAAGTATACACATTTGGTGACATGGCTAGGTAGTTGCCCATTATATGCCACACAATAGGATTGTTATTTTGCCTAGGAATCGGCCATTTCCCTGGTGACTGGGAATTCTACTCTGTTCTTTTTCTGCCAAATTCTAGGCCTTCTACGTGGCCAGCTGCACCCAGTGGGTAGAAGCAATAGATGTCCTGTCATTATATGACATTGCATGTGTTACAAATAATGATTCAAATTTTTGGAAGGACCTTTTTAACACTAGAAAGGACTACTGACCAAGGCTGACCTGGGTGTACATTTCAGTTGTCAAACTTGGCTCTGGAAGTAATCTGACACTTTTAGGCATTCCTAGCATGTACATCTGGCACTCATAGTGAACAGTAACCAGACAGCAAGCTGGTCGATACACATAACAAGGTGGCAGACTTTAAGAGCTAATAATGGGGCTTGCAAATTCTATGTAACTAAATGAAGGTCCCTGAGATGAACTGGAGGGCGTATCACTGGTCCACAATACCATAAAATGGAGCAAAGTCAGGAAACCAGAGTACTGATGACCTATGCAGAAGAACAGAATGTTCTGAAAGTCTATAGTGCCTCCTACAGGCCTCGTAGATACTGACTGGCTCTTAAAAGTCCATAATTTAAAAGATTTAGGATGTGATGGTATGCTTGGCCTAGAATTAATGACCTTAACTGTGCACCATTTATTGAGATTTCCCCCACACTTGATGTAACTTTAAATTACATCTAGGTGCCTGGGTTGTAGTAACATAGGGCTACCTCCCTATATCAGTCCCTCCTTCAAAGTCCCTCACATTTCAATGCACACTCCATTGAAGCAAAGATGCAGAAGGGTTGCCAGATGAAAGACAAAGGACAGAAGATGAAAACCCTGGCAACTGCAGTTTGGGGGCTACAGGAAGCAGCTTGATTCCCCAGGAAGTATGGACTATTCTCCCAGAATTGAACTATCAAGAGAAAACACCCCTGTTTAATCCCAGATCTTCCACATCTCCCATGCAAAGTATGGGGATCTGATAAACAACGTGCAAGCATCCACACCCTATGCCCCTCTGCACAGGGTGTCCATGCCAAAGAGTCATCCAATGGGTATTCTCTGGCGCTAGAGGGGTGTTTGAATCTCTAGACTACCGTCTGAAAGACCAAGGCATGAAGGTTTTATGACAATAAACACAGAAATGCTTAATTGAGTTGATATTTGTTGATATTCTCCTTCTATCAATAAGAACAGATTTGCTGCGTCTTTAAGATTGTTGTATTTGGCCCTTAGAGCAACCTAAGCCACCCTGCACCTTCCCTTCGTGATGATTGATGTAGTATTTGCTGCTTGGTTGTCTTTCCTAGTAAAACATGCTCTGGCCCTAAAAACAGGATGAAGCCTGAAGAGCAGGAGGCCTTGGTTGATATTCATCATGCCTGTGCAGCACTACCCTACTTTCTAGTGTCTATGTAAACCATCAATGGTCAGAGCAACAAGAAGTGGGGACAGCAATTCTGAAGGTGGACTATCTTCAGCTACTAAGATGTAGCAGACCAGCCATCTGCTGTGACTGGCTTTTATTCCTTGTAGTACCCACTCCACAGGACTCCAGTGAGACCATAGCTTGAGATTGAAGTAAGGGCATTGCAAAACACTGTGACAGCTGTCATTAGGCCAAGAATTCCTTGGTTGTCACTTCTTGTATGGTGAAAAGGGTCATCAGTGATAATACAGGTAGTTTATTCACTCTACTGTCTAAAACACACCTCCTCATTTAATCAGAAATGTGTCACCAATGAACAGTGACTCCTGCACTGAACCGTGCTCCGATTTCTTTATGTCTATCAACAATTCAGCCTGGGCAGTGTTTCTCAGGCTTGCCTGGTGCTGCATTCAAACTTAAAACACAAAAACATAGATTGGCCCATCGCCCAGACAGAGATTTTGGACCCTATTAATATGCACAAGACCGAACATTAGAATCAACACCTTGCTGAATAGTCTCTAGTGGACACCAAAAAAAGTGAACAAATAGAAAAAAGGAATAATAAATAAACGATAGGAGCTACTCATTTATTATTCACTGCTCCACACAAAGCTTCCCATAATTCCCTGCAAGGATTGTTTGTTAGTATATATTGGTGGTACTCCCAGAAGGGCCTGGAGTACCAAAAAGCACTTTTTTTAAATGTTGCAGCCCTCAAACAACATTAAAAGAACAGTGTGCTCCCAAATGTTTCCTGTTTAAAAAAGCTTCCTTGAGCCAGCAACCTGACAGGTTTTGGTTGATGCACCTGTGTGCCAGTGAGTGGTACTGAGACCTGAGATGATTTTGGCAGCATTTCCAGCAACCCCAGAGAAAAGCCTGCTACCCTCTACTGATGAAGGGCTAAACCCAGAAACATGAGTCTAGATATCTACATTAGTAGCTGCTTCCACTAAGGTGAAAACTGCAGACTACAAATGAAGTATGCACGAGTTTGTACTGCATTTACCATAATGCACTGAGGCAAACTGCATGCTGGAGTGTGAGGCGGTGTGCTCCCAATTGTTTCCTGTTCAACATTAAAAGAACACAATAAGTCTCTTGGAACATGAAATCCGTGACCCCAGGAGAGTTTACCATATTTATTTTTTTAGATTTGGATATGTTTTTATTAACTTTTTAGAACAAATTTCAACTGCCCGCAAAATGATAAAGAAGCATAGAGACATTTCCTCAATGAACAATAAACAACCCTCCAACACCCCCCATCCCCGGCCCCGATAGACAATACCTTATTTAATTTAAAGCACTCCGAGCCTGGAGTTCTGTGATTTTCAAATGGGATGCAGGGCCCTCTTGTGGTTGAATTTTATGGCTGCATTTTGTGGGCTGAAAAATGTTAAAAAGAAAGACTCAAAGATATGTTACGCTTTTTTCCCAAAATGTTATTAATTGTTTAATGAAAATGACTTTTATTAAAAATTGCAGTGTGTGAATTAATGAAATATAATCTATTGGTCATTTTTATGACTAAGACAATTCATAAAGCCAATAGTCACACTTTTAATATTTTGGTGTTCTGTCCCTTTGACAAAGTCAGTAGGTCTGCCTTATTTAAAATGACACCCTTTACATAGTAAAATCACATAGTCAGCCGTGCATTTGTGGGAGTTTGGGCACCAGTCCTGCGCACAACCAATGTGGTGCCCGGGGGCTGGGCGCATGGCCTGGTCTACAGGGGATTTGGGTCATGGGGGATGTCTGCCTGGGGAGTTGGATAGAGGGCTGGGCCGCAGTTCAGGCTCCGCAGCCACTCCATGCCATGCATGGCCAGAGGCCATGAGTGGTGTGGGGTTGTCATTACGTATGGTAATAAAATATAATACTTATGTTAAAAAAAAAACTGGAAATTCACTGAAAAAAGCAAAGGTTAAAGTAGCATTATACTTAGGTATGGTGATGATATCTTACTTTGCATTAAAAAAAACTATGAAATTCACTGAAAAAGCAAAGGTTAAAGGGACGTTATAATTAGGTAACAATGTTGGTTAAAACATAGGCAACCACTGAAATTCAGCAGTCTCCTTTATCTCAAGCAACTATAAGATGTGCCCTAAAGTAACTATAACTTTCTCCCTTACCAAGCACTGCTGAGTACCTTCAATATTACATCACTCATTACACGTTCTTTGACATCATTGATAACATCCCTGCATTATCTAAAATTACATCTTTGATGACAACACTGTGCATGGCGGGGGCATGTGTTATAGTTACTTTAGGGCACACATTACACCTACTTGAAATAACTGTAACTGGCGAATTTCATTAGTTTTGTTTCTTTAAAACAATCTATTTTAACTTACATTTTCACCTAACAATATTATCCCTGTAACTCTTGGGTTTTTCAGAGAATGTCTAAGGTTTTTTAATGCAAAGTAAGATATTGTTACCATGCATAACTTTAAGGTCACTTTTACTTTATGTATTAATAAACTTATGTATTAACTGACAGCATTCCTCAATACATCTCAAGTACCAGCAACCTTTTTCGTGAAGGAATGTACATTTGTGGTCCAAATGAACTTTAGATAATAGGTTTTACTTGGCATCCTCATTATGTAAAGTTGAACAGTAGGGACCATATGTAGTAAATGATTTTGCACTTACAGTGCCAGTAGTGAGCAGAATTGCAGCAAGTACAAACATCCCAGTCCATGTTCTACAGATATTGCAAGTCAATTTGCCTTGCAGCTTGGAATGGCCTGATCATGGGTATATGAATCCTATAGAAAAGGGTGAGGGAACATTGTTTATTCCCCTTTCTTGCGACTGGCAGGGATTTATATCAGTGGCTTTCAACTACTTTTGTGGTTGTAGGCTGTTGTTGGAATACCAACTATTGAAAAGGGATGGTGTCCATTTGCAAAGTGGAGCTGTACGTGCAGGGCAGATCCCAATATGTGAATTTTAGCTCCTAGCACAGGGGGAGCATACAGAAGTCCATGGAAGTGCTACTTGCTCTCTCTCTGCTGTCCCTTTGCATTGATGTCATTATTTTCATTGGATTACAAGCCTTTTGAATCACAAGGCCTGTAGTGCCGGCATTTTTGGAATCTGAGAGCAGGGATGGAGATCTAGGGCCATATGTATGAAATCTTTTTCCCATAGACACAGAATGGGTAAAATCCTTTGATACATCTGTCCCCTACTGTATTCAGGAAGTCCTCCGTTCCAGGATTTGCAGCCATTTGCAAGGATTCACCTTGGAAATTCAGCCTCATTACTAGTAATGAATCAGGGGTCTGCAAATCCTTGTGAATGCATGTTTTGCCCCAGTCGTATTCCTACACTGAACTCAAAAAGAGATCCACTAGCAATGCAGGGATGTGCAATAATAGTGCCAGGTTTGCAACCTTGATAAATCCGGCCCAGCTTTAGAGAATTTTCTCAAAATTATTTCAAGTCAATCTCTCTGCAACAAAAGATGGTTCATGCTTGTTGGACCTGGCCATTTCTGCAGGGCCTTCGCAGACTTTTTGCCTTTTCCCTCCACTTTTTGCTGAACTCCTTTTTGTTGGCTTTGGACTCTGGGCACTTTACCACTGCTGACCAGTGCTAACGTGCATATGCTCTGTACTCTAAACATGGTAACATTGGTGTATCCACAATTGCCATATTTAATTTATTTGTAAGTCCCTAGTAAAGTGCACGATATGTGTCCAAGGCATATCAATTAAATGCTACAAGTGGGCCAGCAGCACTGATTGTGTCATCCACTTAAGTAGCCCTTTAAACATGTCTCAGGCCTGCTGCTGCAGAGCCTGTATGTGCACTGCCACATGGACTTGGCATTCAAAACCCCTTCCCAAGCCTTATACCCCTTTTTTATTACACAGAAGATGCCCCTAAGGTAGTCCCTATGTAGTCTATAGGCCAGATTGCCACGTAAGTAAAAGACAGGACATATACCTTTGAGTTTTATATGTCCTGGTAGAGAAAAACTCCCAAATTCGTTTTTCACTACTGTGAGGTGTACTTCTCTCGTGGGATAACACTGGGGATTAGTTCATTGTCTGGGAAGAGACTAGACTTGTGACTATGGGGGGCTGGATTCACTGTTAAGCTGGTGTAACAAAGGCAGTCATTCCATGTCTGGCGGGCGGCGGTAGCCGCCTGCCAGGCGGGAACCGCCATTTGGCCGCTATGCGGCCAAAAGACCGCTGTCGGCATTACAACCTTCCCGCTGGGCCGGAGGGCGCTAACCATGTTAGCGCCGGCCGGCCCAGTGGGAAGGAGGCCTGCAACACAGAAGCTGGCTTCGAATGGAGCCGGCGGTGTTGCGGCCGTGCGACGGGTGCAGTTGCACCCGTCGTGCTTTTCACTGTCTGCTAGGCAGACAGTGAAAAGCCGGCCGGGGCCCTGTTCGGGGGCCCCTGCACTGCCCATGCCAGTGGCATGGGCGGTGCAGGGGCCCCCAGGGGTCCCAAGACACCCGTTGCCGCCAGCCTCTTCCTGGCAGTGACAACCACCAGAAACAGGCTGCGGTAAGGGGGTCAGAATCCCCATGGCAGCGCTGCTTGCAGCGCTGCCATGGCGGATTCGCCCAGCCGGGGCAAAAACGGCGGGAAACCGCCGGCCCCGGTTTTTTGACCGCGGCTTTACCGCCGCGGTCAGAATGGGCTATGAAGCATTGCCAGCCTGTTGGCGTGCTTCCGTCATCCGCGACCCTGGCAGTCATAGACCGCCAGGGTCAGAATGACCGCCAAAGTCTTTTAAAAAGTGATGTTTTTGGGGTTGTTTTTCATTTGGAGTGTTGACCAGATGTATATGGTAGCTTTGAGCCCTATAATACGATTGATTTCTGACAAGGTATGTTCTGTTACCATTAATTCGTTTTCCATGGGCATGTTTTATTTCTTTCAGACATCACACTAGCAGGGCACTTTGGTGATGTATGTGTTATTTTCTCATTGGTTGTGGATGTTGCACATTGGGATATCTTTGGGGTGTTCACTATTTGATTGTGGGCAAGATATGCACATATTTGTTTGGCGTATTGCTAGTACTGTTTGTATGTTATGTATATTTTATGGTTTATATCAGCATTTGCAGGTTTTGTTCCTTTTCAACACTGAGTCCTATGGATGGTCTCATGGACCTTTTGGCCAAGGGAGCCCAAAACGTCGACAGTGTGTCCTTTCTGACAGAACTATTGCATGTAGTGTTTCAGACCTCTTTGAATATTTGAAATACAAGGATGGAAATCCTAAAGGACTGTGGAGTTTTTTTACCTGGATTGTAAGGAGGATTGGGCACTTCCTCCGATCCCTGGATTGTATCCATATAGGGATTGTGGGGGGTGATGGTGCGATGGTATAGACACGCTATTTTACGTCTGTCTAAAAGGCTTGTGATGTAATATTGATGTATTTTTGTATAGATAAAAAATGTTATTTATTTTTGCTAATAACAATATGCTGTCAATTGATTATTTGGCAATTTATTATATATACAATCTGGAAATGGTTTGTTGGCTCTTTCTGTTAACCAGTATATAATTATATTGATTGGAATACAAATAATTCCTCCAGGAACATGTTTGTTCTTTACATTATATTATCCTGTTCCACGGGGCAAAATTTGGTTGCCCTCTTGTATACAATACTATTAGAAAGTTGGCATCTTTCAGCTTTTAGCCCTGTGTGCCTGCTGCCTGTCTCCAATACATGTCTGGGGTGGGTGACAGCTGAACCTTGTGCATTCCCTTCAGACAGCCACACACAATGGTAGATTAGGTGTGACTTATGAGCCTTAATGGGCTATTAATTGACTTTATCTGGTGGAGCTTAGCATTGCCTCACTAACACCTAAATAGAGTTGTCCTGTCCACATACAGTAGGGCTTAATGACCCTGCATTGTCACTCCAGCCAGCTTGGAGCCAGCACAGGAGAGGCAGGGCATCTGTGCACTTCAAAGATATGCCTGTAGAAGCTTCTCCCACTTTCCACAAGGGCCCCAAAGTATAAATACTGGGCCTCAAACACCGCCACTTCAGTACACTTCTGGACCTGTGGATACACTGCCAGGAAGAAGGTATTTTGTGCTGCTGAAAAGGAATGCCACTCTGCTGGACTGCTACTTTGGTGGACTCCTGCTTTACTTTGCTGATCTGTGCCTACTGCCCTTTTGCCTGGGAGTGAGAAGGACTGGACTTGCAATTCTCCAACCCAGAACCCAGAGTGACTCCAAGGGCCAGCTGATTGGCCTCCTGTTTTCTGAAGCCTTCGGGGCACAAAAGACTTCCAACCAACCTGCTCCTGGACTCTGCTATCTGTGAGTCTGCCCTTGTGGTAGTTTGGACTCTTGCTCTCGGCAAGACTGCTGGTTCAAGGATGACAGTACTTATGTTTGTAGGTGACTACGCCTATCCTACAACAAGTTGCAACTGTAGTCCCAACCCTTCCGGCTCACTAGCAGTACCTCACCAACAACCCAAACAGTTAAAGGTGATTTGTGGCAGCCTTTACGCATGGACTCAGAAGTATGACATCTCAGGGAGTGTTGTGGTTAAACGGAGATGACCCCTTTCTCCCAGATATATCATGTCTCAACCAAACACAGGCAATGACGAGGATGCAATAATCCAGTTCAACAGTTTTTATTTAATACAATGTGGTAAATCGCATGGGCTGCAATGATTAACATAATGAACAGTGCAAGTAATAGAATTGTAAAGACGAGAGTCATAATTATGAAGACCCCCACCATCTTATGTTAGCATGGAAAGACATAAAGTATGTAGTATGTCCTAGTACCCTATCACGATAGGTCTAACCTTCTACCTAGAGGAGAGCTGGGCATGTTAAACCTAATCTGCCAATGCCATGTCCCTGGAAGGAGCCCCCAACCCTGGTTACCTTGAATGAGGTCTCGAGCTCAGACTTCGGAAGAACACGAAGTCCAGGTCAGCGTCAAGGCGACGTGCAGCATCGATAGCAGCGATGGAATCTAGTCGGAATCCCTCTGATTATCTGTCTAAAGTGTGATGTATTTATACAGGTCTACTTGGACCCCTGACGTAGGGTGTTCCAAAACAATAGATAACGCTGCATGCTTGGGACGGTAATTTCTAATGTGAGCACCTACAGTTTGTTTGTCTTTGTTGCATGAGTTGACGCCTTAGCGCGGTGACACTGATAACATAACTCTAAACAAAAAAGCCTAACTATAAACAAGGCAGCCATCTTAGAAGAATTAATTAAATAAATGGTCTAAGACAGAGCAAGCTAAGTAGGTTAAAAGTCACTAGGTGACAGGGGCACGAGTCTGCGAGCCAAAGGCTAAGCTAACTCCTGTTATCCCATTAAAACAAATTAGGTTTCACTACTCCCTGCCAAGTGGTACCACCCTAGTCCTCGACCCTTGGAAGTGCGTCTAAAGTGCTCTGCCCTCTGTGGTCCTCACTGGAACTGCCGCAAAGCCTCGCAAAACAAAAGTGTGCAGACCACTCCCCAGGATTTATGGTACTGAGTTCAGTGAGCCGAAGTGGGTCCTTGTCTCCAGCCCACGCTCTATCATGGTCAGACTGAATCTTGACTTTGTTCCGGTCCAGCACAACTAGATAACCACAGTTGGAGCTTTGTGCTTTTATGCGTTATTTTCACCTAAATCTTTAAAAGTGCCTATCTCAGAAACTACTTATTGGATTTTTATTGTTTTGGTCTTGTTTTACTCAGATACATATTATCTATTTTTCTAAACTGGTATGGAGTCTTTTATGGTGTTTTCACTGTGTGACTGTAATGTAAGGGTTGCACAAATACTTTCACATTGCCTCTTAAGTTAAGTCTGACTGTTCTATGCCAAGCTACCAGAGGGTGAGCACAGATTAATTTAGGGTGTGCATTTGACTTATCCTGACTAGGAATGTGGTCCCTACTTGGACAGGGTGCAAACCTCTGCCAACTAGAGTATCAATTTCTAACAATGCTCTACATTAATGAGTCTTAATAACCTTTTGACTTCTGTGGCCCACCACTTAATCATAACTGGACCCAGAGACCCCCACTGGATCAATATTGGAATCTGGTGACCCCTTCTGAATCATTACTGAAAACCAGGGATCCCGACCTAAGCATTTTCAATGATTTGAACTGCAAAACAATATACAAAAATGCAGAAATGAGCATTCTTCAAACAACTACACACATGATTAAACATTTTATTTAATTCCCAAACAAATATAGAAAAAAATATAAACATTTTATTTTAATGGGAAGATTGGAGCTTTTTTAAATTAACTTATTGTCCATACTATAAACTGTTTGATGCACTTGCACTGCTCCCACGATTCATTCGGAGGACATTAACTTCATTTTTAGCCTCCGATTCCAAATTACTTTACATGTACAGAACATTTTAAAATGTTCTACTTTTACATTAGGTTTCTTTATTTTTATAAACTATTAATCTGTTAATAATATTTAATTTTCCAAGCAGTCGTGGAGCCCCTGAGTAGGCTTTGCAGGCCCCCAGGGATCCATGGACCACAGGTTAAGGACAACGGTTTAGAGATTTTACCCAAAATGACATGTCAGTCTTTCTGTTGCACAAGATGGTTCATGCTCTATATATTTTTCCTTCATTTTGGCTCGTTTTTCATAAAGTAAATTATGCAGTATTGCGCTGATATTATAGCTTGTGAATTTTAAGTAGCCTAATAATAGTGGAATAACTTTCCATACATACCTGCATGTATTATTCGCCCTACATTAGCAAATTAGATTTTGAAAGGTAATGGCTGACATGCAACTCATCACTTTCGCAATACTGAAACCATATCACTGAGAAGTAGAAATATTTATTGAGGCGCATCGAATCTCATTATTCTGAAGAAGGAATCACTCAGTTTGTCTTTCTTTACAGAATGCTTGTATTGGTTCGCACCGTGAAAAAATGAGCGCCGTATTTCAGTCTGACTTTTACAAGCCGGCTCATAAATAGTGAATTGGCCAGGCCCAGCTGAGAGCTGTAATCTTCCCTTAGCAACAAGGTCTAAGTTTGTGAGATGAGAGGAAGCCTAGATGTGTTGCTGTTTCTAAACAAGAATGTAGAACCCTATGTTTTTTCTTGTTGATCTTTGTTACAGTATAAAAATATTTGCTTTAATTTATACTTATTTGAATTATGCTCGAACTTAAACATTTCTCACACATGGAAGTGGAAACCAATATTCATATTCAATCAAAATAACAGATAAAGTAAAGATTAGCAGAATCCTTGTGGAAACCACAAACCAGCAGGGCTCCTATTAACACTGTGGTAGGATACTAAAGTACTCATAACAGATCGGAAATGTCACTGGGAGGTAATACCGCTTGAGAAAATCCAAAAAAGTGGGGTTCTAGTTGCCCATATGAGTTATTATCAATGTATTCCGAGTTCTGAAGATCAAAAAATGTGGGATAACCCAGTAATATCACACATTTTTCTTTGTTCCGTGCAGCAAAATATTCAAAATATAGTCTTTCACTCCCCACGAGTAGGCCCATATTTATGGGGAATTGGAATAGTGCGGCGCTTCAAGTCTACTTTTGGCGCTGCCCTATGCCAATGTGAAAGGGCCAGAATGCACAATTAGATGCCTGGCGCCAGTGCAGGCACCCCCGCTCCATGGTGCAAGGGTGCTTGCATTGCATGAAGGTTTGTTTTTGTGCAGGAAGGGACGCCCTCCTTCACAAAAACATCCCGACAGGCGTTTTCCTCTCTCTATGTGTTCTGCAGAATGCACACTTAGACACACATGTAAAGAGGAAAAAAAACGAGGAGAAATAAAAATATTTCTCCTCACTGCGCCGGGTTCAAGGAGGCGTAAGGTTTTGTCACTGCCCCAGGTTTACGTGATTAAGTAAATCTGGGGCAACATAAAAATCCATGGGTCTTGCGTGGGAAAACCCAGCCGAAAGCACATAGCTTCATAGATATGGTTGAGAGACTTGTGCCGCGGAAGCTTAAAAAAAAGTGACGCTCCAGCGGTGCAAGCTTCTCCTAAATATGCCCCTTAGTGGGCGAGTTCATGCGAATGAGGGCCTAAAAAACTCTTAACTTGTTGAATGCTGTAATTAGATATTAAAGAGCTTATATTTTTGCCCATGTGGTGTTTCTATACTCAAGTGATGCGTTGCGAGGCACTCTTGCTGCTTCGGGAAACAAAAAATCCAAAATGTATGTGTAATTGAGGCAGGGTAGAAAGAATGGTCCTTTCTTTGTCATGAAAATATTTTGTTTTACTATTGAATCAACTTCTTATATCACAGACATTTTTGTCAAAGTGGGAGCCAATGTACAATAGTACTAGGAGTTTAAAGAGAATGGCAAACATTTTGAAATTCATTTTAAATTCGGATGCATTGAACACTAAAGTCCCTTGTGTAGAAACTCATTCTTAACATATACCTACATATAACTACTTTAGAACATTGTCCTGGGAGAGAGGTGAAGGCCTTCTGTGAACAGTGAACCCACAACTCGTTGAAACATACATGAAATACGTAAAGAGAGGTGCCACTTTTATTACAAGATAGGTGTACAGGGCAGCTTGTTTGCTGCCTAATGCAATACATAATTTTACACAAGGCATTTTTTTCTTGGAGTCAAAAAGAAAAGTGCTAATTACTTGGTATTCCCATACTTCAGGGTGTGGCAAATAATCATTGGTGAAAACATTTAAATCGGATCTGGTCACAGTCTACAGTTTTAACTTTTTTGTTTTTTTGTTATTAAGTCACGACGTAAAATAAATACAAAGTAGACTGTTCGAAATACATAGTCCATAAAGTGAAAGAAATCTAAAAAGAACCTATCTGGAAGATTCTGGAACACCCATCAATATTGCATGCGTCAACACTAGATCTGCTACCACAGCTATGGACCTCCACCTCTCTGCTGGAATTCCAGAGAGCACTCAAGACCTGGCTGTTGGACTGATTCACCGGAACTGTCATGGCCCTCAAGTGCATGGATACTCTCTCAGGTGATTAGTCATGCTATATAAATCCACTTGATTGATTGAGATCAAAACATAAATGCTTCCACCTGCACAGTGATAAAATAGTTGCTGTAAAGTATCTACAGCTTAATAATATTACCATATAGTCAGTGCATAACTGCAGCTAAAATTGTCAAGTGCTCAATGCAAGCATCATTCAGAATTAAATTAATCAAATACAGGAAATCCTGAAACTTTTATGCTGAGATTCAGCCGTTCATTCAACAAATCCTCTGAGGTCATTAATGATCTTAGCTTTACTAGCCAGTCATTAATTGTGGGTGGCGCCGTTATCGTTCCATATTTGTCCAACTAAAGAGTTGGCTACTAAGCTGGTTACTAAGGAACCTAAAAATACTAAACACATGCTTGGTTGTTTTCTTGTAGCCCCCTTGCATTCCACTCTGATCTAACCCCTACAAAGCCATCATTAAATTGAAGCAAATCAGTGGCCATTAAGAGCTAGTGACGATCCTCAAATTTCACATTATATGTTAGCAAGGTACTTACATGTATATAATTCCTGTTCTGCAACCTTTGTCTGATACTAAAATCCTCTGAATGCTGGGAGGCCTTCTTACCCATGGGCGGTCCAGCAATATCTGTCCCTACAGTAAAACTAGATGGTGCAGATTCAGTAAAGATTTCTGCCGCTGCAAAGATATGCAAAGCGGCGCAGAGGAGATGTAGCAAGGTGGCAGTATTATGTGATATGATTGGCAGGGTCCTACCATGTAATACTAACATATTACTCAGAAGTGGACCATGGGTTCACACAAGAAAACCTTAGCTCAGTCCTGGTAGAGTGGCAAAGAGCAGTCAGGCTATTTAGAAGAACATATGTGAGGCATTTCACAACATCAACATGGACGATAAGTAAATGACACGACTTGAAAGAAATCCAACACCAATTTAAAAAAAATGGAAGCAGATTTTTATCTTAATTTAAATAAACAAACTTTGTATCTTACATACAACCAGACGTTTGGATTTTTAAAGAATTTAAAAATAGATGCACTTTTAGTTGTCAAACAAATACCATAGAAGTCAATGGGGAAAGTCCAGTTGCAGAGGTAGCCTTGCTGTCCTTCGAAAAAAACGGGAACTGCGAGTGCTATCAAAGATGAAACACTTTGCAAAACCACACTTGAAGATGGAGTTACACTCTACCCTCAGGGAGTAGAGGTCGTTGGGGTCCCTGGACCTGGATTCCACAGCTGGTACTCTGCCACCATGTCTGGCGGTTCTGGATGCAGACGTGGCCTTGCAGCTGTCAGTCACGGGAGCGTCGCACCAAAGATGCTGTGTCACTTAGTCGAAGTCGCCATCTTCTGGATGAGGATCACAGTAGTGGGGTTGTTGCAGACATTGACTACTATTGCTGGGAGTTGCTCTGGAGTTGGAGACTTGGGACGGGTTGGTTACTGGGCTGGTGGTAGTGACAAAAGTAATCCACAGGGACTTGGTTGGCTGGAAGTCGACAGGAGTATTGTAGCAGTTCAAAACTTGGTATGACCCTTACTACGACTCCTGGGGTGCAGGCCACTGAATTTCTTTGGGCTCAAACAAGAGGGGCCGGACGAGTTGCACTTCTTGTGACACAGCATGACGATTCTTCTGCAGGAGACCGGTTTCACCAGTCAGGCGAGTCTGTTGGAGTCCCTTTTGCTGGGGGCAATGAGCTTTTGCCACAGGCACATGTCAAACACAGACCTTCCCTACACACCCTAAAAGTGGGGTTAGCCTCTTGAAGGTGTACATATCCTGAATAACTCATTTCCCACCTGCCACCCTGGACAGGATGGGAAGGGCTTTGTCTTTGAGTGGAGGACAAGAGATTACATATAAACGCCAGTAAAAGCCTTTGCGGCTCACAGACTTGATCACTGTAAACACTAGCCATCCGGGGAGGGTAGAGGTGTGACCTCCTCCCTGCCCAGGTCCTTTGTCTCCATCCGTGCAGAAGTGTTAGCATTACCAGCAAACGGGCAGACTCTTGTCTTGCCAGCAAATGCCTCAGGGGAGTCTGCAAAGGCAAGAGAAAGCTGGTAACTCTGTGGGCATCCTCAAGGGACCACGCTAGCTAATCCCGGTCAGGAGAATCGTGCTTAGGGTCAACAGGCATGGTGTTTGACACCAAACACAGAGGAAATCTGTAGGACTGTCATGGAGCTGGGCATCGAGGGTTCACCCGGGTGAAATGTTTTTATTTCTCTAAACAATTCGCCCATGTCATGTGTGCTGCAATGTCCAGCGCACACCCAATGTATTGAATATTATATATATTTGTCTAGGCATAGGATTTTGAGATGGAAATGAACACTTCCATCACAAAATCTATGCCAGACATCCTGCATACACCTTTGCACAATGAGGCAAAGTTTGTGCGTGATTCTAGACAACCTGTTTCTGCACCAGTGCAGGGGAAGAGGGCGGTAACAGGCCATATTTAGTTAATATGCAGCTGCACTGCTTTCTCAGACGCCATACGCCACATCGCTTTCCTGAAGTTCTGCCCATTTTGCTCTATAAGATATGACCAAAACAAAACAGTCACCTTCAATGCCAGAGCTTTCTTGGTGGCTGCAGCAAGGTCCTTGCCCAATCCCCTGTCATTAAAACCCTCCCTCAGAATGTTTCGCAGGCAGTTGAAACCCTGGCTCTGTAACCTGTAAATTCTTTCTCTGCTTTTCTTTCCAGTTTGTGATCTGACCTTGCATGCACCTGATTATTTCAGCAGGTATGTTGTTGGATATCACCAAAAGGAACCTGTGATAATCTAGCCTTATAATAAAATATAACATAATATAGCACATTTGGAATCTCATTCTTTAAGGAAATTGAGCGCAACAGTACATGTTATAGTGACAGCTAAGTAGGGCAACAAATACATGATTTGTATCCTAAACTCCCAGTAAATACCAGGCAATAAACATGTTCATTAAGGGATTCTTTATTTCAAGCACCTCCACACCACAAATTCTGTGAATCCCCCGTTTTAAACTTAGAAAAACAGACTTTTTTATGAGCTAGAGCTATTAAATAAGAGCAGGGATTCAACACATTTTTTCTGTACACAACTACAGTACAAGATTTAAGAGTTTGCATTTACACATTTCAAGTCCAAAATCATAACTATACAATTTAACAACCTAATTATTGAGTTTCCTACTCAAACATTTGCCCCAAAGACAGTCTTGTAAATTGTTTACATTTACAGCAGCATTAAAGATAGTTAATAAACACATAGGGACATAAAAAAAACTAATAGATCAAAAGCAAAAGATAAATAGTTTTGAATACCCAATTCAGCTCCCTTTATTGCCTGTCAATGTCTTATTATTAGGCAATTCTTTTTAAAAGTTATCGATGTCAGAGTTAGTTGGTGCCTTAATGCTTGAGAAGCAGTAGATTTGCATAGGACCAACAGGGGAGTCCAAGGAGATCCAGTGGAATCCCATTATTGCTACCAACCCACTTCTGTAGCCAACCCACTTCTGTAGGCATACTAGCAGGCAGTGGGAAATGATCTTGCCCATTAAATATAAAAACGCTGTTAAATGATAAAGTAGTAGTAAAATGTGTTTATCGAAACAGTGATAGATTACACAGCTAAATCTTATTTCATTTGCAGTCAATCTTAAGGACACATAAAATTACCACAAAATCTTCCTATACCATGATGCCCAATAAAAACTTATCAATCAAACAAGTTACATCAAGTTGCATATCGTGCAGGAACCGTATTGCGTCTCACCTCACGGTTTATCCAAAACCTCATAAACACAGGTTTTAAAAATATGTTCTTAGAGCTCAGTACCCTTAACTCACATCCACAGTTCCCATCTCCATCAAATAGATCTTTTACTCCATCTCTGTGGGCATAGAATAGATTTAGACTTTTTCATAGTTTCAATAATACTGTTGGCATATGAGTGTGTGGGCTCTGTGGTATGGGTGCACTGTTTTAACCTGCCAGGAAAAAAGGTGGAGCTCTGTGTGGAAAGATAACTTTGTGGATCTAACCAACACTTTCATAGATAAGAACTAATAAACTACCTTTCCCTAATTGAGGATAGTTTTAATTTCTGAATATTCTGTGAAAGTGTGAAATAATGGCATAGCCATAACTGATTTAGGAGCCCTCTGGAGTGGGTCAAGTGGGTCCCATGAAGCCCACAGACACACCCCTGCGGTGGGTACAATCAAACGTTGCACCCACCAGGAAGGTGATATCTGTAGACCTCTTTTTATGCAGGATGTGTTGCAGTCTGCTCACAGAAAGACAGGGGATTCAGAGCTGGTCTGCCTTCCATTAATCTGCTGCCTCTCTGACAGCACGAGTTTACGGCTGCCCTGGGGCAATGCATTAGGTGTCATAGGGCGCCTTGTTCCTTTGTGCAACCGGCGCATCTAGCTAAAGGTTCGCCAAGGGACAAACAGGGACAGCCCCCTCAATCTATAATATTGGCCGTGCGTCTGAAATAGCGCCAGTCAAAAATGTTTTGTGAACGGGCCCTAGATCTACAATATTATATTTTTTATGAGATGTATCTATAGATCGATTTAAAAGAACCACCCGACAAAATAAAATAATTTCATCCTTTTTTGAGAAGCAGTGGTCTGCATTTTAAAATTAATCTATTAGAAGGTTACCTCGCTTTTAAATCTTTCCAAGTTTTTCTTTCGGACCGTCACTTGAGATGTGTTCAGTACAATCTAAGTCCTGAATGGCACGAGGCTCTCGTTTTATGCACAAGAGAGTGGCGTCTGGTGTCTCCTGGGCCACTAGCTTTGGTCGCTTTTCGTCCTTTGAATGTCTGTGTGAAACCCTGCAACGAAGAGAGCTAGCCTTCCCTGTGTTCATAACTGTGTTATGAACGGCTGGAAGCACTTCTGAAAGAAACAACAGCAAAAGATAAAATGGCTTAGGGTGTGTAAAGTACAATGGAACTGACGTTTTCAAATTACCTGCAATGTAATATCTCTCTCGGAAGAGACTGGGTCCAGGCTCACTTGTCGACAAATAAGTGCAGAAAACAATCAAGGAAGCCACAAGGAAGGAAGACTGACGTTTGTAAGGGGAGTGCTTGTGAGCGCAGTGAGTACAGACAAATGACTTTATGGAACATTACATCTAAAAGCTTAATTCAAACACAAAACGTCTTCAGCGGATGTTGTCACAAATATTTCTATCCGATGAACATGGGTGAAAGTTCATTCTTTCCACAACGTGCATTTCTATCCCTTGGCTGCAGAGCACATAACAGCATCCTATAACAGGGAAAAAAGTTGGAAAATGAAAAATAATCAGACATTAGAGTGAATAAGGAGGACTTCAGGACACTAGGAAATACAAAGTGTAATTTTCGGTGGTAAGTATTCGGTTGTGTATCACAGTATTGGCAGCCAAAAACTGTGGTACCAGAATATTGTTGTAAAAATATTGAGAACAAAAATATTGAGACGATAAGTGCATATAAGTAAGTAATGATTTACTATTCTTAACTCCACTTCTATGTACCTTGAAGATGTGTATGTCGCCAAGGTACACATATGTGGAGGTAAATAAATTACAACTAAACTTAACATAAACTCACCATCTCTATATTTTAATCTTCAATATTATTACACTATAGTTTGGTACCACGATATTTTGCAGTCGATATTAAGTTGGAATCCCAAATATTCACCTCTTTCCTACTTTTCCTGTCACCTACTTTTTCGCTACTTTTTTGCAAGAAAATCAAGTGTAAAACAATTGCTACTGTATCTAAAATTGCCTTGGACCACACATTTTCATTATCATGCTAAGTACGGAAAGAAATCAAAACTATTTTCACAAGCAAACAATTTTTTCAGCAAACACACAAAGGGATGTTCAACTGCTGTGGTCTTCCCAACCTGCTGTTGTCCAGTATGGTGGAAATGTCTGTTCTGAACACAAATCAATAGGTCTGACCTTTTCTGCTAACTGCAGCTAAAAATTAAGAACACCAACTACATGTTCTGAAACAGCATCACAGTCCATTCAAAACACCCACTTATCCAATGTGCCAGGCCAAGATATATTTGTTCCTAATCATTGGAACCCATGACTTACAAAGGAATATAGATGCAATTTCCAATAGTCCCAAGGGAGGTCATCTCAATCTAAAATGCTCCAAGTAATGTGATTTTAATGACTTTTCTTAAAATAAGCAATGGTTTTCTTCTCAAGGATTTGTAAATACCCGTGGATCTCAGAAAACAAGAATTAGAGAACCTCAGGAAAGTTCCAATAGGATTTGACCCATTCTTTCATCATCCAGAATGGTGTCATTTGAACCAGTGATGTTTCTATCCCTTAATAATCATTTTGGGGAAACCACATAAAGTGTCAAAGGGGATTGCATTATTCCACATTTCACATTTTGAGAAAATAACACGAGAGAATGAAAAGATCTGATTCTTAATCACTTAACTTAAAGTTAGGCTATGAGTACATTTTGTAGACAAGATAGTTTTGAGCTTTGAGAATGAAAGATGTACACATCTCAAGTGTGGTTGTCAGGTTGATAGCTTGACTGTCAGGTTCTGAAACCCCTGCAACCCCGAGTCTCTAAGCCAACAGCAAAACAGATATTGCTGCCTGAAATAGGTCTGAGGAAAAACAGGGAAAGAGGAAAGAGAGAAGGATGTAAAACTGGACTGGCCTCTTTTTTGGAACTTCACCCATTCTCTTGAGGTGGTGCCTAACAGACAGTGGCTGATGAAGTTTGCTGAGCTGACACTGCTGTACCACAGGAAGGGATTGCGACGTATAATGCAATAGATAGGAATGCCACATAAAACACATATGCAAAAAGAAGGTTTACCGGTCTCTCAGAAGGTTTGCCCTAACAAGCAGGATCTGACCTGGAACACAGAAAGCCACCTCAGTATGCTGCTGACAAAACACAGGTCCTACTGAGAGGAGCAAAACAGGAGAAACAAGGCATAGCACAGCCGAATAATGGACTAAATAGTGGTAAAGGGACTGAAGAGGAGGGAAGCAAAAAATAGGGAATGAAGCGCAGGTGCAAACTAAGCATAAACAAAGAGCCAATGCATATAAAGACTTGTTTCCAGGCAAGCTGCACAAGTCCTTATAGTTCTTATATTGAGCTTAGCTATCAATGATCCAGAACTGACCTCAGATCCCAAAAGTGGAGAGCTCAAGGGTCTGGAGTTAGAAGTCTAGTGCTCCTATTTTTTTAAGTTTCCACTTATTGGCCTGCCATCTCCTCTAGTCCACTTTCCCCACATCTGGAATGGAACCTCATACTCAACTCCTGGGTTCCGCAGCAACCACAGCACCGAGACAGCCCTCATTGCGGCTACTGATGACTGTGCTCAAATGATGATAAACTGCAGCTCTGATTCTCCTTAGATCTCTCATCAGCCTTCGATACTGTTTCCCACCACACATTCATCACAAAGCTGCACATCATAGGCACCTAAGAAGCCGGTCTCAGATGAATTGCCTCTTTCCTTACCAGAAAAACACAAAACGTCTGCCTTTCCCCCTTCACCTCCGACAACATCTGTGGAGTACTTCAAGGATCCTCGCTCACCACCACGCTCTTCAACACTTATATGACGTCTCTGGCCAGCATCATCAAAACCTACAGACTCAACATCATATCCTATGCCGACCACACACAATTCATCCTCTTGTTTTCCGAAGACACCACCAACACCAAGACGAACTTCCACGACTGAATGACAGACGTCGCCAACTGGATGAAGGATAACTCCCTGAAGCACAACAGGGGCAAGTCAGACATACTGATCTTCGGAAACCAAAGCTCCCCATGGGATACATCCTGGGGGCCTTCAGAACTCCTACCCCCACTAACCAGGGTAGGAACCTAGGCATCATTCTGGGCAACAAGCTAGCCATGATCACTCAGGTCAACTTCGTCTCCTCCTCCTGCTTATGCTTTCTCTGCATACTTCGTAAAATATTCAAATTGCTATCCCAAAGCTCAAGACGCACCATCACCCAGGCCTTCATCTCCAGCCAACTGGACTACGGCAACACTCTCTATGCAGGAATCGCAGCTCACCTCCTCTGACAACTACAGACCCTGCAGAACACCGCAGCCAGACACGTCCTGAATCTTCCTAAACAAACCCACATCACCCCTTACCTCAGGGAACTCCACTGGCTCCCTGTGCAGAAAAGATGCCAGTTCAAGCTCCTGACCCATGCATACAAAGCCCTACACAACTGTGAAACTGCCTACTTGAATCACTGCCTGAACTTCCATCAGTCCACCACATACCTCCACTCCACTTTCCTTTCTCTAACCCTCACCCCCCACATCCAATTTGGCAGATGCAGCAGTCACTTTGTCTCCTATGTAGCAGCAAAGACATAAAAGAGGCTACCGTTTCATTTCTGGACCCCCCCCATCTCTTCCAGAGTTCCGAAAGTCCCTGAACACCTGGCTGTTTTGGCTAATCAACCCACCAGACATCTCCACTCCACTTCCCTTTCTCTAACCATCACCTCCTGCATCTGATGCAGCAGATGGAGTGGTTATTCCTCCTACCTAGCAGCAAAGACACGAAACCAGCTACTCTTTCATCTCCAAACCTCCCCATCTCTTCCGAAGTTCCAAAAGACCCTAGATACTCTCGCAGGTGACACGAAGCCCTCAACAAATCTATTGATTGATTGATTGAGCAGGTCGAGTGGTGTTTCTGTCCCAAACTTGAATCCTGACATTGACACTGGGCAGTCAATGTCTGGACATTTGAGCAGACAGGTCATGATTCAGGTCTGCATGAATAGTGTATAGGATATGTTCATTAAGGGGAGGGTGATGGAGGCGGAGTCCAGGTCTGCCTACAGTAATAGCCAGGTCTCACCTATGTAATGTACAGTTTCTTCACCGGCTCCTCTCACTCTGTCACTTCTTTTTTAAATGCCCCATAATGCTGAAATCTAGAGCAGTTTTGTTCTTATCTATCTTGATTCAGGGATTAACGGAAACAGGTAGGCATACAGCAAGTCAGGGGATGTGGAAAAAGGTAGGTGATACTGAAGCAGGATCCAAGTCCAGTTCCAAGAAGAGTCTTTGCCACATGTATCCTGTAAACATTCTCCTTCACCCACCTCCTTTTGTCCTCCCATTTATTTTTAAATTCCCCAATGATGCACTCTTTTACCCCAATGCATTCACACTTTAGTGACCTCTCGCCACAAAGCCACCTTTTCCACTCAACTGAGTTTGTGTGAAGGCAGACACTACAGTCCCTTGTTTCGATGCACAAAATGAAAACTTTAAGTTCAGTCATCTCCTGAATGATGTTGTGCTTCTTCTTAAATGGTGTGTGGTTCAGTATGGTGTCTGATGTTCACAGCATCATGCAGTACAAGAAAGGAAGAGGTCAAAGCTCAGGGTATCTACTGTATTTACCTGCTTCCAGAGTTAATATTTGTCTGGTTTATATGATTTCCCTCCAGTAAATGCTGTTTTCCTTTTCTTTTCAATTTGTAGTTCTTCATAGTATATGTATTGCATGGTGCTGCATAGAACTATGACTATAGAAGTATGTCTGTAATATGCCTGTAAAGTTACTACAAATTACTTTATTGCCATAATGTGAGACTTACATGACTTTATACCGTCATGCAATGGAATGGAGAGATGTACTACTAATACTGGATGGAAAACCCCACCTGGATTTAGTGAACTGCATCCAGAGGGCGTTTTCCACAGAGATGTAGAGAGAAATCTATGTTTGCAGAGATCTCTGCACATAGATTTTATAAGTGAATAGGCTCCCTAGACATTAAAAGAGCATTATGTCTGACATCTTAACTGACATTATACCTAATTGGATGCTTGTGTTGTACTGTAGGGATAAATCTCCACAGCCTATTTTGCCTTAGTATGGGCAGCTACTGCAAATGTGAAATATATTTGATCGAACCACCAAAAAGAAACTGACCCTGTGATATCAAAGCATCTAAAGACATCCCCAATCTGCAATTAAGAATATAACAGAACCCACAATCCCAGTATGTCGTCTCTCCTTCAAATACCTGGGAATTTATATCTCCTGCCTCCCATAGTTGGGTGGAATCCTAACTTTCAGCCCTTATGACCAGACTGACTAGAAACCTACAGCAGTGGGGTCAATTGCCCTTGAATCCCCTGAGGTAAGTAGTGTTGTTAAAAATGATGAGTCTGCCACGTTTCTAGTATGTCTTTGCAAACTTTCCACATCCGATTCCTTAGAGGTTTTTACAGACGTCGACATCGAACACCACTACCTTTTTCTGGGAGGCCGTCGCTACCAAGTGGCCTTTATCAATGGCAGACAATATCCTTAAGACTGATGAATGATAATGACAGACCTCTATTGCTACCAACTAGACGCTCAAATTGCTGTGTTAAATGATTGGTTTAACGGGGAATGGGATGACCACCTACCAGTCAGAGATGCACTTACTGGGTCTGGAGGGTCTTCTAGGCATGCATTATGGGACACCAATTCCTCAATCTCTCCCTGACTACATTGAGTGACCTTGCTTTGTTGGACAGCAGCTCTTTATTTCATTAAATGGGACTGCAAACTCATCGGGTTGACCCCTTTGTGACAAGATACGTGGTTACACCAGGTGGCTGGCTTATCAGGCTTTATGCCCTGGGATACAGTAGGGATTATTTACTTTTTGGACGTCTGGCTCTGTTATGTATTGATGTCATTCCAGGGCATGCAGGAACACTACTGACCCTCTCGTACCCAATTTTATTGCTATCTCAGGCTCCACCATGCCCTGTTGGAACATATTCTCGTAGGTACCCAGATTCCAGACTTTAACCCCCTTATAGCCCAGACCCTACTGTGCAGGCTGGGCAAGGAAGCTATTTCTAGTATATAGCGCTCTCTGATCATCAATGCTTCGGACTGCTTCTCCACCCTGTGCTAGAGGTGTCATGTATGGGTGGGAAAATTCGATGATGACTGTCACAAGACCCATGTTGCTCCTAGAGAACTGGCTATCCCCGCACACCTCTGCATCATCCAAATTAACTACCTAACAATAGCTTACTTGAACCCCCGCCTCCCCCACCAATTACATAAAGGTGGCAGAACCCCTCAGGCCTGCTGTGCGCAATGCTCCCCGATTGAAGCTAACTTCTTTCATATGGTATGGACCTATAAAGCACTGATACATTTCTGGGAAGGGGTAGGAAAGGAACTCTCTGATTCTCAGATGCCATGTTGACCTTACCACCAGGGTTGCTCTGCTGAGCCTGTTGGAAGATGTTATGGGGCTGATAATGGTAATGGAAAGAACCTTTGTCGAGGTGGCTACCTTGGTGTCCGAAAGGGACATTGCCTGCAAATGGAAGTTGCCGGAACATCCTTTGCTGACGATGTCCTGGAGAGATGTGGACTGGTGTGCTCGCCAGGAAAGACCAGTTTATAAGGCACAGGGATACCTCTGGAAACATGACAAGATCTGGGGCAAGTGGTGGACATATCATGGGATGGATGCAGGATCTTAATAGTGTATCTACAACAACTGTGTATCTATTGCATAGCAGTGTGGACTTGACCAACTCTATGTTGAAACCTCCAAAAATCTATAAAAATATGATTATCAAAGAATCCAACATAAAACGATAACAACAACAATTCTGCAGTGCCAGAACTAGGAAAAGGTTAGAAAATATAGATTGAGGTAAACAAAAAGAGAACTTAAAAAGCTTTGAAATCTGCACTCCGACTAAAGATCAAAAGTCATTCTTGAAAATTTTGACTTGAGGTTTCCATGGGGCATTTGAAGTATTAGAGCTATATTTGGCTAATCCAGTCCCTTAATATGCTCTGCTGAAGTGAGAAATTGGAAGACAAATATTCTACAATAATCGAATACCTCATGGAAAAAACAGCACTGTTCACACAAGAAGAAATTATGTTACTATGTGAGCCACAAGGGTGTGGAAAGCCTGGGCTGTGTAGTGTACTGTATGATATATGTAGAAAGGACCGCTTGATGCTGGATCCTTATGTTTTTCAGTTAATTAACTTAGTCTTACCAAGTGGGGAAGCTACCTGCCAGCCTCACATGTCTAACACTCTAATTATAAACAAACATTGGCAAAGCCAATAGGGATGTCAATGGCTTCCAGCCTTCTGGCTTTGTCAACAATTATTTTGCTTTGTAATTGTTTCTGCAAAGCTATATCGGTAGAAAAGTTGCTGGATCCTCCTAACTCCCAAAGAAACAAAAAGAGTTTGGTCTCAGGTGTATTATCTTTAGCAAAATCAATATGTCCTGGTTAGAGCCAGACCTGAAAAGGGTGAGAGGACTGAATTACCACCCTATTTCACCGGTTGAAGCACAAACAAAGGTCTCTGCAAAAATGTTGTGAGGATTATCTTTCTCATTTCAACTGCGCTGTATGAAAAGTGGTAGGGACTGTTCATCAAGCCCCTGAACAAAAGCTAATTTTCTCAGCTTTTGCTCTTTGCAAATGATGAACTGTTCATTTTTTTGTCAAGCTCCCAACAACATGTGATTACTTAGGCGGGGAAAACTTTTGGAATCTCTGCTGGTTACAGGGATTGATCTCAACTTCCTTTGTTCAAACAATGTCGTGCATGAAAATAATGATAACAGAGTAAGCTGGGGCACAAGGGGAGGATGCTTCACTGTGAATGGTTGGTTTACTCATCTGAATGAATCTGCCATCATGAAATAGTGCAGCAGAGGCTCTGCGGGTGCGGATCCTTTGCCTCTCCCATCTCTGAATAGAGGAAGGGAACCTCAAGTGTGCTGGGAAGGGAGTATTTCGAGTTTACAACACTGCTCCTATTCTTCTAAATTGTAAATGGCCCGCTAAATTGGCCACAGAGGTGAAAAGGAAGATGATTCCATAGTTTATGAAATGAGATGTGAAAAGGTATGTCCACCACGCTTGCAGCAATGGAGGGTCGACACTTTGAGAATATCAGCAGACGAGGATCCAAAGTGAAGAGAAGGGCCATACCTTGTTAACAGATGTGCCAAAAGAAAGGTATGGACAGAAGAACTTTAGCCAGATGTGAGTTAATTGTCCAGCAGAATTGCTTCAAGCAATAGAAATGGCATGTGCATTTGTACGCCAGGTAGTATCAGCATTGAATATTACTACAAATAAACACAGAACTTGTAAAGAAGAAATGAACCTTTCTGCTGTTACTTCTTAGAAGCATACATTTCACCAGGATGCAGTTAACTCAAAATGGGCTCTGAAAAGCGATATTCGGTTTCCTTATCACTTCCTTGAAACTGATAACTGCGCTATACAAACGAGCAAACAACTATTTTATCAGATCTCAAGTTGTATATGTTTCTTTCATGACCTACAGAAGGTTGCAAATTCTACTTGAACTTTGCTCAGAAAGTTGTGAAAGAGCTGCTGTACTAGACCAAAGTCTCAAATACCGCGTCTGCCTCTCAGTAAGTAACATCAGTCGACGATGAATGGTAAGTGTGGGTGAAATGCTACTAAACTTTGTGTACAAAGGCTAATCATGCCTTCTTTTCGGGTAGTCTGCTTAAGAGTTTCACTATTCCTCTACTGCGTTAACAGGCAGTTTATGCATGTTTGTTCTCTTCAAGTTTGTGGATGGTGTTTTGATGGGAGTGATGCCCCATAAAAATAAACATATAGGGTAACTATATAGTAGAGAGTTACAGATACCTTACAACAGAAGATGCTGTCACTAAAGTAAGAGATGTATTCATAGCGAGTTCTTTCACTAGTTGCTAAGTAGCAGGACTCTTTTTTAGTCGAGCATAGCAGCGCCCAAGCCCTGATTTCCGATGTGTTGGTATGTATCAGGGCTTTTAACAACGCCCACCTCATGCCCATCATTACCACTCGCCCTTCAAAAATCTTTTGATACCATTGGTAAATGGTTTACATTTGTCCCTCCTTGGGGTGGTTTTGCTACCATCTTGGGTATCGGCCCTGTTACATGGCTAACTGCACTTCTGCCGATAAGTTTGACTACGAGCAAACTTCTTTTTCCTTTTGTGTGTCTCTTCACGCTGATGCTCATGGCGGCCGTGGCGCTGTGAATTGGCTCGCTTATGTGAAACTGTTTTACTTTTCATTTTCAATTTATGTGGCAAGAAAGTTTGGTTAGGAGTTCACAACGCTAATAGCTGTAACTCGAGCAAATGCAAGACCCATTGCAATGCAAATGCTTGTTTTCCTTCCAGATAATCAAGATAACATGCTAGAGTGCAGCCTTAGGAGTAACAAACCTACTCCAACAATTGTACAGGAAGAGAGTATGAAGATAAAGAGTCCAGAGTGCTCTTGAAGGAGATTGTAACAGGGTTGTCGGAACCCTGGATACTCCTCTGCAAGTGGGGCGGGCGATAAGGTGCCCTGGGGGCACTTCGGAGAGGAACGGGCCGCAACGGCACAACGCAAACACCAACCCGGATGAGGACATGTGGAAAGTGAAAGCGTGCACGGAGAGAGGCAGTGCGGAGAAGAGGGAAGACAAAGAGTCGGACGCAACAAGGAGGACGGAGGGCAGAAACGGTGAGGAAACTGGAGAGAGCAGCCCACCAGCGGAATCGAGGGAGGACAGCAACAATCTAGTGCCCCGGTGGAATCCAATAACCTGCCACGTCCATGTAGGGACATGGCTCAAGCAGGTACGTGCCCGCATATGGGCTGTGAGTGGTTTCTGGGTGACACCACCTGGGACAGGAGAAGAGACAACCGAAGACAGGAGGGCAGGGAGAAAATACAATAGTTTCCTTAATGAAAAGCAAGGGAAGTATCTGTAATACCTTGCTTGTAGATTGGAGCGTGCATGTTTAAAGATTGTAATTTTTTCTCCTTTTCTTTCCTTTTCTGGTTATCTACACATACACCACTTCACTGGGGAAGAACCATCTATAGAAAAACGGATATCCCACCGAGGGAGCACATTTTTTTCCACTTCCCCTCACACCCATACTCTTATCAGATGTAAATGAGTCCCAAGAACCCCAGACTTACCTCCTGTTTTATATCCTTTATTTTCCCCTCACACTTCGGAGTGACATCTCCAGGATCCCGAAGAAATTCATAGAAGAAAACCAATTTGAGACTGTTAAAACAAAACTGAAAGACAGAGAGAGAGAGAGAGAGAGAGAGTGTAAACACGAGAAGAAAGTATAAAGGAACTGAGAAGAAGAAGAAAACAGATAAAAACAGAGTTGAGAGACTGGAAAAAGCAGAGATACAAAGAAGACATTGTTGAACTCTTTAATCGAGCACTTACAGGACAGTAATCCAATATCTAATCCTAATAAAGAAAAGTGCCATAAAATATACGGTAATCCACACTCTTTATTATCTAAACCTGGCAAATGGACTGAATTAGAAAACAAGGGAGGGCTTAATAGACTCACCCACTACATCTTGGTGTCAGAAGTGCGGTAAGTTGGTGAGAACGATGGAGGAGAAACCCTCCCTTGAAGACATGATTAATCAACTAGCGGAAGGACAAAGACACCTACAGATAGTCTGGGAGGAACAATTGCAAGAAGCTAGAAGTGACAGAGAGACATTACAAAACACCCATAAAAGCCAAGCTACTATCATAGCCAACAATCAGTTGGTTCATGAGACGGCCATTCAAAAGTTGACAGACACCATAGCCTCTACGAGGGTTCATCCGAACGTACCTAGTTCAGTATTACAAAGGTTCCAAGAAGGTGAAGACCCCAATGCCTTCTTTACGAATTTTGAAAGGGTAACCGCTTCAGCCAACTGGCCACATGATTGATGGGGACAATACATAGCCCCTCTATTGACAGGGACACTACAAGCCGCCTACCAGGCTGTAAACCCTAGGGGAACCACCCCGTATGGAGATGTGAAGAAGGCCATTTTAGAACGTGTAGGATATGATAATGAGTATTACTGCATGAAGTTCAGAAAAAACAAGCAGATGCCCATGGAGAACCCCAGAGCGCTATATTATAGAATACAAGATCTAGGATTGAAGTGGCTGAGCCCCATTAGCACCAATAGGGAAGAAGTGATTCAGGTCATTTTATTAGAACAGTTCTTAGAGGCATTGCCCATGCAGACACGTAATTGGATCAAACAGCATCCAAACGTCACAACAACGACCGCCATTGAATTAGCCTGTGCTTTCCACGAGGCCCCTGAATTTAGGGTAAACCCCTATAAAGGACAATCAATGACGGGAAAAACAGTTAGTGCCAATCCAAGACCCTGGCTGCCAAGAAGTCCTGAGGAGAGTCCCACCTCCCGCTTCAGTGATAAAGAACCAAATCAAACTCCCCAATGTTATCATTGCGCGGAGTGGGGCCATATTGCACGTAATTGCCCACATAGACTTCCAAAACCAGAACCCATGGAAATAGGAATAACCAGAGGCAGGGTACTCTGTACTAGCCATGCAACCACTCAATATTTCATAGAAATGTTAGCCAATAAGAAGCCTACCAGGGTTTTGATTGATTCCGGATGCAGTCAGTAGTGATGAAGGCTGAGATACTAGGAAAATAATTATGGCGGCCGAATGAAACTGTATCCATTTGCTGTATTCACGGGGACATGAAACGCTATCCTGTGGTGGAGATTATCATAAATTTGAGAGGATGGGACGAATCTATACTAGTAGGAGTAATACCCCACCTAGTTGAGGATATGATCCTAGGTACTGATTATTGCGCTTTTCCTAAAATCTTGAGTAACATCAACGAAGACCATGTAGTCGACTCTTGGCTCAACGATGCTCCTTTTTCCCACAGCACTCTTACCGCAGGTAAGTCAAAAGTAAAACTGAGTAGACAAGAGAAAAGAGAGCAAAGGAGGCTATATCAAAGAACTAAGCAAAAAGACTCTATTCTGTGTGTTCTACAGAAAGCTCAGTGTTGACGAGTCCACCACCCTTCCGAGTCAGTCAAAGGGACGATCCCGCACTGAAACACCCCTGGAACACAGCGGTTACTGAAATAACAGGGCAGTGGAGAAGTGTGGCTCAATGGTTAGAGCGGCAGACCCTGATGCAGAAATCTGTCCGGGACCAGGGTTCAATTCCCGCCTTGGCGGGTCTTGGGCTCAATTTCCTCGGACCTGATAACTCTCGCATAGGTGCCTAATCTAATTCATGGGTCCCACTCTGTAACTCTGGGCAATAGCTTGCTTAATCTCCACAACGGCCCCAACAGCGCTGGGATGCCTGGCTTCACCTTGGAGGTTGCCCAGGAGTGGACACCTCACAGGGAAAAGCCAGGAGGGGTTCCACAGCGGTATGCGTACAGCACCTTGAGACCCTAATGGGTGAGTAGTGTGCAATACAAGTATGAAGATCCCTTACTTCCTTGTCCAAAACGGTTTACTATACAGAATAATCCAACAGGGCATTGAGCAAAAGACCCAATTGGTAGTACCCACTCCTTATCGCATTCAGGTACTCCATTTAGCTCATAGTCAGGTTGGGGGTGGCCATTATGGGAGGGAGAAAACCGAGGAGTATCGGCTCTATTGGCCAGGTGTTTTTTCTGACATACGAAAGTTCTGTGCACAATGTCCTAGGTGTCAGCTTATTAACCCTGAAAAAATGGTCCGGAAAGCACCCCTTTACGCTTTACCCATTATTGATATTCCATTTTCTAGGGTGGGGATGGATTTAGTGGGACCTCTAACACCTTCAACCCGTGGTTACATGTACCTTTAGTTTCCTGTAGATTATGCTTCCCGGTATCCGGAAGCTATTCCGTTAACAAGCATGACTACAAAAAGTGTGGCCCACGCTATGGTTGGGTTTTTTCCCGAGTTGGCTTTCCTAAGGAAATATTAACAGATCAAGGCATTCCTCTTATGTCTCATCTTATGTGCCAGATATGTCAGATCCTTGGAGTAAAACACATTCACACCTCTGTTTCTCATCCTCAAACAGATGGACTAGTCGAGAGATATAACCGTACTATAAAAACCCTTCTTAAAAAAACAAAATCCGACTCAGGGAGGGACTGGGACAAGAAGCTACCCTTGGTTTTGTTTGCAATAAGAACACATGTGCAGGCATCAACCGGACATAGTCCGTTTGAGCTAGTTTTTGGTAGACAACCTAGAACTCTTTTGGATATGGCCGTAGAGAAATGGGAAGAAACAAAATCGGAAAGTAGAGACATCCTAGAGTATATTCAACAACTGAAGGACAATATTTAAACCATATGGGAAAATGTCAGGTTGCACCTAGAAGAGGCACAAGAAAAGCAAAGAAAATATAACAACACAGGCACCAGTTTAAGAGAACTAACTAGTGGTGAAAAAGTCTTGGTCCTCTTACCTAACTCTGTAAACAAATTATTAGCAAAATGGCAAGGTCCCTATGACGTAATAGAGAAAGTAAGCCCCATTACCTATTGTTTGCAACTATCGAAGTCTCCGCAGAAAACCCAGATTTATCACATCAATCTGTTAATGAAATGGGAAGAAGGAGATATACCAAATATGCCTAGCAATTCCGTCTTTTTAGTAAACCACCTAAAACCTTTAGATATAGCCCTAGGTCCTCAACAGGAGGATCTACATGAATCATTACCCGGCATTAATCAGGATCTGTATCCTGAGAGGAAGACCCAACTCCTAACAGTTGTCCAAAAATACAGTAAACTGTTTTCCACTAGTCCAGGAAAGACACCCTTAATACAACACCACATTGTTATCAAAGAAGGGAAGAAAACTCATTTAAAACCATATTGAATACCTGAAGCCCGTAGAAGGCTCGTGGAACAAGAAGTACAAAACATGTTAAAAACCAGCATCATAGAGCCCTCTAATAGTCCTTGGTGCTCTCCAGTTATGTTGATTCTGAAACCAAACGAAACAATTAGTTTCTGTGTCGACTTCCGACAACTGAACGCCATCTCAAATTCTGATACTCATCCAATACCTAGAG
This sequence comes from Pleurodeles waltl, assembly GCF_031143425.1. Taxonomy (NCBI): domain Eukaryota; kingdom Metazoa; phylum Chordata; class Amphibia; order Caudata; family Salamandridae; genus Pleurodeles; species Pleurodeles waltl. The sequence goes on from NC_090450.1 coordinate 172,608,079, forward strand.
TACATGAGCTAATCAAACAACTTGGGAAGGCACGATATCTGTCTACATTAGACCTCACAAAAGGGAATTGGCGAATACCCCTAAACCCACATGCAAAAGAAAAAACTGCTTTTTACACTCCTTCAGGACTTTACCATTTCACAGTACTACCCTTTGGTTTGCATGGAACTCCAGCAACATTTTAGCGTTTAATGGACAGAATGTTAAGACCCCACACGGAGTATGCCGCTGCATACTTAGATGACATTGTTATATATAGTGAAACATGGTATCAACATATACTGTACTTATCCAAAATATTCCATACTTTAATCGAAGCAGGACCAACAGCCAATCCAGAAAAATGTAAATTAGCAAGAGATTCTGGGCCAGATGTAGCAAAGGGTTTGCGCCTCGCAAACGGCGAAAAACGCCGTTTGCGAGGCGCAAAAGCCTCTCTGCTATGCAGAAATGCATTTTGCGAGTCGGATCCGACTCGCAAAATGCATTTCCGACTCGCAAATAGGAAGGGGTGTTCCCTTCCTATTTGCGACTCGCAATGCTATGTAATTTCATTTGTGCCCGCGAAAGCGGTCGCAAATTAAATCGCTGTTACCATCCACTTGAAGTGGATGGTAACCCATTCGCAAACGGGAAGGGGTCCCCATGGGACCCCTTCCCCTTTGTGAATGATCACAAAAACTATTTTTCAGAGCAGGTAGTGGTCCTATGGACCACTGCCTGCTCTGAAAAATACCGAAACAAAAGGTTTCGTTTTTTTTTCTAAGTGCAGCTCGTTTTCCTTTAAGGAAAACGGGCTGCAGATAGAAAAAAAAAACTGCTTTATTAAAAAGCAGTCACGGACATGGTGGTCTGCTGTCTCCAGCAGGCCACCATCCCCGTGAGTGCCCATACTCGCAATGGGGTCGCAAACTGCGACCCACCTCATAAATATTTATGAGGTGGGTCTTTGCGACCCCATTGCGAGTTGCAGAAGGTGTCTGAGACACCTTTCTGCATAGCAAATTGCGACTTGCAATTTGCGAGTCGCACAGACTCGCAAATTGCAAGTCGCAATTTGCTTTTTTCCTACATCTGACCATCTATTTCCTATCTCTGATATAATGTAGAAAAAAGGCCATATCCGACCCCAAATCGACAAAGTTGAGGCCATTAGGAACTTACCAACCCCGAAAACAAAAAAAGAGGTGCAGACCTTTTTAGGACTGGTTGGCTATTACCGCTGTTTTATTCCGAACTATTGCACCCTGTCAGCTCCTTTGACCAATCTCTTAAAAAAAGGACAAAAGAACAAAATTGGTGAATTAAATACTTCCCAAAGCGAGAGTTATAACATTCGCAAAGCCTTTCTGACGTGTAAACCCGTGCTCCACTGTCCTGATTTTCAGAGACCTTTCGTTTTACAGACTGATGCCTCCGATGTTGGTTTAGGAGCTGTATTATCCCAGAAAGACAATGAGGGAACAGCACATCTAATAGTGTTTATTAGCAGTAAATTGTTACCAAGAGAAAGTCACTATCCCACCATAGAGAAAGAATGCTTAGCTATCAAATGGGCTATAAAAAGCATACAATAGTACTTATTGGGACATCGTTTACATTGATTACAGACCATTCCCCTCTAACGTGGCTAGCACGTCATAAAGATACCGATTCCAGGATATTGCGTTGGTTTATGGCACTTCAACCTTTTGTATTCCAGGTACAACATTCCCTTGTTTCCCAAATGATACCGACAGACTATCTTTCAAGACATCCCTTATACCAGGGACTCAACCAGCCCTGTTCGGGGGGGGGGAGGTGGGAGAATGCAATAGGGTTGTCGGAACCCTAGATACTCCTGCACAAGTAGGGCCAGCGATAAGGTGCCCCGGAGTCACTTCTGAGAAGAACGTGCCACAATGGCACAACGTAAACACCAATCCACAAGTGGATCTGTGGAAAGAGAAAGAGGAAGTGCGCGCAGAGAGAGGCAGTGCAGAGAAGAGGGAAGACAACGAGTCGGACACAACAAGGAGGACGGAGGGCAGAATCAGTGAGGAGACTGGAGAAAGCAGCCCACCAGCGGAATCGAGGGAGGACCACAGCGATCTAGGTCCCCGGTGGAGTCCAATAACCCGTATACGGGCTGCAAGTGGTTTCAGGGTGACTCCACCTGGGACAGGAGAAGAGACAACCAAAGACAGGAGGGCAGGGATAAAATACAATATTTACCTTAATGAAAAGCAAGGGAAGTATCTGTATTACCTTGCTTGTAGATTGGAGCGAGAATATTTAAAGATTTTTTGTTCTCCTTTTCTTTCCTTTTCTTGTTATCTACACATACATCACTTCACTGGGGAAGAACCATCTATAGAAAAACGGATATCCCACTGAGGGTGCACATTTGTTTCCACTTCCCCTCACACCCCTACCCTTATCATATGTAAATGAGTCCCAAGAGCCCCGGACTTACTTCCTGTTTTATATCCTTTATTTTTCCCTCACACTTTGGAGTGACATCTCCAGGATCCCGAAGAAATTCCTAGAAGAAAACCAATTAGAGACTGTTAAAACAAAACTGAAAGACAAAGAGAGAGAAAGAGAGACAGTGTAAACAAGAGAAGAAAGTATAAAGGAACTGAGAAGAAGAAGAAAACAGATAAAAACAGAGGAGAGAGACTGGAAAAAGCAGAGATACAAAGAAGGCATTGTGGAACTCTTTAATCGAGCACTAACAGGACAGTAATCCAATATCTAAAAGTAATTAAAAAAAGTGCCATTAGATATATGGTAATCCACACTCTTTATTGTCTAAACCTAGCAAATGGACAGAATTAGAATAAAAAAGGAGGGCTTAATAGACTCACCCACTACAGAGATACTAATCAAATGTGTTTGAAGGCAAAATAAGCTATTGTTGAGCTCAGCTCCTCCTCATCAGATGGTGTTGTGTTGTAGGCCTGTTCATTATGACAGAACAGGAGTTACTATACAGTTAGGTTCACTGCTTCAAAATCTTCCATGGCTCTCGCAACCTCCTTAGGTCTCCCACCAAATAGAACCTCCACGCATCTTCAAGCGTATGGCCTTACCAACTAATGTTTTCCCTTGTTTTATTCATTGGGTTATTGTTCTTCATTTTACTGTGTTCTGTATTTTTACCACAAATAAGTTCAGCTACTCACCTATCCTGTCAAAGCACTTGCCAGTGGATCAGCTACAGATGACTGGATACCCTTCCACACACGCACCGTTGACAAATCTTCACGAAATTTTAAAAACTAGTGTGCCAGTCACTTCAGCTGCTGTTTGGAACAGGGTGATTCGTCAAGCAGGGGCTGAGAAAAAGAGGGGTTCCCAAAACACATTTTCCCCATGCAATGAATTTTACACATGACAGCAGCCCGAAGTGTTAAACAGAAATACACCAAACTTGGCAGAAAGCTAGACCTTGGTCGAGAAATATCTCTTTTTGTAATTTGCTGCAAATCTGTTAAGTAGTTTTGGAGTTACTAAAGAAATAATATTTATGGATATTTATAAATGTATATTCACCACATCCATAGATCCAAATGCCAACAATAATGCTGTGATTAGCTGGCCGCAACCTGAAAGAAAAGTTGTGGCCACCATTTTGTCAATCGGGACATGTTTCCCGTGGTGAGACATAAAGTAGAAATAGGATATAAGGGTTCAAGATAGAGGTATTCTGATCCCATGGGACTAATGGAGGGGTCTGGGAGGGCCCCTCATGAGCAATAAATTGGCCAAAAATGTATGGATCCGCAGATCCACTGCGGTGCTAGACATGGCTCCATTTGTGAATCTGCTATGGATCCGCAGATCTAGACCCCAATTTAAAAAAAAATACACTCACACACAGACCCACTAACACACTCTCCCACACACCCACTTACACACCAACTTACGCAACCACTCACACACCCACTCAAAGACCCAGAATACCGTGGGGATGGCTGCTTGCAGAGAATTGGCCACATGGCATGTGGCCAACCCCTGCTGTGTGCAGCCAAAGGCCATGCCCAGCGTGGGGTTGGCAACACATGGGGGTCAGTTAGAGGGCCTGGGCATGGGCCAGGCCCTGCAGCAAACAACCGCCACACACGATCAAAGGCCATGCGCAGCAGCTGTTGGATTTACGTCCGGTAATTAAATATTACTTTACGTTAAAAAAATCCTTGAAATTCACAAAAAAAAGCAAAGGTTACAGGGACGTTATAGTTGGGATATAGCATTAATAAAACATAGAAATTCACTGAAAAAATCCAAAAGGTTTGAGGGACGTTGTAGTTAGGAAACAGAAGTAAAAAAAAACCTTAGAAGTTCACTAAAAGACCAAAGTTAACAGATGTTTTAGTTTTAGTTCAGATTTTACACGCACAAAACCATCGAAATTCTGCATTTATAATTATCTGAAGTAACTATAACTTTTGTCCTGGGGAAACTATGCCTTGCGCCATGCTGTGCTAATTACCCCTTATATAACATTAATCATAACATCTTCTATGACATCATTCATAATATCACTGCATCATCTGCAGTGAAATTATTGATGAGAAAGCTGTGCATGATTGGGGCTTGCGTTATAGTTACTTCAGATAACTATAAATGATGATTTTCTATAAAAATGCATAGAAAATCTGAGCCTAACAATAACATCCCTGCTGGTTTAAGTGAGTATATATATATA